>NW_012102388.1:1741770-1774781 GCF_000951045.1 Mandrillus leucophaeus
TGAGTGTGATCACGCAGGGAGTGTGTTCACCCGCCACGGGAAGGACCCATGAGTGTGATCATGCAGGGAGTGTGTTCACCTGCCATGGAAGGACCCGTGAGTGTGATCACACAGGGAGTGTGTTCACCCGCCATGGGAAGGACCCGTGAGTGTGATCACACAGGGAGTGTGTTCACCCGCCACGGGAAGGATCTGTGAGTGTGATCACGCAGGGAGTGTGTTCGCCCGCCGCAGGAAGGATCCGTGAGTGTGATCACGCAGGGAGTGTGTTCACCTGCCATGGAAGGACCCGTGAGTGTGATCATGCAGGCAGTGTGTTCGCCCGCCATGGGAAGGACCCCTGAGTGTGATCACGCAGGGAGTGTGTTCCCCCGCCATGGGAAGGACCCCTGAGTGTGATCACGCAGGGAGTGTGTTCACCCGCCATGGGAAGGACCCCTGAGTGTGATCACACAGGGAGTGTGTTCACCCGCCATGGGAAGGACCCCTAGTGTGATCATGCAGGGAGTGTGTTCACCCACCATGGGAAGGACAGGCAAGTGTGACTACGCAGGCAATACGCTTTGTATGCAAACAGGAGTTCTCATGCATTATTGGTTGGAGAGAAAATTAGTCCAACTTCTTTGGAAAGTTGGTTGGAGAGAAAATTAGTCCAACTTCTTTGGAAAGTTTTCAGTAAAAATCTCCCAAAACTAAAAATGCACATACCCCGGGCCCCTACAGATTCTCTTCCAGGAACTTATCCTACAAGGATTCTAACACAAGCATGAAATGGCGTTGAGGATGACTTGGCTTGTAAGAGCAAGGTTGAGAAAGCTCCTGTGTACCGGTCCATAGCACACAGTACCATGGGTGCCTTTGAAAGGAGGGGGCCAGAGCTGTGAGCACACAGATGGTGTCATGTTGTTCAGTGAGAAAAGCAGAGCAGTGGGCACAGTCAAGCAGCAGTTGTGGGTTTCGGCCGTGTGGGAACACACACTCAGATACACAGATACACACGCTTACTTGGACATGCAAAGGCTCTAGCTCAGATAACACAAGACACCCACATCACCGCCTGCTTCTAGGACCGGGGTTCTCAGGGAGGGGCCGTTTTGCCCCCACCCACCCATACACACAGGAGACATTTGGCAATGTCTGGGGGCATTTCGGTTATTGCAACTGGGGAGTGGCCAGGGCTGCTCCCGACATCTGGTGGGTGGGGGCCAGGAACATAGCCGAATGTCCTACCGTGCACAGAACAGCCCAGAACAGCCCCACGACAAGGGCGGCCCGGCCCCGTGGCAGCACTGCTGAGGCTGAGAGGCCCTGGGCTCAGAGGAGACGGGGGTGGGAGGAGGGCAGTTCCCGCCACACTTCATTTCGTGCTATACGGATTTTGTTGTGTGATACATTAACTTTTGAAGTATGTTTTTAAATCTGTCTCCATAGCTGAACCCTGGAGAAATCTCAGCTGATGCAGAGGAATACTCATCTCTGTAGCATCTGCAGGGCATTCTCCATGCAGGCTTTCCTGATAATTAAGAATTGGTATCAGGACGCCAGAGGTGAGAGAGAAATCTCAAGCCCCAAAGCTGAATATTTCAAAAGAGGAACAATAATTAACAAATTCTGTAACAGTAGCTTCCCACACTTATCAAGTGTTATTCACAAGGACTATGATTAGCAGCGGCTCATGCTTGTAACCCCAGTACTTTGGGAGGTCAAGGTGGGAGGATCACTTGAGGTCAGGAGTTCAAGAACAGCCCAGGCAATACAGTGAGACCCTATCCCTAAAAAAAAAAAAAAAAGAAAGAAAGAAAAAAGAAAAAAATGCATGTACTTTTTACGAATATTTGTAATTGTAAATATTTATTATTATTTAATTAATAAATAATAAAATATAACATAAGATGTAAACCATTTCAAGTGAACACCTTAGTAGCATTAAGTACACTCACCATCCATATATCCATCACCTGTCTCTAGTTCCAGAATTTTTTATCACTCTAAACAGAATTTCTATGCCCATTAAGCAATAACTCCCCCTTCCTCCCTCCCCTATTCCCTGGTAACCTCTATTCTACTTTTTGTTGATTTTTTTAAAATCAATCTCATATTTCACATTAATAAGCCAAGTTTAAGCAACACTTTAGGATGAACTTAGGTCGTGTAAATTAATTGCCAGCCTTGGTAATTAAGATGTGATAACTCTTTATCCATCCCTCACATGACAACCTCACATGAGTATTTCTTTTTCTTTTTTTCCTTTTTTTTTTTTTTTGAGATGAGTCTCTCTCTGTCGCCCAGGCTGGAGTGCAGTGGCGCGATCTTAGCTCACTACAACCTCCACCTTCTGGGTTCAAGTGATCCTTCTGCCTCAGCCTCCCAAACAGCTGGTATTATAGGGGTTCACCATCATGCCTGGCTCATTTTTGTATTTTTAGTAGGTACAGGGTATCACCACATTGGCCAGACTAGCCTCGAACTCCTGACCTCAAGCGATACACCCGCCTCAGCCTCCCAAAATGCTGGGATTACAAGGGTGAGCCACCATGCCCAGCCATGCAAGTATTTCTTATGCATACATGTGGCAAAGATAGATCTCACTATCCCTCGTAATTGTGGGGCCACCTCCATCGCGTGGCATTGCTGCCGGGTGGTGGCTCACCCAGGGACACCTTCCTAGCCCTTGTCCCTTATCCCAGTGAGGGGATGTGACCCAAGCCAAGGGATGCATCTCCTTTCCCAGCCAGAGAGCCTCGTCCACTCTCCCTTCCCCCACTGACAGCTGGTTGCTGGAGCCTCTGGGGCTCTGGAGCACAGCCAGCCCCAAGATGGAAGAAACCTGGGTTCCTGAGTGACCACGTGGAGGAAACCACTCGCCAACCATTGTACCTCCCTGCAAGGGGGAAATGAACGGACCATGCTGAGCCTCCAGAGTTCCTGGATTTTTGCTGCAGCTGACATTAACCTGACTAACACCAGCGCAGCTTATGGATGTGAGTAACTTAAATTCACATCATGCGCGGCGCACCAGGGGCGTTTAATAAAAGTTGCCATTGCTGAATGCTAAAAAGCCGCATTTTAAAAAATAGCTGTATGCTGTAAAACTCGATCTTCCAAAATATTCAAAACATGTAAGACACGGAGTGCATGCAGTGGTGGGCAGATGATCAATTTCCTCGTGTCACTTTGTGACACCGAGCTGTGAGGGACGGTCCAGTCACTCAGGCATTAGGAGGCAGCGCCCAGTCTCTGCTTCCCAGATTTCCGCTCCTGGTGATAGTTGAGGAAGAAGAGACCCATTGGCCAAAGCCATGCTCAAGAGGGAAGGAGCCCTCCACAGGAGTCTGAAATTTCGAATAAGATTGTTCACATCCAAGTATTTTTTTCAGATACAAATACCCCGAGCTATGAGCAAAACATTTGTCCCAAAAAGATTTATAAGTAAATCATGCTTCTAGAAGCTGATGGGTTTATTTTATTGTCTAATTATGTTGGAGATGCACCATGTCTTGTTCTTTCATCTTTAAGGTGAGGTTGTAGCAGTTGAACAGTGTCTTCCCCAAAAACCCACAGGACCCCATCTGGAAACAGGGACTGTGCAGATATAATGCAGGTAAGGACAGAGATGAGATCCAGCGGGGTTCACATAGAACCTCCATCTGATGAGAGTGTCCACATAAGAGGTAGAAAAGGACACACACAGACACAGGGGAAAGCTCACACGATGGCAGTGGAACCAGAGGTCGGAGTGACGTGGCCACAAGCCCAGGGATGCCGAGAACAGCCGGGGAACACAGGGAGCCAGTCTCCCCACAGAGCCTCCAGGGGGAAGGCAGCTCTGCCGAGACCCCAACCTTGGGCTTCTGGCCTCCAGAGCTGCGAGAGGATGCATTCCGGTTGTGCAGGCCCCCAGCTCTGATCACTGGAATTAATGAACTAGGAAATGAATTCTCTGGTGGTATTGTTAGAGGCGTGTGAACCAGAGCAACTCCATCTTGAATAGGGGCTGGGGAAGATAAGGCTGAGACCTACTGGGCTGCATTCCCAGACGGTGAAGGCGTTCTAAGTCACAGGATGAGATAGGAGGTTGACACAAGACACACGTCATAAAGACCTTACTGATAAAACAGTTGCAATAAAGAACCCGGCCAAATCCCACCAAAACCAAGATGGCCACGAGAGTGACCTCGGGTCATCCTCATTGCCACACTCCCACCCGCACTACGACAGTTTACAAATGCCATGGCAACGTCAGGAAGTTACCCTATATGGTCTAGAAAGGGGAGGTATGAATAACCCACCCCTTGTTTAGCATATAATTAAGAAATAACCATAAAAATAGGCAACCAGCAGCCCTCGGGGTTGTCCTGCCTATGGAATAGCCATTCTTTATTCCTTTACTTTCCTAATACATTTGCTTTCACCTTACAGACTCGCCCTGAATTCTTTCTGTAGAGAATCCCCTTCCCTCTCCATGACTGTGTCCATATCCAGGAGAGAATCAACTAAGAGTTTGGCGCCTTTATAAGTCTGCTAAGAAACATTTATAATCTATTCTCTGTGAAGCCTGCTGCCTGGAGGCTGCATCTGTACCATAAGAACCTTGGCCTCCACAACCCCTTATCTGAACCCAGACACCCCTTTCTATTGATTCCAGGTCTTCAGATAAACTCTTTCAACCAACTGCCAGTCAGACAATGTTTAAATCTACCTATCACCTGGAAGCCCCCACCCACACTTCGAGTTGCACCAAATCAACGTACATCTTACACGCATTGGATTGATGTCCCACGTCTCCCAAAAATGTATAAAACCAAGCTGTGCCCCAACCGCCTTGGGCACATGTTCTTAGGACTCCTGGGGGCTGTGTCACGGGTCATGGTCACTCATGTTTGGCTCAGAATAAATCTCTTCAAATATGTTACAGAGTTTCACTCTTTTTGTCAAAGGCGTTCGAACCACAGCGACTCCATCTTGAGTGAGGGCTGGGAAAGATGAGGCTGGGGACTGCTGGGCTGCATTTTTAAGAGGTGAGGTGTTCCTAGCCTCTAGACGTTTACCGTTAAGGAACAGATTGATAACATTTACTAAAAAGACCCAGACTTAGGAATGTCCTGATATCCCGAAACCTTGAGAACAGAAACATTCCTAATTTTGCTTTAAAGATCATAATATCGATTCTTGCAAAATATAGTAATTAAGAAAATTAATCCTTTATCACAAACCCTTGCAGCAGAGCATATCTCTCCATGATCTTTTTTTATCCCACATATATATGCGAGTATTATACTTAGGGCGGACGCGTTCTCCTCTTACTTTCGGTAATGCCCTGCTCTATCTATGGAGTAGCTGTTCTTTCACCATTTTGCTTCTTAATAAACTTGCTTTCACTTTGCACTGCAGACTCACCCTGAATTCTTTCTTGTAGGAGATCCACAAACCCTCTCTGGGGGTCTGGATTGGGACCCCTTTCTAGTAACATTTTTGTCAACATGAGTTCATCACCCACATTTAAAACTTACAAGATAAATCCAGAAAACAAACTTTTTGGTTCCTCTTGAAAACTAAAGAGCTCCTGCAACCTTCCTAAGTGGCAGCCACCCTCTCTTATCTCCCCCACACCGGGGACAATGTCTGCTGCCACCTCTCTCTAGCCCCACTCTGCTTCATTAATACTAATACAGAGTTACAGTAATGATAGGATTAAGAAGAAAGTGCATTTTTATATCTCAGTCTCCAGATGGTGATGTTCCTTTGTTTTACTACAGTAACCCCTTTATATATGAATCTCATAACATCGTGTTGTAGATCTTACATATGCACGATAAAAGCTATTCAATAAATACATAAAATTGAAAACCAGATGTTAAAAATGGAACCAGGAAGGCTGCATGTTTCCAGAACAATCAGAGACAGTATGTCCCTTTGGAGAAGTGAAGAAGACAACTGGGCAGATGCCTTCGCCCTGTGATGTCATCCACCTGGCCCTCTGAGCATTTGGGTTCAAAATCTCTGCCCCTTGAAGACTGAGTGGGCCGGCAGCCACTGAAAAGCCTCATTTGCAAAGAGCCCAGGCAGGAAGGGAGCTGCACAGCCACCATGGCTCACGGCAACGCTGGAGTCACTGGACCTCGTGCTTCTGAGCCTTCGAACGGCACAGGTTAAAGAGATCCTGCAACTCTTTATGTTCTAAAAGGAGATCACTCCAAAGACCCCCCTTCCCCTCAGGCCTTGGATGAGATTCACAGATGCCCTGCTCTGTTTACCTGTGACAAGGCCAGACACAGCCCCTCCAAAATCTCAGCCTTTGCCCTCTCAGAGATGAGCTGAACTGTATGTCCACGGGTGGACCAGAACAGAATGTGCATAAGCCAAACTTTCTTTAAGCTCCTCTCCTTCCCCCAGACCCGCCCCCAAACCATGAGCCCCAGAAGGCCCCCAGCATCCCTTCCTCGGAGCAGATGCACCCCAAGGCAGGACTTTCTCTCATGTGCTGTCTGGTCCTTGCCACCGTGGCCCCAGCGCCTCACACCGCACACTGCACCAGCTCTTCTAGCTGATTTTCTCCTCCCCTGAAAAGGAAAGCCCAGGCTGTCTGGCCCTGGAGACTGGCAGAGTCACGCCAGAACCCTCCCCACGTTGCCATCGCCCCTTCCTGCCCCCATAGGGATCGGTTAGAATAAAGCCCCTCCTTCTGGAGTCCAGGATTGCTTCTGGGCCTCCTCATCGAGCTGTGGTCACTCAGGAGGACAATGGGTTAAGAAACGCCTCTGCCACGCTTCACTGCCCTCTGCGAGGTGCAGCAGCACAGACCCGGCGCCCCCGGCTGTCATTTGCTCAAACCCTCCCCAGGAAAGCGCATCAGCACCGAGGAGCCTGGCGCAGACAGAAACCCGGCACCTAGTCCCCTGTGTCCCATACCAGACATTCAAACACGGGCCGCGCACACCGGAGTCACGTTGTGCTGCTGGCCCCGGTGGCTGAACGTCGAGGCTGATACATTTAAATCACTGCTGAGATTACAGCCCATCGCTGTGCCAGGAGAGGAGCCAAGTCTGCCAGGATCAGGACTTGATGGTGAAGCAAACGCTGGCACAGCCGTGCTGGCCCCGGGCCACGCGCACACGGCCAGGGCGTTTAGCACTCGGGCCCCCGCACCAGCAGGAGCCAGGCCGCGGCTTCCAGCTCCCTCGACAGGCGTGAGCTGCACCTGCCAGCGCCGTCGGGCGCCTGGGGCACCAGATGGCTGCGGGGCCGGAGGAGGAAGGGGTGTGAACTGGAAAAGGTGTCGAGGCGAGAAGGGGACGCTCTGCGGGGGGGAAGAGGCCGATACGGAGCCGGGAAGGAAGTGGGGAGAGAACAGCGCAAGGCACCGGCTATTTGCACCAAGCCATTGGCTGGCGGATACCTCGCGCTCGCGGGGAAGCATTTGCACAGGCTGCAAAGCGCAGCGATTACAGACCCGCTTCCAAATAAAACCACCGTGGTGAGACCACATTTTCTTTTCAGCTAATCCTTTCATTATCTTACCTTGTTAAAGTGAAAATGGCATCATAGCTTTTTTCAGGTCAGCGCCCCGATCCTGCTGCTAAAACCTCGTCTTGACACTTTATGAATCGGAGGCCCATCCGCCACAGCCATGTTCAAAAGGCAGGATCGGTAGTGGCAAGTTTGGCTGGTCACATCCAAGCGCCTCTTTGGGATATGAGTATCCCTAACGACAAGCAGAATATTTGTCCCCGAAAGATTTATAAGTAAATCATGTTGAAGAGATCGATGACCCTATTGTATTGCATAACTATTTCAGAGATGCCTCACGTTTTAATCCACCTTTAAGATGTGGTATAGGGCCGGGCGGTGGCTCAAGCCTGTAATCCCAGCACTTTGGGAGGCCGAGACGGGCGGATCACAAGGTCAGGAGATCAAGACCATCCTGGCTAACACGGTGAAACCCTGTCTGTACTAAAAAATACAAAAAACTAGCTGGGCGAGGTGGTGGGCGCCTGTAGTCCCAGCTACTCGGGAGGCTGAGGCAGGAGAATGGCGTGAACCCGGGAGGCGGAGCTTGCAGTGAGCTGAGATCTGGCCAGTGCACTCCAGCCTGGGCGACAGAGCGAGACTCCGTCTCAAAAAAAAAAGATGTAGTATAGGAGGTTAACCAGTCGCCCACACCCCCGACACATCTGGGTGGCGGTCTCTGCACATTTCAGTGTATAATTCTTTTTATAAACTAAAGGAAAACTAAACAAAGGAGATGAATGAAAGGTCGTCTTCGTGCCTTTGTTCTGCGTAGTTCTGTGATGTACATTTTCCTAGATGTTTGTTTATTTGGGTAAAGCTTCTAGGTGACTGGGCATTGAACAAAGTAGACGAATAAATACAAGTTGTGCTTTCGGAATGGAAAATCATTTAGGCAGTACAGAAAGGTAAGAAAGAAAATGCTTAAAAATTAAGAAACTCCCGTCATCTGGAGCATGTACACTTTCAGACCTCTTTCTACCCATATTCACATATGGAAGAATATATGGGCTTTTACTAAGAAAGTATAATAATGGCTTATTTTTAATTCATTGATTTGCAAACATTCATCGAACATAGAGTGTGCTTTGGGCACGTGCCTCAGGAAATGAGCTTGCAGCAGCGTGATAAATGCTGGCAATTACTTCCCAACATGTATCCACAGATGAATTAAAATAGCACTCAAAGCAATCTGCGATTTTAGAAAATTATTGCCATGAGAGCCAGTGAAATGAGCCCAAAGATCTGACAATCTTGGCCAACAGCTCAGATCAACTATTGTTAAAATTCGTACTGTGGGAAAGAGGGGCACATCATAGAAGTCACCAGATAGCTTACAAAATGACGCACTCGGTGACCAGGCTCTGATGCTGTCCCAAGCACGGCACCATGGCTCCCAGCCCAGCCTGCAGCATTTTGGTGACCAGGCTCTGGTGCCATCCCAAGCACGGCCCCGCGACTCCCAGCCCAGCCTGCACCGTTTCAGTGACCAGGCTCTGGTGCCATCCCAAGCACGGCCCCTCGGCTCCCAGCCCAGCCTGCACCGTTCATGCAGCTTGACTTTGTGAACAGTCGCGTGGTGGCTTCTCAGCGGCCTTGGTGGCGCGGGCAACACATGCTCAGCTCTGCACCATGGGCACCCCGCAGGCCCTCCTGCTATTTCCGAACTCCTCCCCTCTTCTCCAGCCTTTCCAGCCTCACTGGCCTCCCAAGCTTGCTCCCGGTCTCAGGGAGCCACAGGAACACTCTAGAACACTCTGGAGCACTCTGGGGCCATTGGATAACACATGTGTTTGCTTATGTATCAGGTCTAATGAAAGAGAGAGAGAAGTCATTCACATTGAGTGAACAGACACACCACTGTCCCTCCGGGGGGGCAACCATGTGACCGAGAGCTCCCCCAAGCATGAGTCGTTTTCACCCCCCCCCATCGGTTTCCCCCCGTCAGTCACCCCAAGTGACCCTTAGGACTCTGAGCATGGCCAGCGGGCATTCTCCCAGCCCTGCAGCAGGAGGGTGTGCTGGCCTTACTTGGTGCCCAGGGGCAGGTGACAGGTACAGGCAGGGGGACAGTAAAACCCTACATTCTAAAGACCCCAAAACAGAGGCCACATGGCCCCCTCAGGGCTCATACAGAGACACAGAACCACCTCCACCACCACTGTCTCCCTCTGGCCCCCAATTCCAACTGCTCAGCTGAAATGTCACGAACCAAGTCTAAACTCTGCGAAACGCAGGCTGAAACACAGGCCAAACGTTGCCCGAGGCAGCCCATCTCGCGAGCCCCACAGAACCAGAGCGAAGGTCGGTTGCAGGCAGCAGAGAACTGCCCAGAGTGCGCTGATATCCCTTGTCCCTTTTCATTTTTGAAACGCGCTTGTTACAGCCCACAAAATTGATTTCATGGCTCCCTAATGGGCTATGACCTGCACTTACAGAAACACTGATTGATACACCAGATAGATCTTCGAGACCAGTTTTCTCTCACCCACACCCCTCCATGCCGACACAGCCGCACCAAACGTGAGGGGCTCCCGCGTCCTGGGCCGGGCGCGGTGGCTCACACCTGTAATCCTGAGGCGGGTGGATCACCTGAGGTCAGGAGTTCGAGACCAGCCTGGCCAACACGGTGAAAACCCGTCTCTACCAAAAATACAACAATTAGCTGGGCGTGGTGGCACATGCCTGTAATTCCAGCTACTTGGGAGGCTGAGGCAGGAGAATTGCTTGAACCTGGGAGGTGGAGGTTACAGTGAGCCAAGATCACTCCATTGCACTCCAGCTTAGGCAACAAGAGCGAAATTCCATCTCAAAAATTAATTAATTATTTAAATAAGAACGACATCCCCTTCTCTTTCATTAGACCTGACGCACAAGCAAACTGCAGGCCGGAGGAAAAGGATGATCCAGGATCAGCAGCAGCACGACTGGGCCCTGGGCCCTCTCTCCGGTGCAGTACGATTTTCTCCTGGACGTGAGAACAGGTGGAGGAGCTGCCTCTGATCCCATGGCTTAGCTGGGGAGGGGGACGTGCCCATCAACACTTCGAGACTGCATCCCAAGTGCTGACGGACACAGAGACGCACGGAACCAGTGGAGCCAATCACTGTAAATCCTGCCTGCGAGTGGAGGACTCAGGAGAGAGGCCCTATGTGTTTTCTACGCATCATACCAAATGATCACAGACGGCGGCTTAAACAGCCCCACGTGTTAGCTCACGGCTCTGTGGGCCAGACGTCTGGGCAGGCTCAGCCATGCGCTCTGCTCAGGGTCTTGTGAGGCTGAATTCAAGATGCTGGCCAGGCAGGCTCTTGTCCGGAGGCTCAGGAGTGAGGGGAGAACCTGCTCTCAGTGCACTCAGGCTGTGAGGAGTTCAGTGCCTCACAATTGCAGGGCTGAGGCCCTGTGTCCCGCCGGTGCTGCCAGGCCCTCTCAGCAATGGGCAGTGCCTTCTGGTCCTCACCTCCGTCTTCAAAGTCAGCAACAGCGGGTCAAGTCCTCCTGCTGCCTCTGCTTCCTCTACCTCTCCCTTCTGCCACCTGACAGAGAAAGTTCTCAGCTTGTGCAGGCTCCAGGGATTAGGCGGGTTCTCCCAGGCGGCCTCCCTTTCTCAGGGCCCACCATGCCCTGGGGGTGGGGACCATGGACACAGAGAGAGACCTCGTCCCATCCACAGGCTCCAGAGACTGGGGCATGGAATCTTGCTGGGCACTGCTGGGGGTCTGCCTGCCACGGAAACCAGTGCTCTTTCCTGCTGCCCGAGCACCTGAGCGAATGCGGCTCTAACAGTTTGGACAGCCGTCTTGCCACCATGAGGCAAGGGCCCCTTTCAGAATGCAGAAAGAACAAGAAACACGGGCTCTTTGGAAACATGATTTGAGCCCTGAATCAAGCCACACCTGATGTCTGCTGTATCCTAGATTTTTTCACTTACTCGGGCCCATGCATCCCCTTTTGGCTAATTCCAGTGGGAGAGGGATTTTCTGTTGCTTGCAACCAATGGTCCTGATTGCAATAACTGTACTATTTTAGCATGACCTTTAGGGCTAGCAGTGAGGCCACCAACTGCAGCAGGGCACATACTTCCACGGGAAGCTCCAAACACTGAGGAAAATCACAAAAGGGCTGAGTTTTTTCTCTGGGTGGAATATGATTTCACACATCAGGAGCTTGAAGCCTGGGACTCAAAGATCACTTCCGAGGTACAGAGAGAACCCGACGGCCCACAGGGAAGCCTGGTGAGGGACGCCTTCCTCTCGCTCCCCAGTGAGATACTCTGTAACTCACAGTGGCTCACAGGGAAGAATGTTAAACAGCGTGTTTCTTGTTGGGGGAGGAGGGAGAGGAGCAAATGGGTTTCTCTTTCCTCGGAAGTCAGTTCCTCAAAGCAGCTGCCAGCCCCGTCTCGACAGGGCGGAATGAGATGTAAAGGGAGAAATTTCAAACACCTCCAGGAGCAGGGGCTCAAGCCTCTCTGCTGCCCTTGTTTTCCCACAGGAACTCCACACCAGACCTGAAGGAAGCCTGTGACTCCACCACCTGCAACGCTGATCACAGCAACGGCCTCCTGGGAGACAGTGAAGGCCCAGCAGAACCGACCCAAGGAACGTGTGCTCACAAAGAGGCCAGGAACAGGCAGGTGGCTGCAGCCCCTTCTACCCAGGAATGCACCTTCAACTAAAAAAGAAGGAAAAAAGCCGCAAGGGGGGGCTCACACCTGTCATCACAGCACTTTGGGAGGCAGAAGTAGGCAGATCACTTGAGCCCAAAAGTTTGAGACCAGCCTGGGCAACACAGTGAGGCCCCATCTCTCCAAAAAAAATACAAAAATTAGTCAAACGTGATGGCACACACCTGGAATCCCAGCTACTCGGGAGGCTCAGATGGGAAGATCACCTGATCCCAGGAGGTGAAGGCTGCAGTGAGCAGAGATGCGCCACTGCACTCCAGCCTGGACAGAAGAGCAAGACTCTGTCCCAAAACAAAGAAGAAGTGGGTACCACAGGGAGCCCCACCCAGCTCTTGAGGGAGATAAATAGGCCAGAAGGGAAGGCGCTCATGCAGATGGTGCAGCACATGGGGGTGGGGGTGCCAGCACCCCCCGTTTAGATGACGTGCAAAATTATAATCTTCAAGTAGAAATTAGCAGGAAAATAGAGGTTTCCTGAGGGCGTGGACTGTGCTTTCCTTGCGGAGGCCCCGGGTGGTTAGAGGTGGGCCTGGAACACGGCAGGGGGACGGGTTCCTGGAATGAGGAGAAGCAGATACAGTCTGAGACGTGGTCCGCGGGTGCTGCGAGGGCTCTAAGGAAAACTGCCCTGGATGCTGCCACCATGAAAAAGGAGATCCTATTTGTTGTAATCACATGACTGGAAAGGGAATTGGAGGGGGCGTCTGCAGAGCTGGTGTGCAGCTGAACGTGCCGGGAAGGGATGAACTCACCACACTGGGAGACGAGAGGCCTGGGTGTGACTCCTGCCTCTGGAATGACACCTCAGCATTCTCGGGACAGAAGAAGAGTCCCCCTGAGATGGCACCTTCACCTGCACGTGGGGGGCCCCACAGGGCCATGCGGTCAGGGCGGTCTGCAGCAGAAGCCTATTCGTGCCTCATTGACCCCATCCTCTCCCCCTTCCCTCTCCTCCCACTGCTTGTTTATAACGAAGCATCTTAATTGCCTGGTGTTGAGCAACCAAGAATGAAGAATGATTTGATGAGTCTTTTGTTCTCCTCTTTAGTTATTAAATTTTAATTAAAAACCATTAAAGGCACCCTGCCCCAATTCACAACAATCAATCTCACCGAGACCCTCCCGGTCTCCCTCCAGCCAAGACTGAGGCAGCCTCCTCTCCTCTCTCCTGACTCCTAGCCCACCCTAAACCCTCTTTCCCCAGGAATGCCAAAGGTGCGTTCTTAAAAAGAGTTACCCAACCTGCAGGTCCTGCTGCATTGGATTGTGGAATCAGTTTAGTGGGGCATAGCACGATCTTTAAAAACAAAACATGGAACAGGATGGGGTGCAATGGAATGGGTGGAATGGGATAGAATAGAATAGAATAGAATAGAATAGAATAGAATAGAATAGAGTGATGCAATGAGTAGAATGGAATCAAATAGAATAGAGAGGTGGGATGGGATGGGTGGAATGGGATGGGATAGGATAGGATAGGATAGGATAGGATAGGATAGGATAGGATAGGGTAGGGTAGGGTAGGGTAGGATAGGGTAGAGAGATGGGATTGAATGACTGGAATGGGATGGAACAGAACAGGTGAGAGTTAGGGAATAGAATGGCACACACACTTACAAATGAGGAACTTGCATCATCTCCATTTTACAGACAAGAAAACTGAGAGTGAAGATTGCTCCATGACCAAGGACCTAAGACACGATTTGAACACAGAAGCTTCTCCCATGGCCTTCCAGCTGGCCCCATACTCCTATGGGAGCATTTCTCAGGAAACACTCGTCTGTCTCCCCACCATGCCCATGAGGTCCCTGTGATATGACTCCATACTCCATGCCATGGTCACGTAATGATTCAGTTGATTGAAAGAAAGAATGAATGAAATGTGAATAAAAGGCACAGGGCCATCTGTCACTCCATTTTTGAAGATAATTTAGGCAACTGGGGATAGTCTGGGTGTACACACACTTGCAGACAATCCCATGCTAGCCTAATGATGCCTGTGACAGGGGTGGGGTCGCCTTGAGGATTGTTAGGGCAAGCACACAAAGGATGGCTACTTCTCAGACCACTTCCATTAAGAACTGCCAACCCCCAAAGCCAGTGATGCCCAGCAGTTGTGTGCAGAATCCACTTCTACGCCCACCACGAGAAAGGCTCTCGGGCCAGAAAGTAAATGTCCACTGGGAGAGGAGAGCAGGTGCTTTGAAGATCACTGGGGCCCACCCCATATGCATTTTGGCATTCTCCTTTCTAACAGAACCCAAGTCTCTGGAGGTGGTCATGGAAGTAGTTAAATAGCTACATTTCCCAGGTTCTGGTGCAGACTAGGATGGCACGTGACAGCTCCAACCAGTGGTGTTGCGGAAAAAGTGGGTGTAAGTGGAAGTCACTGAATGGCATTGTCCCCAAGAAGGCCCTTCAATTGCAGATGATTCACCTGTCACTTACTTTCTCTTGCCCCTCGTCCATGACCGCTCCCCTGCTTCCTGCCTGGACTGCAGGTGTGCTGGCTGGAGCTCCACCAGCTGTCTTGAGAGTATTAAGACAGCATTGTTGTCATCAAGATGGCAGAGCAGTAAGCCAGAGGGAGCCCAGGTCCCTAAGGATGCACTGGAGCCCGCACTCCGCGAAGCTCTGGGATTCCTGCATCTGAACTTCCATGCCATGAGAATATAAACCCTTGTCGTTTGAGGCACTGCGTAACTGAGCATAATCCCGAGTGGGATGTCCAGGACATTTATCCCAGGCATGAGGACCTGTGGACCAGAAGGGGGTGGTGAATGCCAGCTGTGCGCAGGCCCCACCCCTGCCATGAGGCTGCACAAACCAGAACCCTCAAGCAAAACCCTCGGAGGAGGAGGAGTCACTGCAAGGCCACTGCCCTCAACCAGGGGAACCAGCCCAAAACCTTGGCTTTCACAGCAACTCAGCAGTTTCCTTCATTCAGTCAGTCACCAGTAGTCATGGCCTCTGTAGCTCCCTACCTACCTAGGAGGCAGAAAAATCGTCTGAAAGTGGATATTCAACAATGTGATTCTTTTTTTTTTTTTTTTTTTGAGATGGAGTATCGCTCTGTCGCCCAGGCTGGAGTGTAGTGGCGCGATCTCCACTCACTGCAAGCGCCGCCTCCCAGGTTCATGCCATTCTCCTTCCTCAGCCTCCCTAGAAGCTGGGACTACAGGAGCCTGCCACCACGCCCGGCTAATTTTTTTGTATTTTTAGTAGAGATGGGGTTTCACCGTGTTCGCCAGGATGGTCTCGATCTCCTGACCTCGTGATCCGCCCACCTTGGCCTCCCAAAGTGCTTGGATTACAGGCTTGAGCCACCGCGCCCGGCCTCAACCATGTGATTCTACGTAAAGGACTTCAGAGGCTACCCATGACCTTCAGGATAAAGTCCAGAGTCCTCACTGCTGCTCGCAATCTCACCCTGCCTCATCGCCAACCCCACTGTGTGCTCTCTCCTTCCCACCACGCTCCAGCACGCCGGCCTCTCTGCGCTCCTCCCCAAGGCCTTCTCGGGACCACTTCCCGGCCTGGAAGGCTCCTTCTCACGGCCCTCCCATAGAGAATTCCGCTCATTCTTCTTCTCTGCATGGATGGTGCTCCCCTGGACTGGCTTAGTCCCCACTGCGGCAACGTTCCTTGCAGGTGTCCTGCTTGCCACACAGGAGGTAGCAGACACTGACAAAAGTGATTACAAAGATGATAGGGTGGGCTGGCCGCTCATGATGGCCCTGGAGAGGGCACAAAGGAAGGGAAGAAGCCACGTTGGACACACGGACAGCCGTGTTCTTAGCCCTTATTCTTAACGCAGGGCCTAGCACATAGTCCGTGGTCAGCAAACACTAACCAAATAGGAACACAGAACCCAGCGCCTGAGCCGGAAACGTATTCCAGGCCAGACCGAGGATAAGCGAGATCCCACAACAGATCAGTTTCCCGTCAGTGTCACTCCCACTATGAACACAAATGTCCACTATCGCGAACACAGTGTCTGTCCTTCCACTAGGCTCTGCAGCGTCTGTTCACTCCAAAAACAGGGAGCATTTCATCTCCACTTAGCGGTCTGAGGTTTTCTTTTTTATCATCCAAGTGCCGCCAGGTCTGGCCCACATGCTACACCCTGGCTGGAGCCTTCCCTGGTCACGACAAGCCCACAGGGCCCCTCTTCCTCCGAGCCTGAGTTCCTGTTCACTGTGTTAACTTCCAGCTGCATCTGCTCCCACGCGAGCCAGGAGGACCGTGTGGCCTCAGCCTCCCGTCTCACCAAACCCACACTCAGACTTCAGCTTGATCTCCAAGTAAGTGACACACCATCTCAGAGCCACGCGGACAAGATGGAAAGGTGCTACTCTCCATACAACCTTGTTCAACACTCGACATTTAAATAAACTATTCAAGGCCAGGCATGCTGGCTCCCACCTGTAATCCCACCACTCTGGGAGGCTGAAGTGGGAGGTTCGCTTGAGTCCAGGAGTTCAAGACCAACCTGGGAGGGAGGGTGGTACACGGTGAGAGTGGGGGGTCCAGGCAGGAACCTCATTCCAAGCGGCAGGAAAACCGCTGGAAGGTTTTAAGCAACAGAGTGACATGACCTAATTTATGTTTCAAAAAGATCAGCCCCTGTTTCTGCGTGGTAACCGACCATCGATCAGTAAGACTGGAGGCCGGGGGACCAGGCAGAGGCTAGGATGGCTGCCTAGGTGACGGGCAGGCTGGTCTGGACTAAGGAGCTAGCAGGGGAGGTAGAAAGAAGACGTTAGGTGTGTTGAAAGTTTAAAGATGTCCGGATGTGGTATGGTTTGGATATGGGCTTGAAGAGGAGTCACGGATGATCCCAAGGCTTTAGACTCAAGCAGCTAGATGAAACAAGTTACCATTTACAAAAACAAAGGACACTGGAGGAGGAAACGAAGAACATTTATGGCAGGAAGAAATTGCAAGTATATGATTTTGGACAGGTGCATTTCAGATGTGCATTGAGTCACCAAGCGGAGATGCTGCTTGAGCAACTGATCACCTACTAAATTCCAGGAGCTGCGGAAGGTACCAACGATGCATGGACACAACCCTTCCCTCCATGTTCACGTCCCAGCCAGCAAGGCTGACGTGTCCACAAGGACAGGTACATGATAAGGGCTTTAACATGGGTACACGTAAAACCTTACTGGGAGGGCAGAGGACGCCTGCAAAATGCAGCTGCCTGGGGAGGGCAGAGACAGACTCAGTTCCTGAAAAGAACAGGCCGCTGATGGGAGTCTGGGGGATGTGTGTGGTGATCTGGTTTTTCTATACATCAGTCATTCAGAGGCTACCTTCAATATGTGTCATCTGCATCCCTCAAGTTCGATCTAATAATTTTCTTTAAACTACTGACGTTAAACCTGAGTAAGGTTTAAATTTATAGATCACCACCACAAAATGAAAGCCAACATCATCAGCCTTAAATGTAAAGTAACAATTAATATAGATTGTTTTAAGCAGGATATGAATTTCTAGCTAGATAACTGAGCTGACTCAGCGTTTTGAGCCAGAGGTTCACAAAAGCGATCATTGTGAACATTGATCATTTAACAAATGAGGTTTAACAAAGGTGATTAGCAAGAATTAGAAATATAAAGTCCAACTAACACCAAACAGACTTTCTCCTGGATTCAGTCAGAAGGAGTAAGGAGAATTAAAAGGAAGTAAATGTGCTATTCTGTGATGCCACGTTGTTCAGCAATGTTGGAGAAGCCGCTTAAACCTCTCTTTGGAGTCCCAGTTTGGGAAGCACCGTATCTGGTCAGAGAAAAGACAGCATTCGGGGCAGTGGGAACAGCTTCTGCAAAAGCACAGAGGCAGGAAGCAGCTGAGCAAGTTTTGAAAGCTACAAATCATCTCACGTGGCTAAAGGGAGAGGTGAATGGGGGCTGTAAGGTGGGGAGGAGTGCCTCGCCTGCCAGGCTGAAAACAGGGGATTTTATTTTGTAGGCAATGGAGAAGAGCCTCCGAAGGGTGTCAGATAAGAAGATGGTGTGATCAGGTTCATATTTATAATGAACACACAGGATGGAATGAATGAAGAGTACCCGACTGGAGGTACCTCGGGAGACACAAAACCCGGTGAAAGCCATCCTGAACTAAGACTGCAGAAATAATAGAGAATTCCAGACTCAAGAAGTACTGATGTGGCCAGGTGCAGAGGCTCACACCTGTAATCCCAATGCTCTGGGAGGTGAAGGCAGGAGAATTGCTCGAGGCCAGGAGCTCAGGACCAGCCTGAGCAACATAGCAAGACTCCGTCTCTACAAAATATCTATACAAAATAGCCGGGTATGGTGGTGGACGCCTGTGGTCCCAGCTACTCGCGAGGCTGAGGCGAGAGGATTGCTTGAGCCCAGGAGTCCAAAGCTGCAGTGAGCTATGATTGCACCACTGCTCTCCAGCCTGGGTGCAGAGGGAGACCTGGCCTCTTTTAAAAAATCATAGTAATTGTGGTAGAATTGGCAGGCCTTGGCAACTGATTGGAGATAGAAGTTCAGGGAGGAATATTCTGCAAAGTTTCTTGTCCTTCCTAAATTGGATGTGGTGCCATCAACCTTCATCACCAACACAGAAGGGAAATGAGCCAGGCACAGTGGTGCCCACCTGTGGTCCCAGCGACTCCAGAGGCTGAGGCTGGAGGATCGCCCGAGCCCGGGAAGTAAAGGCAGCAATGAGCTATGATTGCACTGCTGCACTCCAGCCTGGGCCACAAAGCAAGACCCCGTCTCTTTAAAAAAAAAAAAAACAAAAATAAAAGTGGAAAGAAGGGCAAGTGTTGGTGAACAGACAGTGAGCTCCGTTTGGGATGTGCTGAACTTGCAGGAAATGCAAGAATCAAAGAAAAGTTGTCTAGGAAGCAGCTGGAACCATGCTTAATATTTAGGGGGACATTTGGAGCAGGGATTTGAGCCGTCTTCAACAGCTAACTTGCAGTCATGGGCGTGGAGAGGGACAGCCTGGAAAAGAGGAGAAAGTTGAGAGCGGCGCTGTGAGGACCTTCTTCATGGGAGGGGCCATGAAGGAGACAGTGGAAAAGGACAGGGGAGGTGGAGGGGAGGGGAACCAGGAGACAGCAGAGTAACAGACCCCAGAGATAAAGACCTTCAAGGGAGAAGGCGTGGGCCACGGAGCCAGAGGGGGTGCAACCGTGACTTAGTGAAGCCCCTTCCTTTGGGTCTCATTACAGCCACAGAACCCACTTCCATACTGACTGAAACACTGTCTTTAACTCGCTCACATCAGAAGGCCGTCCGTCCCTGCCACCACTCCGAATGTCCTGGTCTCTGCCTCTCCTCCTGCTCCTTCACATGACCCGTCGGGAAGGGACAAGTATGACTCAGTCCCACAAAATTCCAGTGTGTGCAGTTTACAAAAGATGCTAGAAATGTAAGTTTTAGACTGGGCACAGTGGCTCACACCTGTAATCCAGCACTTTGGGAGGCTGACGTGGGTGGATCTCTTGAGGTCAGGAGTTCAAGACCAGCCTGGCCAACATGGTGAAATCCCATCTCTACTAAAAATACAAAAATTAGTAAGCTGTGGTGGCGGGCGCCTGTAATCCCAGCTACTCGGGAGGCTGAGGCAGGAGAATCACTTGAACCTGGGAGGTGGAAGTTGCAGCGAGCCGAGATCACGCCTCTGCACTCCAGCCTGGGTGATGGTGTAAAACTCCGTCTTAAAAAAAAAAAAAAAAATACAGGTTTTATATTAAAATATCCCAATTTTTAAAATGCTAGTAACCAATTTTAACCATTTTTTTCCTAATTCTACGTAGGCCAAATAGAAGGCGTGTGTGGGTGGCTCTCAGCCCACAAATGCCCATCTGCTACCCCTAAGGGGCAGCCATGGTCCCTCCCCAGTCACCCAACTAAGGAAAATGCTTCCTGAAAACATTTACTAGCCAGAAAACATTTGATGATCTTCCAGTTGGTGTGGTTTTTAGTTCATTTAGTTCATTTTCTCTCAATCTCAAATGGTCAGGCCATTTCTACAAAGACCCACACGGCCCCAGGCCCGCATCAGCCAAGGTTATTTTCTCCCTTCATCCGTTCCCCAGAAAGATGCCTGGAGTTGAGAAATCTCTAAGACACCAGCCACACCCCGCAAGGGTCTGCAAGATGGTCAACCACGGCAGTGGGCTGAGGAATGTCCCCAAGGGTCACGTTCACTCGAGACCTCAGAATGTGACCTCACTCGGAAGTAGGTGTTGCAGATGCAGTTCTTAAGGTAGGAATTCAGATGGGATCAGACTGAGTCGGGCCCTCAATCCAATGAGAACGTCCTTCTGGAGATGGAGAAGGCCACACAGAGCCACAGAGGAAGGCCATGCGGAGACAGAGGCAGAGGTGGGGGGTACGTGGCCACTGCCAAGGAATCCCTGGAGCCACCAGACACTGGGAGAGGGAGGGAAGATCCCACGCTGGAGCCTCTGGAAGGAGCACAGCCCCGCCATGCCTGGGTCTCAGACTTTCACCTTCAGAACTCGAGGGAAGAGATTTCTGTGGTTTTAAACACCTCCAGTTCATCCTCAGTTATTATGGCAGCTGCAGGAAATGGATCCAACCACCCAACAAATTCCAAATGTGCCATCACACAACAAGCACCTTGTGAGCACCTCCTGTGCACATTTTGTGACGTGCACACTTTGTGAGCGCCCACTGCATACACTTTGTGAATGCCCACAGTGCACACTTTGTGAGCACCCACTGCATACACTTTGTGAATGCCCGCAGTGCGCACTTTGTGAGCGCCCACTGCATGCACTTTGTGAATGCCCATAGTGCGCACTTTGTGAGCGCCCACTGCATACACTTTGTGAATGCCCACAGTGCACACTTTGTGAGCGCCCACTGCATACACTTGGTGAATGCCTACAGTGCACACTTTGTGAGCACCCACTGTGTACACTTTGTAAGCACCACTGTGTACAAGCACCTCCTGTACTGAGCATGGAGTGTGTGCCATAGTAACATGGCCCTGACTTTTAGCAAGTAGTCTTCTAGGACAGACAAGAAGAGCACACAGGTCTCTAGAACACCAGGTAAACACTGGGAAGGGCTAAAACACAAATACAAAGTTTCCATGGGATTTCGAAGGATGGGCAGGATGGCACTGCAGTTGGAGGCCACTGGGTTCAGCTGTAGACAGGGAGCCACTCTGAGTCATGCCCACGGGGTAAGAAGGGAAGCAGCAGAGCCCCTCAGCAGGTGGGAGCTGAGCCAGGACCCTCACGCTGTAAGCCCCCCTAGCACAGCGGGGCGGACACCTTTGCCGAGCTGCCTGGGAGGGCCTCAGAGTGTTCTATAAATACAGAACCAGCAGGTGTTGTGGTTGGAAGACGTAAAAGCTACATGGCACCTTCTGCCTTACACTCAGCTTGCATCACACAAGGAACGGCTTGTATTGGAGTTTACAATCCCTGAAGACACAAGGGTTCCAAAGCACAAAGAATGCCGATAGTCAGCAGGTCACCATATCACACTCAGGAACGGAGAGTAGCCCAGGGGAGTCGGGCACAGGAAACCTCCACAGTCAGGCCCGCGTCTGAACATGGGGTGAAAAGTGCCTTGCTGGGCACGTTGCCCGGGGAAGGTTTCTGAGCAAGGAAGGTGTGAGACTGTGAGACTGACTACACACCTGATGCTGACTTGAGCCCCCTCAAAGCCATGGGACACAAATCACTCCTGCTTGACAGTGTGGGAAGCCGCAAAATTCATTGTTTTTCTTCAAGATCTTTGGGCCAAATACGTCTTTTAATAACACATCCTGGAACTCAGTGGGCGAAACAGGTTACACCTGACAACCTGCCTTAAAACCAAGGAGCCGGGATCAGGGTTGCCATGGCCCACCCCTTCCCATAGGGCGTCCTTCAGCCTGCTGCAGGTATGTGCGGCCCACACACGTATGTTCTAGAAGGAGCAGATGCTCTAGGGAAGGGACTACAGGCACGAGGCCTCCCAAACATAACGCAGCACAAAAGACAGCCTCGTGCTGATGCTGTTCTAGGGAAGGGACTGCAGGCACGAGGCCTCCCAAAACATAATGCGGCATGCAAGAGGCCCCCGTGTGGATGTTGCTCCCTGGGGCCAGCCAATTTCAGTCAATAATCCAGGACGAGGATGATTCCAGCCCACAAGACACATGCTCTTCCTAAACAACAAGGGTCCTAGCTGTTTGCATTACAGCGGGGGAGGAAAATCTAAGCTTCTCTCTAGCTGAATCCTTAGCAATGATTTTGGGTAAATCTCCAGATTGCCGCCACCACCAACAGCAATGAAATAACCACATGTGGGACCGGGCACAGCGGCTTACGCCTATAATCCCAGCACTTTGGGAGGCCGAGGAGGGCAGATCACCTGAGGTCGGGAGTTCGAGACGAGCTTGAGCAACATGGCGAAACCCCGTCTTTACTAAAAATACAAAATTAGCTGAGAGTGTTGGCACATGCCTGTAATCCCAGCTACTCGGGAGGCTGAAGCAGAAGAATCCCTTGAACCCTGGAGGCAAAGGCTGCAGTGAGCCGAGATCATGCCATTGCACTCCAGCCTGGGCAACAGAGCAAGACTCCGTCTCAAAAAAAAGGAAGGAAAGAACCACATGTAAGATGAAGGAGAAGAAAATAGGAATGGTGTGTGTGAGAGCAAGAAGCCTGTGTGCAAGCCCTTCCTGTTTTGTTAGTATTAATTTCTTCCAGTAAGAACCATGGCTCAGCGGCGAGGATAGAGGCCCTGGAATCATGATCCCGACCAGATTGAGGGCCCCTCCCCCAAACCCAGTTACAAATTGTGCGCCTTTGGACAAGTCACTTAATTTCTTGGGGCCTCTCTTTTCTCATCCATAAAACTGGAGTTAATCATAGGGCTGTATGGAAATGCCATGAAATCAACCATCCCGGGTGCTCAGCCAGGACCTGCCTCGACAGGGGTTGAGAGCATCAACTTCTTTCCTCCTGGGCCAAGACAATGAGACTGTGATTCCCGGCAATTTATTCATTTCAGAAAAATGCTGCTGCCCTTCAGATGCCCGGAGAAATTCATTAGAACAGGACTTTCCTGTAATGCCTCCAGGTCACTGGGTCACTGCAGAGGGCCGGGGCGGGATTCTGTCTCGGAGCCTGAGATAATTGCAGTTGCCAACATGGTCCAGCCTCCTAGCACGGGGGGCAGTCAATTAACCAGGGAAGTTATCTTCCTGGTTGACAGTTGACGCCTGGTGTTGGCCTTGTGCACCCCCGATTAACCTCCAGGCGGGCTCCCCCTCCGCCCTGGACATTTTCGGGTCCCTGCACTTATTATGAAGCCTGCCCAAGAATCCCGAATTCACTAATAAGAAAATCACCACCTAACATCAGTGTTTGAAAATTACCTTGTGTTAGAACTGTGATGGGAAGGGTGCTGTATTTTCAAACGATCACTGTTTCTTAAAAGCGTGGCATGGGCGCTCCCTCGGCCACCCGCCTGCGCTCCCCAATCCCTCACCCGCTGTAACCACCTGGTGCTCAGCTCAGGGCTGAGCCGCAGTCTGAGGGCCGGGCCCTGGCGTGGGCTCCATCAGATCCTGTAATCGGATCCGGGCGCTTTAGCCCTCACGTGACTGGGGGCCACTGCCTAACCCTGATTAGCAGTCTACATAACCTGCCGCACAGCCTCCCCTGGGGTCAGGCGGCTTCTCCACGTCTTAAATAAGATTCAGCAATTGTCATGTGTAGTATATTGGGGGTGTGTTTGAAACGGCGTTTCCTAGGGGAGAAGAAAGAAAAACAGCACCCACAATCGAACAGCTTAGGAAATACAGAGAGAGATTGAGAGAGAGAGAGAAAGACAGAGAGATCTAGAAGCACAGAGGGAACCCTGAGCCTGAGCCTGAATCTGAACCTGAACGCAGCACCGAGGTCTGGGGCCTGACCACCCCGGGAGGCAGGATAGCCCGAGGTCAGGAGTTTCAGACCAGCCTGGCCAAAATGGCAAAACCCCGTCTCTACTAAAAATACAAAAATTAGCTGGGTGTGGTGGCACATGCCTGTAATCCCAGCTACTTGGGAGGCTGAGGCAAGAGAATCACTTGAACCCGGGAGGCAGAGGTTGTAGTTAGACAAGATCGTGCCACTGTACTCCGGCCTGGGCGACAGAGCCAGACTCTATCTCAAAAGTAATAATAATAATACTAATAATAAAAAACAAAAGTAAATGGCTTCTAAAGGGAAGTTTTTAAATCTCAAATTAATTAAGTGGCACTCTGCATTTTCTAACCCACTTTCCAAAGGTGTTCCCTCCATGGACTCACAACCCCTCATCCTGCCAGCATCACCTCCACAGGTCCACTTCCCAAAGCATAGACTACCGGCCAGCGAGCACCTGCAAGATGGGCCCAGGCCCAGGGGCTCCGCCACCAGGTTCACGGGTTCAGGTCCTGGCGTCGCTGCTCTCTAGCTGTGCAATCTTGGCCTAGCTGCTTCACCTCTCTGTGCGTCCAAGTCTTCGTCTCCACGATGGTAGGGACAGTGATACCCTCCTGTGTTGGTTTCCTGGGCTGCCACGACAAATGACAACAAACTGGGAGGCTCAAAACAACACACATCTCTTCTCTCATAGATCTAGAGACCGGAAGCCCAGAAGCCCGGGTGGCCAGACCAGCTCCCTCCAAAGCTGCAAGAGGTTCCCCGCCTCTGCCAGCACCAGCTGCCTCCAGGGGCTCCTCTCTGCGGCCGCATTGCTCTAGTTCCGCCTTCAGAGTCACATGGATGCCTGAAACTGAGTTTTTCACAAATCAGTGACACTCAAGGATGCATGAGTTAGGGAGAAGATGCCTGCGCAACCGAAGCCCAGGAGAACCGATGAGATGTTAATATTCCCACTTGTGAAAAGCAGAGACCAAGTCTAGACAGGCTCATGAAGCCACCCGGAGCCTCCCCGCCAGTCACCACGCAACGAAGACCAGGGCCCTGGCGGCCGCACCCCCACCCTGTACTTCCTAATGCATCTTTCACCTCTGGGGAAAAGGAGGCTCAGTTTCCCCATCTGTCGTGCCCATGACTGTGAGCCACAGAAGCCTCCTGGGGGAGGTTGGCAGGGAAGGGACGCAGTTGTCCTAGGCCCACACCGGAGCCCACATGGTTCCCCGTAAAAGGCTCTTCCTGACCAGCTCCTCACTAATGAAAAACTCGGCACAGGCGTTTGCTGTGTTTCTCTGTGGTTCTCACGCCTCTCCCCCTGCACACCGCTTCCCTGCTCTTTCTCTCCTTCTGTGATGCTAGGGCACGCTGGGTATGGCAGGAGCGAACGGCTGCAGGGCCACAGGCGCCCAGCCTGCAAAAACATCCCAGCTCAGACAGGGCAGGCCCAGTGCCCCAAGGCAAACGCCCACCAATGAGGCCGCCAGGTGTGGCTGGGACCAACGGAGGCAGAAGCCATTCTCTTCCCAGCCTACCCATCCCCGCAGGGTCACAAAAATGCTGATGATCACTCTGTGCAAAAGTCTCTCCCTCCTGCCGTGACCAGCTCACTCCGCACACCCTTTAGACAGCTCTGCTCATGAGAAAGGAAAAATAAATACACTGCAGAAGCATCTACAAGAAATCTGGGCTGCACAATCTTCAGAGGACCCGTTTCTGGGACTATTGATATTATTCTACTAATTCCATTCACATGCTAATGATTGGTCTGTTTGGAGTTTAATAATAATAGCAGGAATCAAAATAGCTAATGTCTGTTGAACCCTCACACTATACCAGGCCCTGTTCTAAATGCTCTAGGCCAGTGAAGTCATTTAATCATCCAAACACCCCTTCTGCAGTCCCCATCTGAATGAAAATAAAGGCAATTTGCTAATCTTTGGGAGATACGAAGCACTCTTCCCCGGTGAATGCCGTCAATAACAATCTTTCGAGCAGAAGATGGATGCTCTTGTTACCTGTATTTTATGGATAAGAAAACGAAAGCCCAGAGAGGTCCCGAAGAGAGCCTGTGCTCACACAGCCGAAGTGGCAGAGCAGAGATCTGAGCCTGCCAGCCTGGCTCCAGACTCTGCCCTGCGACTGTGGCCAATTCCACCACTGAAGGCTGCTTCCGAGGGACACGTTCACGGAGCAGCTCCCCGCGGAGATGCCGTGGGGCACAGGCAGGTCCGCGCTCCCCATGGCAGTTGGCGTAGTGGCCAGGGACAGGTGCTCTGGCCAAAGTGCTCAGTAAATCTTGGCTGCTCCACTCAGGAGCCATAATGATTTGGGCAAGTGACTTAACCGTTCCGGGTGTTGGTGCCTTTTGACAGTGAAATGAGCTGGCGGGTGGGAAGCGTGCAGAGCGGGCCTGGGGGTACAGCGAGAATTCAGCGAGGCCAGATCTTGTTTTCATGGCTCGTGCTGTTGCCTCCAAACAGACTCATCACCAAAATTATCGTGGAGGGATCCGGCAGTCACCAGTGGTCCCAAATGCCGCAGGCTCATTCTGCAGATTAATGGAGAAAGGGCATTTCCCACAGGCTCCGCCAGGTCTAGCTTGTGCCTCTGCTGAGAGACTGACCTGCCCAGCCCTACCCCGTGGAAGAGAGAAAAATCCTGAATTAACCGTGCGAAATCCCGAAATGACCAAGAAAACATCGAGTATCCGAATATGTCCTCGAGCGACAAGATTCTCTTTCCTGTTCTTGAGCAGGGCCCGGGCTTGAGAGCTGAAGCCGGTCGGGGTATAGACAGGACAGGGGCCCAGGGGACACCCAGGCCTGAGAGTGGGAACAGCGGTGGGGTCGCAGAACAACCTGGGAAGATGCAGACACACTCAGCGCTTCCAAATGCCAGCTGTGCCCGGCCGCAGATGCTGGCGTAGGTACCCAGAGGATTCGTGCCCTCATGGAATGGAACGGGGCCCACCTGAAGGGAGGCAGCCGGGAGGAGCAGGGAACAAGGTCCCGCCCATGCCCAGGAGTCCTCCCGTGGGGAGGGAGGGAGGCATAGCGAGAAACAGAATGGGTGATAGGACAGGAGGGGCAGTCGGCTGCTGTCATGGCAGGCAGTCAGGGAAGGCTTCTCGGAGGCGGTGACCTTTGAGCAGAGCCCTCAACAACATGATGAGTGAGTAGCTGGGAGAAGAGCCTTCCGGACAAAGACGTGAAGGAGGAAGATCAGGCAGGCCTGTGGCCGTTGGGAGGCCCTTGGGCTTGCTGTAAGTGAGAATAAATGCAATCGGAAGCTTCCAAGAGTGTGCGTGGTCTGAGTCGTTTCCAACAGGAGCCCTCTGGCTGCTGTGTGAGAGTGACCTGCAGGCAGAGGTGGACACAGGAGGCCTGGGGGGGGGTCGCTGAGGCAGTGGCCCAGGGACGAGACCGGGGTGTCTGGCCAAGGGGACCGAGGTGGCCAGAGCAAGAAGAGCTCAGATTCAGGATGTGAAGGGAAAGTGGTGGATATTAGTTGGTCAAATGTAGGGAACAGCTAGATAGAGGCTGGGAAGAGGACATGTTTGGCAAAGAAAATGCTTAGCCAAGAAAGGGGGGGTTGAGAGAGAGGGAGAGAGACAGAGAGAGAGAAAGAGAGAGACTATATGCATTACACATGACTATATTTACAATAATCTCGGCCTTTTAGAAAGTACTGATGCCTGTGGGTAATCATGTGGTCCATCCACACAGCGGAATATCATTCAGCCATAAAAAGGGATGACGCTCTGACACATGCCACAACACGGGTGAACCTGGACCATGATGTGCTGGGGGAAAGAAGCCGGCACAGAGGAACATGTGTGGTATGATTCTGTTCACATAAGATGTCCACGGCAGGACATCTATAGATAGACAGCAGATTCGCAGTTGCCAGGGCTGGGAGGAGGGGAGAGAGGAGGCTGGTTGCTTAATGGCGTGTGGTTTCTTTTTGAGGTGATGAAAATGTTCTAACGTTCACGACAGTGATGGCTGCACAACTCTGAATATACTGACAACCCCTGGCTTGTACTTTAGATGGATGAATTGGATGGTAGGTAAGTTGTATCTCAGTAAAGCTATCTTAAAGCTGGGCATGACGGCTCATGCCTATAATCCCAGCACTTTGGGAGGCTGAGGCAGGAGGATCACTTGAGTCCAGGAGTTTGAGACCAGCCTGGGCAACATAGCGAGACCCTGTCTCTACAAAATATAAAAAATTAGCCAGGCATGGTGACACGCGCCTGCAGTCCCAGCTACTCAGGAGGCTGAGGCAGAAGGATCACCTGAGCCTGTAGGTCGAGGCTTCAGTGAGCCAGGATTATGTCACTGCACTCCAGCCTGGGTGACAGAGTGAGACCCTGTCTCCAAAAAACAAATAAATGAAATAAAGCTGCTTTAAAAACACCATTATACCTGCGCCCCAACTCATCGCATCTTCTCTAAGAGGCTCGTGTGGGCCCTGGACACAGGTGTGTTTCACAGCTCCCTGGGATTGCATCTGGCCCAGGACGGGCTCCACCCCAGCTTCTCTGGGATCTCGCAGGCCGTGCAGTGCTGCAGTCCCAGCCCAGCTTCGTGGTGAGGCAGATCGGGTTTGAAACTGGGCCCATCCCTCCCCAGCTGTGTGATCTTCAGAGAGCCCCTCCATCCCTCAAAGACTATTGTCTCCTCTGTAAAAATGGGTCTACAAGAGCAACGGGGCCTGCCGCAGAAGGGCTGTGTCACACATGTAAGCGAGGAAGGCACCCAGCATGTGCCAGCATCAGCAGTCCGATGCATTGCTGCACTTGAGCTGGAAAAGCTATTGACACAAGTTCCCATCTTTAATTCTCACGATCCAGAAGCCACGATGTGGGAGGCAGTCACCAGGGCTGGTGGGCTTGGGGACAAGCAGGAGGGAAGCTGGGGAACTGTCTGGACAGAGGCACTGGCCGTCCCGGGGCCCCACCTGCCATTAGCTGCATCCACCCTTCCTTCAGAGACACGTATTGAGCCCCAGCCGGGTCTCAGCCGCTCTCTGGACACCGGGAACTCGGCCACAGGCTGAAGACACAGAACCCACACCTCAGCGGGGCTGGGGCAGGTCTCTGGGCGTGACGCCCAACAGCAGAGCTCGGGCACCCGCGGCCCGCAGGGCAGCTCCAGGCTAAGGAATCAACACGTAGCTCGAGCCTTCGGCCCCTGAACACGGAGCCCTTTACAGACCTGGAGCTGAGTCGAGCCATCGTTTCCCAAGATTCTGGGGCTCCCCTCCCAGGGAGAGGGAAGGAAGAGTCAGAAACGAGGCAGCCTGTCGCCCCCGTCCCCGTATCTCTGTCTAAGGAGGTGCAGGGCAGTGTGATGGGGGCGTTTCTGGTCTTGGAAACCACGTCGGTAATAAGCACGAAGAATGCCTTGAGGAAAACCCCCTTCCCACCCGAACCAGCGGCCGGTTCCTAACATTCCCATCGCAGGCACACACTGGGTGTGGCACCAGGAGTGTGTAATCCAAGGGACACACACCAACACACCCCAGGCCCCCTCAGGAGGCCCCTACTGCCAAAATGGCCAAATGGGCTTTCTTTTTGGTAGCACTGGGCAGAAGGGAGGCAGGGGAGGGAAGGCGGGAAGAGGCATAGGAGGGGCAGGGGAAGCCTTCCAGCCAAAGGGACACCATGACCAACTCCGCACGAATGGAAATGACAGAATACACCACCGGCCCCATGGTTTCCGGGTATCCCTGGGACCTCACAGGCGGACACTGAGGGTCTCCAGGAGAGGGGTTGGCTCTGCAGCCCCTGTGATCCCAGCCGCTCCAAAAACACCCAAGGAGCTCTTTCTGCACATGCCTGTGAGAATCAAAGCCACCGAGCAACTCGCAGATCCACTCCGCCCTCCGCCGTCGGGGTCTGAACCCCTCTCCCAGGTGTCTGCACCTCTGGCTCCTTCTCAGGGTCCTGTCTCAGCTTCAACGCCACCTCCTCTTGAAGCCCTCCCAGATCACCCAGGCACGGCCTCTAACATCAGCCGCTGGAACCCTCTGCGGGGCACCCCATCAGGTTGGCTGTCTCTGGTGTAGTGATTATTCATTCACTTGCCCATTGTCTTACACACGCACACACATACACACACACACGTGCGCACGCGCACACACACACACGAGCATCCTATCCCCATGAGGGCAGCACCCTCCTCTAGCTTGCTCACTGCTCACCTAAAATGGGAGTCGGTATTTAGCAGGTGCTTCAAGGTTTGCTGAATGAATAGGTCATGCCCCACCTTCCTGGGGCCCACACAGATAAAGAAGTGGCAGGCGCTGTACCTCCCCCGCCCCAGGCTCCCCGCCAACAGGAAGGACCTGTCCACGCGGCCAGGCCAAGGAGACAGCCCCCCGTCTCCCACATTGGGTCTTTCCAGCAAGTGCTTATTCAGCCCCTACTAACAACAGACCACAAAACACCAACAAATGAGACTACCCCAGAAGGACGTCTTCAGGCTCCCTGCTCTTCCTGCTCCTCCACAAGCCCCACTGCTCCTAATCCTCACAGACCCCACACTTCACACGTGTGTCCCCACGGAGCCCCGATGGCCACCTCCCTTTCTTGTGTAGGTGAGCATTAAGAAGAGGCTATCTGACCAGGCACAGTGGCTCATGCCTGTAATCCTAGCATTTTGGAAGGCCAAAGTGGGCAAATCGCCTGAGGTCAGAAGTTCGAGACCAGCCTGGTCAACATGGCGAAACCCCATCTCTATTAAAAATACAAAAATTAGCCAGGCGTGGTGGCCCATGCCTGTAATCCTAGCTACTTGGGAGACTGAGGCAGGAGAATCGCTTGAGCCCAGGAGGCAGAGGCTGCAGTGAGCCGAGATCATGCCACTGCATTCCAGCCTGGGTGACAGAGACTCTGTCTCAAAAGAAAGAAAAAAGAAGCTATCCAGCCTCTCACAAATCCAGGGAGGCCCCAACTTCCTCCATTTTCTGAGGCTCCTGGTCCAGGTAAAAATTAAGACATGTCTACTACCCTTTTCATGTTTTGCTGGATTCCATTTTCTAATTTACTAATATTTGACTTAGAATGTGGTTTCCATGACCATGAGGGTTTGGCCAGTATATGTTCTTCCTTTTGATGTCCTCACTAGGGTTTTGTATCAAGATTATTCTGGGCTTTTAAAACAAGTGTGCTGTTTTTTTGTTTTGTTTTTTCTCCATTTTTTGAAGATGCTATTTGGAGAAATTTACTTAGGACGCCATTTAGACTTAAAGTTTATATTGTGTGAAGGTTTATCATTACAGATACATTTGCTTCTCACACTTATGAAAATAACCATGAAAAAGTTAAAATAGATTTAGATTAAGTGTTACTTTTCAGGGACCCACCTCATAAATGAATACTTTTAACCCCACAAGCCCTAGTACAGTATGACTGGCTTGTTCAAAGACAAATGCAGTCACGCCTTGCTTAACGACAGGGATACGTTCGGAGAAATGCCTCATCAGGTGATTTCGTCACTGAGCGCACCTCATACGCAGTGTGCCTGCACACACGCCCGGGCGGACAGCCTCCTCCATGCCCTGGCTCGATGGGTAAGCCCATTGCTCCTGGTTTCACAGCTATGCAGCCCGTGACGGTACTGAGTACTCACTGCCGCACAATGGTGAGTGCTTGTGCATCTCATCGTAGAAGAGAGGCAGCAGAAGTAAGATCTAAAAGCTAAAGCATGGTGCACCTGCATAGGGCACTTAGCATGAATGGAACTTGTGGGACTGGAAGTGGCTCTGGGTGGGTGAGTGAGTGAGTGAGGAGCGGATGTGAGGGCCCAGGCATTCCCGTACATGTCTGTAGACCCTATAAAGGCTCCACACTTAGACTATGCTAAATTTATACAAAAATATTATTCTTTCTTCCATAACTACCCTCAGCTTACTTCGTTGCCTTATACATTTCTTAATTTTTTACCTGTTGGACTCTTTTGTAATAATACTTCGCTTAAAACACACAGTGTACAGCTGTACAAAAATAGTTTCTTTCTTTATAGCCTCATCTATTCACTTTTCCCTATTTGATTCTGTTTGTTTGTTTGCTTTTTAAACTTTGTTGTTAAAAGCTAAGACACAAACACACACATTCGCCTGGGCCTCCCCGGGGCCAGCATCATCACATCACCGCCTTCCACCCGCACGTTCCTGTCCCGCTGGGAGGTTTCCAGCGGAACTATGCACGGGGTGTGGTCGCCTCCCACGATGGCCGTGCCTGCTTCCGGATCCCTCCCGAAGGACCTGCTGAAGGCTGTTTCACAGCTCACTTTTGTTTAGTAAGTAGAAAGAATACATTCTAAAATCATGATAAAAGTTACAGTAAATCCGTAAGCCAGTATCACAGTCATTTCTTATCATCAAGTATCACGTCTGCGCATGACCGTATGTGCTGGACGTTCACACGCCAGGCAGTACGGTGGCTTCACCCGCACCATCGTCACTCAACACGTGCGAGCAAAGCTTCAAGCTGAGCTGCTGCGACAACCACACCGGGATAGGGGTCTTTCAGGTCTGTTCTAATCGCACACGGCCACCACAGTATGCGTGGTCTTCCTTGACTGAAATGCCGTCGTGCAGGGCGTGACCTGGGAGATTTTCTTCAAGGAAAGATGGATCCACACAGGAGCGTGGCCCAGTGGTGGACACAAGCAGGGGAGGGTCAGAGAGAGAGACTGAGAGAGGGAGAGGAGGAGCAAGGGAGGGAGGGAGGGAACAGAGAAACAGAGAGAAAGGGAAAGAAAAAACAAAGAGGGAGAGAAAAGGAGAGAAAGGGAAGAAGGGATAGAGACTGAAAGAAAAGAACAAAAGAGTGAGAGAAGGAAAGAAGGAAGGAAGGAAGGAAGGAAGGAAGGAAGGAAGGAA
>NW_012102388.1:1774831-1791222 GCF_000951045.1 Mandrillus leucophaeus
AAAGGGAAGAAGGGATAGAGACTGAAAGAAAAGAACAAAAGAGTGAGAGAAGGAAAGAAGGAAGGAAGGAAGGAAGGAAGGAAGGAAGGAAGGAAGGAAGGAAGGAAAGAAGGAAAGAAGGAAGGAAGGAAGGAACGAAGGAAGGAAGGAAGGAAGGAAGGAAAGAAGGAAAGAAGGAAGGAAGGAAGGAAGCAAAGGAGGGAGGGAGGGAGGGAGGGAAGGAGGGAAGGAGGAGGGAGGGAGGGAAGGAGGAGGGAGGGAGGACTGAGGAGTATGGTTCAGCGAAACCTTTGCACCCAAGGTTGGTGGCACCAGCATCACCAACAAGAGACACAGGTGCCCTCAGCTGGTTGCAGGCCTCCTCCCACCCCACAGGTGATCAGTCAGCTTTTCAAATGGGTGAAAGTCCAAAGAGAAACTGAGGAGCTAAGCCGTGCACTACCACTGTCTACAAGGGATGAGGCGAGTGCAGAACAGAGGTTTCTGGAACCAGCAGCTCTGGCTGATCAACAACAGATCAGCACAGCCGACCGGTTCTCCCCCAGGTTCCCAGCACCACACGGATTCCAAACCTTCGGGCAGACGTGGGAAACACGGAAGCATTCAGCCGTCGAGTATCCGCCCACCTGGAACAGATGCTCATTGCCGTGCCCTAAGGAGACTCCTGGACACAAATGAAACTCCCAGGCGGGCGAGGCCCTCTGGTCCCTGAGGTTTAGCACTTGCGGGTCTAGACCAACCTATGAGGCGCACTCGGCTTCAGGTATGACCTCAGCCAAAGGCCAGCAGAGAGCTGAGGACGTGTCCCAGAGATGCGTAAAGCACCCCCCATGTATGACCTCAGCCAAAGGCCAGCAGAGAGCTGAGGACATGTCCCAGAGATGCGTAAAGCACCCCCTGGTCATGCTGTGTTCAAGGATTCTCAAAGCGGGGTCCCTGGATGCCTCCACCTCCCCTGGGACTGTGTGGGAATGCAGATTCCCGGCCCCTCCCCAGACCTGCTGGATCAGAGGATCTGAGACTTGTAGCCCCTTAACCTACCCGCCAGGATGCCAGCGCTCACCAACATGTGAGAATCACTGCTCCAATTAAAACTTCAACGGGACTCCAAAAATACAAATGTGGCAGGGGGTGGATTTGAAATGGAAAGCGAAGCAAGCTCAGGAAAGAGCCAGATCCTGCCTCTCCTCCCGCTCCCTGAGTACACGCTGGTCTCTTCCAGGCGCCAGCAGCGCAAGGGACCAAAGAGATGAAACTGAAAGCCACAGTGTAGGGCCCACCTTGTCTTTTCATCTTCACGGCTAGGGGCTCTCAGTCCGGCTGCACCTGGGAAGCTTCCGCACCACACACGCCCACCCCCGGACTCTGCAGGCTTGGGTTTCTCTGCCGGGCTTGCAGCACGGGGGAGGCCAGCTGCTGTGCCCTGGGGAGGGCTGTGTGGCGCCTGCCTCCTGAGTGGGGAGCGGCCCCCACAGCGCCAGCATCTTCCTGTCTCCCGGGCACGTGGGCAGTGCCACCCTCTCCCTGACCCAGTTTGCCATCCTCTCGGAAGGGGCATAGGGGAATAGCGGCCGCCAGCGCCTTCCCTGAAATAACCTGCAAGGGCTCCACTCTGGGCCCCAGGCAGCTGCCATATGGCCACGGCACAGCCCTCGACCCCAGTCACGCCCCACCACCCCCCACTGCAGAAGCGGTGCCCGCCTGCCTTCCCCTCACCACGCCCCCCCGAGGAACCTCCGGAGCCGGTCAGACCCTGCCCATCCCACTGGGAGCTTGGGATCCTGTCTCACACCACAAGCCAAGACCCCACCGCCCAGCGGGGGCTGAGTCTGAAGCTAATTCCGGGACAGCCCAGCAAGGCTGGGAGAGAGCCAGGGAGGGGCCATGTGCGTGGGGGAGGCGGTGATTTTTAGAGCCTTCCCCCACTGTTCCCCATAGACACCAGGCGAGTGAGCCTGCACACCAGCTCCCTCCCCTGCCCGCTCCTGCTCGGAGCCCGGAGCTCGACAAGGCTGCCAGCAGCCCGGCCTGCCACGGGCCCCGGGAGCCCAGACACCTCCTCTTCCCACCCATCTTCCATTTCAGAGGGAGCCGCTCTCTCTCCTCTCAGGCCTGCTCCATCTGTGACATTTCTCCCTCCCTGGATGAAGTGGGGTTTTCGCCCTCGTGACCACAGTCTCCTTCAGGGCTCCTCCGTGAGAGAAATATGGGGCTGGACAGGGCCCCCTTCCCTCCCTCCTCGCTCACCCTAAGAACCTGCAGGGACCCAGCAGCCACGCAGGAATGGAGCCAGCACCCCTGCCTCCCCTGGGGCCAGTGACCAGGCCAGGAGGTGAAGCAGTCCTCCCTCCCTCCCTCCCTCCTCCCTCCAGCCAGCCCTGACCCCGACCCCAGCCAGCCCTGACCCCGACCTCAGCGTGCACTCCCCGGGGACAGGAGGGAGGCTCCTCCCACCGAGGCCTCTGCTGACAGATGTCCGGGCCCCCACCTGGACCTACCCAGACCTAAGCTCCTGGGCAGGTGGTCCCGGACACCCTGCCTTTGCCAGTGAAATACGGTTTCCACTGGGAGAGTCTGCCCCCAGCCAGCAGCCCGCGCACACTGGTCACACAGACACACGCATGCACGCACACACTTTGCCAGGGAACATCTGTTTTGACAAACACATTATTCGAGTCAGTCCATGGGACGTGAATTGACAGATTCCTGGGTGCAGGCTGCTGGCTTTGTGCATTTGCACCTGAGCCGAGCTGGGGACTCTGATGTGTTTGTCCCACGGCCCCTTCCCCACTCCACCCCACCCGCAAGAAGACAAGTCCAGGCCCTGAGCCGCTGCTGTCTGAGACGCCCGGGGCGCACTCCCCAGGCGAGCGGGACTGTGTCCATCGGGTGCCAAACTTTGCCTGGAGGGGCTTTTCTGAAAAGCCTGGGGTGGGGGCCATGACAGAGCCACAGCACCCCTGCAGCTGACACCCGGCACCCAGGAAGAAGTCGGTCAGCCCTTCCCTTCCGAGACGATCCTGAATTCCAGGCAGCACCAAGATGCCAGCAGGGCGAGCCGCTGCTCCCCGCACCCAGCGTCCCCGGACCCCACGCTGAAGGGCATTCTCCATCCGCTGCAAAATAAACTTTGTCTGGGCAAAGAGTTTCCGGCTAACCCCCTGTGATCATCGCCGCTGCGGCTCAGGTGCAGAAAGGCGAGGGGAGACGGGAAGCTATTTTTAGGAGAAAAAAATAAATCTCAGCCTACCTTTAGAAGCGAGCTGTGCCAAGGCTCCCGAGGTTCACCCGGAGACAACTGCAGTATACTGTGTCAGATTACAAACTGGGGGCGAGAGGGAGGGAGGGAGGAGGGGGAGAGGGAGAGAGGGATGGAGAGAGCAGCAGAGGGAGAGACAGAGAGCGAGAGGCAGGCAGAGGCGGCGCCCAGTCAACATTGCAGGGCATTGGTGTGTCTGCACTGCTTGCATTCAGCTATACATGATTCATTAGTTTTCTGCAGGCAGGCAAGCAGGTCGAGAGGGAGGGAGAGACAGCCAGAGCCAGAGAGAGAGAGAGAGAGAGAGGATCATCCGCCATGCAGCAGTAACCAGAGCCTATGAAACGTCAGTGTTTGAACGCACGCACACACACATGCACACAAATACACATGCACACACACGTGCACACACACACACACCAAGATGGCTATACCCCTCACTGCCAGTTTTTCTTTCACAGAGCTGTGGTGAAAAGCTTGGACAGAGATGGAGGCAAACAGCTCTCAGCCACACAGGGCTTGGGGTTGGTGCTTTTCCCTCCGTCCCTGGGAAAACAGCACAAGATCTTCCCTGCAGGAGGCCGGGGGACTCCTGCAACCGACAGGCAACCAATCAGCACATCAAGGTGAAAGCTGCCCTGGGCTCTACTCCAGAAAGCTCGGAAACTCAAGCGCCCTCAGAATTAAGTGATGAAGAGGAGCGACTGAAGCTGCCTGGGTCTTTGCTCTCCTGTCTGGCTCCCCTCCCCACCACAAGCCTCCAGTGGCCCCGAGGGTTCCCCCTTCCCACAGAACTTCAGGTGGTAGCACAGATACACCCGCTACCTAGCAACCGGGTGGTGCAGGAGGGAAAAAACCCTGGGTAACATGCACGGACTTCACACACGTGCTTCCTTCCCTGGGTAAAAATCCCATGCTTGTTTTTGAAAGGTGCGAAATCAGGTAGCTCATGCAAAGGAAAACCCCTTTGGTAATTTGGGCTCCACATACCCTAACTGAGGCTCTGAGGGCTCCTACTAATGATGGCCCTGTGCAGGGACAAGACTCCAGTGTAGGCCACAAGAAGTCCAAGGAAGGGCTCACCACCAGTCCTTTGTACAAAAAGGAAGGACTTCTCCTGAGGTGCTTTCTGCTGCTTCTCCAATTAGACTCACTTTACAAGTTTTAAAAACATGGGCTCCTTAGTAAAGCCAATGCATCCTCCCATCACCGTGGTTTTTGCTTGGGATCTTAAAGGAACTGCAATGGTCTCAAATCTAGACAGCCAGAGGAAGCCTCTTCCCGAGACAACTTTTTCAACACTGTGACAGACGGGTCCAGCGAGTTTTCCCAATCGGGATTCATTTTGGCCTCCCGGATAGGCTTTTCAATTATATGCCTCTGAATTTGCCTGCAAGACTGGAGGCTGCCTTCAAGCCCTGTGTAGAGTAGCCCCAGCCTCTGTGCATGGAACAAAGAGATACGCGCCGTATCCAGGAGTAGGTGGCAAACCACAGATGATTCCTTTTCACCCTGGAGCAGAGTTATCAGGTCACAGAAACTGCAAGACTGCAGAAAATCATGGAGGGAACTGGTTACCAGATACTTGTACACACATGTTCACAGCTGCGCTGCTCTCAACAGGCAAAGGGTGGAAATGATGCAAGTGCCCATCAACGGATGAATGGGGAAACAAAATGTGGCATATCCATACAACAGAATATTATTCAGCCAGGAAAAAGGAATGAAGTACTGATTCATTGTATCACACGGATGGACCCTGACAGCACCATGCCGGGGAAAGAAGCCAGACACAAAGCCCATCAATCATATGAGCCCATTTCTATGAAATACCCCAAATAGGCAAATTCATAGAGACAGAAAGGAGACTGGTGCTTGCTGAGGACTAGGAGGAGAGGAGATGAGGAGTGACTCCTTAGTGGAGTGGGGTTTCCTTTGGGGTGGTGAGAACGCTTTGGAACAAGAGAGAGGTGGCAGTTGCACAAGACGATGAATGTATTAAATGCCGCTGAGTTGTTCGCTTTAAAATGGTTAATTTTATGTGATGTGAACTTTACCTCCATAAAAACATATGACAAGACCGTACAAAGCGCCTGTGCATTGGACCCCACTGACCCAGTCTGCGCCTTCCTGACTCCATCCGTGTGGCCTGGAGCAGGTCAGTCTTTTCCCACATCTGTAAAACGATCATGTCTGCTTATCACCTAATGTCTACTTCACGGGCTCCTCTGGGGAACGAATGAAACATTTGACAGAAGGAAATAAAGCTATTCCCCCTTAGAAAGGACTCACTCTTTTAAAAGGTCATTCGGTGGCATGAAAATGACTCTCCACCTCTATTTTCTCAGCAGAGAGGAAATTAATTTTTAAGGAATGCCATGGATCATATAGGCTGAAAAGCCAAGGTTCTAAAACAAATAAGCTGCAAAAAATGTTTCCATTCAGAGATGCTGGGCCCCAAACAGTTCCACTGCTGCCTGCACCAGCCCCGCCAAGTCTGTCATGGCTGCACTGTCGTCCGCGGCATCTCACATGTGTGGGGCTGCAGGTCATGTGTCTCGGCGTGAGGAGCCCACTGTGTCGACCAGACAACTTGAGACCAAAGAGTTGACTGTAGCTGCCAAGAGACACATGGTCAAATCAGAAAAAGACTGCAGGGCCAGGCACAGTGGCTCATGCCTGTAGTGCCAGCACTTTGGGAGGCCAGAGTGGGAGGATCACTTGAGCCTAGGAGTTCTAGACCAGCCTGGGCAACATAGCGAGACCCCATCTTTACAAAAAATACAAAACAGCTGGGCATGGCAGTGCATGCCTGTGGTCCCAGCTACTCAGGAGGCTGAGGTGGGAGGATCGCTCGAGCCCAGGGGAGTCAAAGCTGCAATGAGCTGTGACTGCTCCACTGCACCCCAGCCTGGGGGACAGAGTGAGACCCTGCCTCAAAAAAAAAAAGAAAAAGAAAAAGAAAAGAAAAGAAAAAAGAAAAGAAAAATAATGCAGGATTCCGTTTCTTGGTGTTATGTTCTAACTTCACAAAAATTTTGTGCATAAAATACTGAAAAAATGTAACAAAACAGAGACTTTCAGAGGTGTGCTCTTAGGTAACTAACAATCCAGATGAAGCCATTCTGTGCCTGTGAAGAATGAGGATGTGTTCAACCCAGCAGGAAGGAGCTGGCCGGTTCTGAGAAGTGAGCTGCCGTGGTGGGGACCAGTTTCGGTGACGGAATCAGAAGTGCTGACCTCTTCCAGCGCCTGGTACAGGCAACCTGCTAGCTCTGGGCCGGACACAGGCCACACAAAGGCGTTGTTACTCACCGGCTCTGTGAGGCTGTTAGACTCCTGTGAATAAGGCACCATTTGTTTTATCTGGTCCTGGATGGAACGAGTGTTTGCCAGATGTCAGGAAGTGTCAGATGCAAAGCTGCGTAACTGCCATTCACAGAGTTTTCCAGCCCTACGTACGGAGACAGCACAACTGGGCCGTTTCCACTTGGAACTGCTGTCTGAGAAAATGCCAGTCATTTTGTTTGCAACGTAGTTCTGAAGGCTCAGCATTAAAGTGGAATCTCCTGTCCCTGGACAGCTAATAATAGGTCTGTGCTGACACTGAACATCAGCGCCTCTGCGGGCCCGAGCTTTCACAAAGCACAGCAAGTTTTCTATGAGGCCAATTCCAAGGCCGGTGGCTAAGTGCAGCCCCCTAAATCCTTTCAAGTAGCCTTTTGAAGTTGGGTGTTCACCATAAGTGCACCACTCAGATAGGAACATCTCTCAGAAAAACCTGCCCTGTTTACAAGTAGTGGGGTAGTCAGAAAGGTCTAAAAACTAGGCAGTATTGGAGATGATATGATGATCTACTTGGAAATCCAGAGGAACCAATCGCAGAAAAACTGTTACAAATAAGAATTGCATAGGAGAGGATAGAATAGGTCTGGCATGATGGCTTATGCCTGTAATCCCAACACTTTGGGAGGCTGAGGTGGGAAGACCACTTGAGCTCAGGAGTTTGAGACCAGCCTGGACAACATGGTAAAAGCCTGTCTCTACAAAAAATACAAAAACTTAGACAGGTGTGATGGCTCATGTCTGTAGTCCCAGCTACTTGGGGGCTGAGGTGGAAGGATCACCTAAGCCCAGGAGGTGAAGGTCACAGTGAGCCATGATCACACCACTGTACTCCAGCCTGGGTGACAGAGCAAGACTCTGTCTCAAAAAAAAAAAAAAAAGAGCGAGAACTCTACATATATTCCATAATTGGATAGAATAGTATATTATTTTTGGTTCCCAGCAAATATATATTTGTATATTATTGCATATTATTTTGGAGGAACAAAACTAATATATAAAAATCAATAGCTTTCCTATATAAAAGCAATAATCAGGTAGAAAGTATAATGGAAGGGGAAAAAATTCCATTTATAATAGCATACAAAAAGAAAGGCATGCCTAGAAATGTGTAAGATATATATGAAGAAAACTGAAGAAAAAATAAAAGAAAAATTGAGCAAAAAGAAAAGCCAACCCCAATACAAAAAACTAGCTGGGCGTGGTGGCAGGCGCCTGTAGTCCCAGCTACTCGGGAGGCTGAGGCAGGAGAATGGTGTAAACCGGGAGGCGGAGCTTGCAGTGAGCTGAGATCCGGCCACTGCACTCCAGCCTGGGCAACAGAGCGAGACTCCGTCTCAAAAAAAAAAAAAAAAAAACAGCCAACCCCACACTAGGAGAGGGTCCTTAAATTTTATAAAATTCTCCTGAAATCAACCTTAACATTTAATATGATTACAAAGGCAAGATTTTTTCCAGACCTCTGGAAGCCGATTCTAAACTTAGCATGGAAATATAAGCACAAAAGTATAACCCAGACATTTTGTTGAAGGCAAGAAAAAGTAATGAAAGAAAACTAGTTTTACCAGACATTAAAAATGTATTATAAATATATAATTAAAATTGTTTTGTCCTGGTACATAAACAGACAGACCCATAGAACAAACCGGGTGGTCCTTAAACAAATCCAATTACATATGAGAATTTAATATATGATAAAATAGTACTTATAATCAATAAGAAAATATAGAATATTCAATAAATAATGGTCAGAATACAGGATAATTAAGAGAGAAAGTTCTTACACATAAGTTAATTCCAGATCAAGCAAGTATTTAAACATATAAAAGAAAAATTAGATGTTCTAGAAAAATTATGCATTTTTTTCATTATTGTCAAATGAAGAAAGACTTTCTAAGAAAACCCAGAAACAAGAAAAGGAAATGCTGATTAAATTTGATTACATGGAAATGTAAACTTCTGCACAGTGGGAAAACGCCACAAATAAAACCAAAAGATTGGCTACAACTGAGATAACATATTTGCAACACATATTTCAGATTCAGTTGTGGGTCCAATTTTGTTGGGCCTGGAGTTTATATAATGTGGGGAGCCCTAGTTAAGAAAAATAAAACATAGAGAACACCAATACAAAATATACAAATGATCATTTATCAAGAATAAGGAAGTAAATCACAACAAATTCCAGATTTTAAAATGCTGACAAATTCCATAAATATCACAAAATTCAGAAAAATAGCATATATTTATTGTAATTAACTGCCTAAGACTCTACTATAATATTGTTTTTATTGATACATGATAAATGTACATAATTTAGGGGTACGTGTGCTAATTTGATGCATTCATGCAAATATAAAAATAAAATCAGGGTAATTGGGCGACCTATCACCTTATAATATTTGAGTAATATTTGTTTTTAACACTGTTTGACTGTGTAATCTTTGATTACTTCTCCAGATGACAATGATTTTATAATTTTGTTTTCTTGGAGAGAACAGAAAGAAAACTCTTTCTTCTAGCATGATGATCAAAATTGGCTTTTTAAAGTTATTATTGAAGGCTTAAATGTTTTTTTAGGCAGCTAGAGAGAAAGGGCAGGTCACCCACAAAGGGAACCCCATCAGGCTAACAGTGGACCTCTCAACTGAAGCTCTACAAGCCTGAAGAGATTGGGGGCCTATATTCAACATTCTTAAAGAAAAAAAAAATCTTCAACCAAGATTTTCATGTCCAGCCAAACTAAGCTTCATAAGCAAAGGAGAAATAAGATCCTCTTCAGATCAGCAGATGTTGAGGGAATTTACCACCAGACTTGCCTTACAAGAGATCTTGAAAGGAGCACTAAATATAGAAAGGAAAGACCACTACCAGCTGATACAAAAACACACTTAAACGCACAGACAAGTGTTGCTATAAAGCAACCACACACAAGCCAGCATAATAAGTCGCTAACAACACAATGACAGGATTGAATCCACACATATGAATACTAACCTGGAATGTAAATGGGCTACATGCCCCACCTAAAAGGCACGGAACGGCAAGTTGTGTAAAAAAGCAAGACCCAGTGATATGCTGTCTTCAGGGAACCTATCTCACACATAATGACACCCATAGGCTCAAAATAAAGGGATGGAGGAAAATCTACCAAGCAAATTGAAAACAGAAAAAAGCAATGGCTGTGATCCTAATTTCAGAAAAACCTACTTCAAACCAACAAAGATAAAAAAGGGCAACATTACATAATGGTAAAGTGTTTAATTCTACAAGAAGACTTGACTATCCTAAGTATATATGCACCCAACACAGGAGCACCCAGATCCATAAAGCAAGTTCTTAGAGACCTACAAAGAGACAGACTGCCATACAATAACAGTAGAAGACTTCAACACTCTACTGACAGTATTAGACAGACCGTCAAGGCAGAAAACTAGCAAAGATATTCAGGACCTGAACTCAACATTGGACCAAATGGATCTGATAGACCTCTACAGAACTCTCCACCCCAAAACAACAGAATATACATTATTCTCATTGCCACATGGCATATATCAATGACATAATTGGACATGAAACAATCTTCAACAAATTCAAAAGAACTGAAGTCATACCAAACACACTCTCAAACCACATCACAATAAAAATAGAAGTCAAGACTAAAAAAATTGCTCAAAACCATGCAATTACATGGAAATCACTTTCGGATAAATAATAAAATTAGGGAAGAAATCAAGAAGTTACTTGAAACTAATGCAAACAAACATACAACATACCAGAATGTTGGGGACACAGCTAATGCAGTGTTAAGAGGGAAATTCATAGCACTAAAGTATTCATAACATCAAAAAGTTAGAAAAATCTCAAATTAACAACCTAACATCACAACTGAAAGAATTAGAGAAACAAGAACAAATCAACCTCAAAGCTAGCAGAAGACAAGAAATAACAAAAATCAGAGCTGAACTGAAAGAAATCAAGACACAAAGAAAACCATTCAAAAGATCAACTAATCCAGCAGTTGGTTTTTTGAAAAAATAAGTAAGATAAATAGGACACTAACTAGACTAATAAAAAAGAAGAGAGAAGGCGCAAATAATACAATTATAAATGACAAAGGAAATATTACCACTGACCCCACAGAGATAAAAATAATCATCAGAAACTACTATGAACACCTCTATGCACACAAACTAGAAAACTGAGAAGAGATGGATAAATTCCTGGACACATACAACCTCCCAAGACTCAACCAGGAAGAAATGGATTCCCTGAACAGACAAATAATGAGCTCTGATTTATTAAATCAGTAATAAATAGCCAACCAACCAAAAACAGCACAGGATCTGATGGATTTACAGCCAAATTCTACTAGCTGTACGAAGAAGAGCTGCTACTATTCCTACAGAGACTATTCCAAAATACTGAGCAGGAGGGACTCTTCCCCAACTCATTCTATGAGGACAGCATCATCATGATGCCAAAACCTGGCAGAAACAGAAACAAAAAAAGAAAACTTTAGGCCAATATGCTTGATGAACATCAACGCAAAAATCCTCAACAAAATACTTGCAAACCAAATCCAGCAGCACATCAAAAAGCTAATCCACCATGATCAAGTAGGCTTCATCGCTGGGATGCAAGGTGGTTTCAACATACACAAATCAGTAAATATGATTCATCACATAAACAGAACTAAAAACAAAAACCATGTGATTATCTCAATAGACACAGAAAAGGCTTTCAATAAAATTCAACATTCATTCATGTTAAAAACTCTCAATAAACTAGGTATTGAAGGAACATAACTCAAAATAATAAGAGCCATCTATGACAAACTCACAGCCAACATCAAACTGAATGGGCAAAATCTGGAAGCATTCCCCTCGAAAACCAGCACAAGACAAACGAGCACAAGGATACCCTCTCTCACTACTCCTATCCAACAAAGTACTGGAATTCTTAGCCAAAGCAATCAGGCAAGAGAAAGAAAGGAAGGGCATCCAAACAGGAAGAGAGGAAGTCAAATTATCTCTGATTGCAGATGACATAACTTTTTTGAGAGCGCACTTGCATTCACACTCACACACTCGCACTCACACTCATGCACTCGCACTTACACACTCGCACACACTCACACTCACACACTTGCACTCACTCACACTCACACACACTCGCACTCTCATTCGCACTCTCACACACACTCGCACTCACACACACTCATGCACACACACACTCACTTGCACTCACACTTGCACTCACACACACTCGGACTCACACACACGCAATCACACACTCACACACTCTTGCACTCACTCACACTCACACTCACACACACTCGCACTCTCATTCGCACTCTCACACACACACTCGCACTCACACACACTCGTGCACACACACTCACTTGCACTCACACTTGCACTCACACACACTCGGACTCACACACTCGCACTCACACACTCACACTTCGCACTGACACACACTCGCACTCACACGCTCACACACTCACACTGGTAGTCACACTCGCAGTCACACACTCGCACTGACACACACTTGCACTCACACACTCGCACTGGCACTTGCACTCACACTCCCCCCGGAGACACCTTTCCCAGTAGCCAAAGCAGCTCCCGCTGAGCCTGTCTGAGCAACGGCTCCACGTCCCGGGACTGCTGCCCAGCAGCTTTCTGTGCTGGAAAATCACAGTCCCACGTCCCGCCGTACACTGCTGTGGCTGTGGGTGACTCCGCTCTTGCTTCTTGTGTTTTTCAGTTTCCTGTAACACATACATTAACTTTTTAAAAATAAAGGTTACTTTCAAAACCTAAGAAAAACAGAAACAGTCCTTCAGGGCACAGTAAGAAAGCCTGAACCACTGGGCCCAGCTACTTGGGCAACTTACCCCCGAGTTCAGGCAATGCTAACGGGGCGTGCGTCCCATCACACAGCGCACACCTTGTCTCCCTCTGCAGGTGGGACAGGCCTTCCTCCACCTCCAGCAGGGGTGGGTGTGACGGGGTAGGGAGGGGGAGGAGGAGGAGAAAGAGGAGCAGAAGTGGAAGAAGAAGAAAGAAAGAGAGGAAGAAAGGGGGAGAGACAGGCCGACCGCTGTGGCTGGAGTGGAGAAGGTTCTCGTGCTGTGGACTCTGGCTGGGGTACAGAAGGTTCCCCATGCTGACACTGCCTCCAGGCATTCTTCCCGCCGGGTTGCTCAGCCTGCAGAGCAGATGCAGGACAGCAGGGCTTCCCATGCCTCAGGGCTGATTTGAGGAGCTGCCTGGCCTCTGTACTTAAAAGATGGGGTCATTCCATCAGGACATCTTTCCAAGCACTGACTCTGTGCCGTGCACTGCCCATGGTGCTCAGAGTTCAGCAGAGACACTGATAGGACCCCTACTCTCACCAGGCCTCTGTGCTCAGGACAGAAAGGCAAACAGTAAACAAATACCAATCAATACTAGCAAGGCAGTTACACTTAATGCTAAGAAACAGGGGTCTGGGGAAGAGATGGGCCTGGGGTGTCCCGGGAGGGCCTGGGAAGGTGGCCGTGGAGGGAGTGATCTGGGGAATGAGGGAGCCGGTGTGCACGAGGAATGTGTGCCTGGTGGAGGGAACGGTGAGGACACAGGCCCCAAGAGGAGATGTACAGCGTGTCTGAGGAACCACAGAGGCCAGCATGGCTGGGTTACAAGGAAGGAAGAAAGGAGGGAAGAAAGGAGGGAGGGAGGGAGGGAGGGAGGGAGGGAAGCCAGACGGTGTGGCTTTTAGATGCTGCAAGAACTCCGGCTTCACTGTGAGCAAGACAAGAGTCATCGGAGGGATCTGGGCAGAGCAACGTGGCCTGGTGTCTGCTGTTTTTAAAAGCTGGCTCTAACAGTCATCCCAGCAGAGCGCAAAGTCAAACATCACAATTCTCCACTGGCTCAGGGATGAAATCATTTGGTAACAGCCAACAAGAAGGCAGCTGCCCTGCAGAGAAGGAACCGGGGAAGGGGCAGGGGCACACGCTGGCCACTGGCTGTTTCGACGCATCACTCTTAATACACTTCCTCAGAGGAGCAAAAAGCCGCTTAGAACCCACGTGCCTGGTGCTTCATCAGGCTCAGCGCCCTGTGCTCACATCTACAAAGACATCACGTTCAAGCCCGAAAGTCCCCAGGACGCAGTTTCTCTTATTTTATCTTCCTTCTGCTTAGAGTGTGTGTGTTTTCCTTCAGTCCCTTTAAGAACAAGGTAAGAGCTGTTTACAGACTTCAGAATGTCTCCAAAAATTTATAAAGAGAATGGCTTGAAGCCCAACATAGCGAAGCACAGGTAAGCCCTGAAAGAGATTGGCTGGAGACATTTCTGACGGCCTTAGACGGCTCTGAATTGTTTCATCTCCTTGATTACATGAAAAAACAAAGAAGAGAATATTTCACCTAAAAGCAGAGGAGACCCATGTTCATGAACAAGGAGCAGTAGAGGCATTTTTGACTTTTTTTTCCGTTGGTACGGAAATTTCAAAACTGTGTGTGTCCCACCAATTACAGAGAAGGCCCCAGCAATGAAACCAGCATCAGTTTACCCAGCTCATCAGGAAACCCAATAAACTCAAATAAAAAGCGCTCATCTTTCTTGATACTCCTTTAGCAGAACAGGTGAAAGCTTACATCAGGGTTTGCAAAGTCAGATGCTGACCAGGGACCAAGCAGGTCACATGGAAGACTCAACACCGAGCGAGAGACACGTGTCCCCCCCGGGGTCTCGTATCTTCCGGCTTTTGATAGACACATAGGATTAAAGATGTTTCACTTTCTCTTACTTCTACTATAATAAAAGTAATAAGAAAACACTAGGTAGTTTAATAGGAGGAACTTGATACCCGTTGCCAAACAGAGGACGGTGAGTATATGAGCTTGTCCAGGCTACCATAACAAAATACAGCAGACGCGTGGCTTAAACAATAGAGGCATATTATCTCACAGCTCTGGAGGCTGGAAGTCCCGGATCAAGGTATTAGCAGGGCTGGTTCCTCCAGAGGCCTCTCTCCTCGGCTTACAGACGGCGTCTTCTCCCTGCGTCCTCATCCCTCCATGTATGTCTGTGTCCTAATCTCTTCTTTATAAGAACACTGGCCCTATTGGGTCAGAGCCAGCCCTCATGACCTTATTTTAATTTAATCACCTCTTTAAAGACCCTGTCTCCAAATACAGCCACATGCTAAGGTGCTAGGAGTTAGGGCTTCAATGTATAGATTTGGGGAGACACAACTCAGCCATGATAGAGAGGCACCCCAGAGACCACAGCAGGAAGCCACCACCATAGGTTGGGTGGGTAGGGAGAGCCCGGGACGGGGCTGCTCCCCAGAAGCTGGGGCCACAGAAGAAGGTGCTGTCCAGGGGGAGCTGGGGCCACAGGAGATCCACAGGCATGAGTGGTGCTCTGAGCAGAGACAGCAGGAGAAATGCCCTGGCCCTTCTCTGCCCCACTCACCAGTCTCTGGAGATCCATGGCTTCCTGCATGGATCCTCCCTGCGGCCACCCAGCAAGGGAGCCTGGGGCGTAATTTCAGAGGCCATGGAGGAGAGTAGGAAGTGAAGGGGGTGGACTCAAGAGCACAGTCACTGACCTGCTCCAGGCCACCACGGGGGTCGCCACCTAAGAAAGGAAACTTCTGAGTCTTTAAGACAAATTGGAGATCTGTATGTTTATGTGACATCTTCCAGTTATTTCTCCTGAGCGTAGGTCTCCGGTATGCAACGTTCGGTTTAAAGTGACAAAGATGATGGATGGAGGTTTCTTCAGACTGAATACAGGGAACACACAGGACCCTGTCCCAAGAGCCATGGGCGATCAAACCCCTCCCAAAGGGCCTCAATAAAGCAGGAAGCAGGAGGGCTTCCTGGAGAAAGCAGCCCCCACAACACCATGGATGAGGCCATCCCGAGAGATAATCTAGAACATTCCTAAACCAGGATCTTCAGCAAATAATAATTCTGATCTCAGGAAACTGTGAGGGGACAAGATGGTGCTGTGTGGAATGAGCAGCAGTCTATCTTGAACCATGTCAGAGGCAGACAGACCAGGCCGGGTGGGGTTTCGTGTCCAGTCTGTGGTGAGGATATTGGCCCATCCCGTCACAGGGACTCATGGCAGAATCCCCCCAGTGACGTCCGTAGTCAATGTCTGAGTTATTTGTCGAACTGTCCAGTCTTTTCTGAGCAAGCTTTGGTTGTTTGCACAGTACTCTGGGCTAAGGACACCGCTGGCTTCGTGATCAATAGCTATCGGCCAGGTAGGGGCCACCTGGCTGTTACAGGAGGCTGGGCTGTTGCAAATGCCTCACACAATGTCCTCTTCCCAGTGCATCTCAGCCCAGGTGCGCTGCTCACAACGACCACCTCCTGCTTTCTGCACACGCTTCCCACCACTGCCCTCTTCCCCACCCTGCAAGACTTCCATAGACAGAATGCGGACTTCACGCAGCACTGTTTGGAATAGCCAAGGTGTGGAAACAGCTGTCACGTCCATCAGCAAATGAACGGATACACCAGACATGGTCCACGATCCACACTATGGAATACTACGCAGCCTTTCAAATGACGTCAGTTCTGCAACATGACGTGGACCTTACCATTGCACCAGTGGAACAAGCCAGTCTCAGAAGGATAAATCTTGTATGATTCCACTTAAATGAGGTCTCTGAAACCGTCAGACGCCTCACAGAAGCAGAGAGGAGAGTGGTGGCTGCCGGGGGCTGGGGAGGGAGCACGGGGAGCTGTGAATCAATGGTGTAAAGTCTCAG
>NW_012102388.1:1795772-1798344 GCF_000951045.1 Mandrillus leucophaeus
TCTTTTCTTGCGTATGTGGTTTCTGGTGACAATTCCCCTGGAATTCTTATCCCTGTTCCTGCACAAGTCAGGTGATTTCCCCGACTTCTCCCAAGGCTCTCTCTCCGTTGGTTTTCCACAGCGTGACTATGCTACGTCCGGCCATGTCTGTTGGTATATTTCCCACCTGGTGTTCTCTGAGCTTCCAGGATCTTTGGTTTGGTTCTGACATTAATTTCAGAAACTTCTCAGCCTTTATTACTTGAAATATTTATTCTGCTCTAATCTCTTTTCCTTCTAATAGTCCAACTATACATATATGACACGTTTTGATATTGTTGTTGAATGCTGTTTTGATTTGACTTGTTTTGCTGCTTGTTTTCCAACTGTGTTTTTCTCATGTCAGTTTGGGAAGTTTCCACCGACCCACTGTGAAGTTCCCTGACTCGCCCGGGCCGTGCCCGATGTACCGAGGAGTCCGGGAAAGGCTTTCACCATTTTTGTTTCAGTGATTTTCGTTTCTAGCATTTTCTTTTATGGCATTTTCATTTCTCTACCTACCCATCTATTCTTTTTTTCCCCAAGTTTATTGAGGTATAACTGACAAATAAAAATCATATCTATTTAAGGTGTTACAATATGACGTTTTGCTCTACCTACACACTGTGAAATGATTACCACTATCAAGCTAACTAACATAGCCAGCACCACACACGGTTACCTTTTGGTATTTGTGTGTGATGAGAACATTTCAGATCTGCTCTCTTAGCAGGTTTTAAGTCTGCAATACGGTATTATTAAACACAATCATCAAGCCGCTCATTCAATCTCCAGAACGTATTCATCCTGCACACGTGAAACTCTGCACCTGCAGCCACATTTACCCATCTGTTCTTACATGTTGTCCACTGTTTCCACTACAGCCCTTAACACATTAATCATAGTCATTTTAAATCCTTCTATGATAATTCCAACATCTGTGTCATCTTTAAGTCTGGCTCAGATGGTTACTTTCTCTCTGTATTTTTCTCTTCCCTTTTTACAGGCTTTGCAATGTTTTGTGGAGACCAGACATGCCGTGCCAGGTAACAGGACCAAGGTGAGCAGGCCTGCAGCCTGAGGACGTACAGGGCTGGGCTGGGCTGTGCTGACTGGTTGCTGCAGCTGAGGGTGCCAGACGCTTCCGGCTCCTCTAACGTCCCTGCTGGTGTCTCCCCTGTTGACCTGGGGCTTCCCTAAATCCTACTCCTCAGGAAGGGTCCACGTCTTGCAGCCCTTTCAGCTGGAACCCAGGGTTACAGCACCGGAGCCCTGTGTGTGTGGCGGTGAGGTGTGGGGGAAGGAAAGCATCCGGTCATCCCACGATGGAGTCTCCGTTTTTAGGGGCTATGACCTTCGCAAGCGTTCCTCCAGTGACGTAGCTTTTCTTTTCCCCTTGGGTGAGACAGGAAGGCTAAAGGGGGCTGGGGTGGAAGAAGTACCTCCCCAGCCTGGGCAGGCCTTGGAGCAAGCCTGCGTTGGGGAGAACACGCTGGGCAGATTCCACAAGGATGACTCTTCTGCTCCCCCTTGCAGAGCCAACGGGGATCTTTCTTGGATCTTCACTTGTGAGAACCTGTAGGCTTCCTGGAGGTTTGAACCACAAGAGTGTGACGGACCCCTGGGAGGATGGCCCCAGGGTTTCTCACTCTCAAGCTTCCACACTCAACCTCCAGCAACTCAGCAAAGTCACCACTGGGGTGTTCCCATCCTCCCCCACTCATTCGAGGTTTCCACGGTTTCTGCCCCAGGCCTGCATTCACCCGTCCTTCCAGATTTCGGGGTGGTGGCTCATCCACAATCTGTTCTGTGAGGGGGCCAAGGACATCCCCGGGTTCTGAGCTTGTTCAGCTGTTTCTTGCTCTAAGTAAGTGATGGCTTCCAGGCTTCCTACACGTCAGAGCTGGAGCCAGTCTCTCTACTGCCCGTTTTAACTATTTTATTCCCTCCTTTTGTTCTTCCGCTACTGACTCCCACCTTCAGCTTTCCTTATCTTAAAAAGAAGTTACCTTGATATCCAGTTCTTGAGCTATTAAACATTTATACTTACATGATTTTAGCTCTCTTAGTTCTCTGGTTTTATTGTTTTATTGTTTATTTTGCTTACCATCTGGTCTTATAGTTCCCTTTACTTTTATAGCGGGTCCTGTGGTAACGCATTCATTCAGCAGTTCTTTGCTGCGTGGCCCCTCTGTGCTGGCTCCTGCACTGGGGGACACAATGGTGAACAGAATGGGCTCAGGCCTGCCCTTGGGGAGGGACCAGCGTCAGTGCTGTAGTCGCAGACGCTGTCACTGCAAACTGCAGCAAAGTGCACGAAGGAAAAGTGCTGTCAACTGTGGGAACACAGAACGGGGGTCCTGAGCCACTCCGGGGAGGCAGGAAGTCGCCCTGGGCAGGAGGCAGGAGGCAGGAGGCAGGAGTCATCTGCACTGAGACCTGGGGAGAAGCGGGAGATGGCAGGCAGAGGCTGCAGGTAAGTTCCGCGCCATCACCATCGTCATTTTTGTCGGTCTGCTTGTTGTTTTTAGAATTCCTTATGACCTGGGAGGAA
>NW_012102388.1:1798394-1800578 GCF_000951045.1 Mandrillus leucophaeus
TGGGGGAAGGAAAGCATCCGGTCATCCCACGATGGAGTCTCCGTTTTTAGGGGCTATGACCTTCGCAAGCGTTCCTCCAGTGACGTAGCTTTTCTTTTCCCCTTGGGTGAGACAGGAAGGCTAAAGGGGGCTGGGGTGGAAGAAGTACCTCCCCAGCCTGGGCAGGCCTTGGAGCAAGCCTGCGTTGGGGAGAACACGCTGGGCAGATTCCACAAGGATGACTCTTCTGCTCCCCCTTGCAGAGCCAACGGGGATCTTTCTTGGATCTTCACTTGTGAGAACCTGTAGGCTTCCTGGAGGTTTGAACCACAAGAGTGTGACGGACCCCTGGGAGGATGGCCCCAGGGTTTCTCACTCTCAAGCTTCCACACTCAACCTCCAGCAACTCAGCAAAGTCACCACTGGGGTGTTCCCATCCTCCCCCACTCATTCGAGGTTTCCACGGTTTCGGCCCCAGGCCTGCATTCACCCGTCCTTCCAGATTTCGGGGTGGTGGCTCATCCACAATCTGTTCTGTGAGGGGGCCAAGGACATCCCCGGGTTCTGAGCTTGTTCAGCTGTTTCTTGCTCTAAGTAAGTGATGGCTTCCAGGCTTCCTACACGTCAGAGCTGGAGCCAGTCTCTCTACTGCCCGTTTTAACTATTTTATTCCCTCCTTTTGTTCTTCCGCTACTGACTCCCACCTTCAGCTTTCCTTATCTTAAAAAGAAGTTACCTTGATATCCAGTTCTTGAGCTATTAAACATTTATACTTACATGATTTTAGCTCTCTTAGTTCTCTGGTTTTATTGTTTTATTGTTTATTTTGCTTACCATCTGGTCTTATAGTTCCCTTTACTTTTATAGCGGGTCCTGTGGTAACGCATTCATTCAGCAGTTCTTTGCTGCGTGGCCCCTCTGTGCTGGCTCCTGCACTGGGGGACACAATGGTGAACAGAATGGGCTCAGGCCTGCCCTTGGGGAGGGACCAGCGTCAGTGCTGTAGTCGCAGACGCTGTCACTGCAAACTGCAGCAAAGTGCACGAAGGAAAAGTGCTGTCAACTGTGGGAACACAGAACGGGGGTCCCGAGCCACTCCGGGGAGGCAGGAAGTCGCCCTGGGCAGGAGGCAGGAGGCAGGAGGCAGGAGTCATCTGCACTGAGACCTGGGGAGAAGCGGGAGATGGCAGGCAGAGGCTGCAGGTAAGTTCCGCGCCATCACCATCGTCATTTTTGTCGGTCTGCTTGTTGTTTTTAGAATTCCTTATGACCTGGGAGGAAGGGTGGTCACTGCAGGAAAGTTCAGACCCGAGGCAGGAGTCACGCTCTGTCCCCTCAAACTGGTCCAGTGCCTCCCTCTGACCTCCCCCATGAGATCGCCTAAGTGGAGAATTCCTTTTTTAAAAATAAAAGTTAGATGCTAGATAAGATTTACCTTTAAAAAAAATTTTTATTACACTTTAAGTTCTGGAATACATGTGCAGAACGTGCACATTTGTTACATAGGTATACACGTGCCATGGGGGTTTACTGCACCTATCAACCCGTCATCTACATTAGGTATTTCTCCTAATGCTCTCCCTCCCCCATCCCCTCACCCCTCAACAGGCCTCAGTGTGTGATGTTCCCCTGTATCCATGTGTTCACATTGTTCAATTCCCGCTTATGAGTGAGAACATGCGGTGTTTGGTTTTCTGTTCCTGTGTTAGTTTGCTGAGAATGATGGTTTCCAGCTTCATTCATGTCCCTGCAAAGGACATGAACTCATCCTTTTTTATGGCTGCATAGTATTCCATGGTGTATGTGTACCACATTTTCTTTATTCACATAATATTTACTCTTATAATCATCTCCAGTAATAGAACTCTGATTTTTAGCTGGCCACATTGCTGTCCAGAATAAAAATTAAGTTCCTTAATTAAGTTCCTGCACATCTAAACCCAGCCAATGAGTATAAGAGGAGATTGTGTGTCAAACTGCAGGAAAGGCTGCTTAAAGGTAGGCCCCTCTGGGAGGCGCATTCTTGTCCCATTTCCCCTTCTTCTGTTCCACCACCTGGAATGTGGATGTGATGGCTGGAGCTTCAGCCACCATACTGGCCTATGAGGTCACCTTAAGAATGGAGTCCTCACACGAGGATCATAGAGCAAAAAGATAAAAGCTCAGTCCCTGATCCCCTTGGAGCTGCCAAATGAGCTTCTGGAC
>NW_012102388.1:1800628-1802095 GCF_000951045.1 Mandrillus leucophaeus
GTGTTTGATATGATTTCTCTCTTAGACCTTCACTTATATACATTTTTGAAATCTTCCCAGTGCCTGTGCTGGAGCTCTCAATAGACATTCACCTGAACTAAGCCCACCTTGGAAAAACACTGCTCCAGCCCGTGTGAGTGCAGACTCTGTGGTGGGGCATCCTGGTTTCTGTTTCCTGTTCCTTGTGAGATGGCTGTTTACTTCAGTTCTCCACAATCTATAATCATCCAATGCATTATTACTATTGTGATGCTAAGCAAGACATTATATTCTAGATCAATTAAGAGTAAGAAAAATAAAAGACTTTACCACCTCGTATTCCTTCCCCAACATTCTTGTTTCTGTAGATCTGAGTTTCTGATATACTGTCTTTCTTTTCCCGCAAGAACTTCTTTCAATGTTTCTTGCAGGGCAGGTCTGGTGGTGGTGAATTCTCTCTGTTTTTATACACATATATTTTTTATTTCTATAGCTTTCAAGGTACAAGTGGTTTGGGGTTACATGGATGAATTGTACAGCGGTGAAGTCTGAGATTGTAGCACACCTGTTATCCAAGTAGTGTCCACTGTACCCAATGAGTGATTTTTCCTCCCTCCCTGCAAGGCCTCCCCCTTCCTGAGTTGCCAATGTCCGTTCTATCACTCTGTCAACCTTTGCACACCCAGAGCTCAGCACCCACTTATAAGTGAGAACACGTGCTCCTTGTTTTCCACTCCTGACTTACTTCACTTAGAAGAACGGCCTCCCGCTCCGTCCAAGCTGCTGCGACAGAAATTCTGTCATTCTTTTCTGCAGTTGAGTTTGGGAAGTGTTCCACGGTGTGTACACACCACGTGCTCTCCGTCCACTCATCAGCTGACAGGACACCCCACATTCTCTCCGTCCACTCATCAGCCGACGGGACACCCCACATTCTCTCCATCCACTCATCAGCTGACAGGACACCCCACATTCTCTCCGTCCATTCATCAGCTGACAGGACACCCCACATTCTCTCCGTCCATTCATCAGCTGACGGGACACCCCACATTCTCTCCGTCCACTCATCAGCCGACGGGCACTTGGGTTAGCTCCATATCTTTGCAATTGTGAACTGGGCTGCAATAAACATACAGCTGTGTGTGTGTGTCTTTTTCATACAGTGACTTCCTTTGTGCACCCAGTAGTAGGACTGCCGGATCCAATGATGGGACCGCCTTTCAGTTCTTTAAAGAATCTGCAAGCTGTTTTCCGTAGAGGTAGAACTAATGTACATTCCCACCAACAGTGCACACACGCTCCTTCTTCACCACATCTACACCAACGTCTATTGTTTTCTGGCTTTTTAATGATGGCTATTAGTAAATGGCCATTTGCTTAATGGCCATCAGGTGATATGTCACTGTGGTTTTAATTTTCATTTCCCTGGTTCACTCTGTTTTTGTTTGTCAAAGTCTTTGTTTCTCCTTCATTTTTGAAGGATAATTT
>NW_012102388.1:1804324-1804842 GCF_000951045.1 Mandrillus leucophaeus
CTTGTCCCCAGTCTTACAGGGAAAATGTCCAGTTTCTCACCACTAATTATGATGTTGGCTGCAGCCACCTGGGCCGTGCTTGTTTTGCACACTTACTAAGTGTTCACTGTGTTTCTTTAATAGGTATGGGACCATCTAGATCACCTGTATCTCCTGAGAGAGTTTTAGTAGATTGTGTCTATCAAAGAATTGATCCATTTCATTTAAATTCTCATATTTGGCTGGGCGTGGTGGTTCACACCTGTAATCCCAGCACTTTGGGAGGCTGAGGCGAGTTGATCACCTGAGGTCAGGAGATCGAGACCATCCTGGCCAACATGGTGAAACCCCGTCTCTACCAAAACTATAAAAATTAGCTGGGCGTGGTGGCGCATGCCTGTAGTCCCAGCTACTCGGGAGGCTGAGGCAAGAGAATCGCTTGAACCTGGAAGGCGGAGGCTGCAGTGAGCCGAGATCACGCCACTGCACTCCAGCCTGGCGACAGAGTGAGATTCCATCTCAAAAAGAAAAAAGAAAAA
>NW_012102388.1:1804892-1807040 GCF_000951045.1 Mandrillus leucophaeus
TGACAAGGTTTTACTCTGGTTGCCCACGCTAGAGTGCAATGACATGATCTTGGTTCACTGCAGCCTCCACCTCCCAGGCTCAAGTGATTCTCCTGCCTCAGCCTCCCAAGTAGCTGGGTTTACAAGTGTGTACCACTGCGCCCAGCTAATGTTTGTATTTTTTGTAGAGACAAGCTTTCACCCTGTGGCCCAGGCTCGTCTTGAACTCCTCAGCTCAAACGATCTGTCCACCTCAGCCCTGGATTTCTGTTACACGAGAAAGGAGTAAATGTCTATGTCTAAGCCACTATTATTTTCGCCTGTTGAAGCAGCTGTGTGCAGTCCTAACTGGCACACCTGGATTATTCAGCAAACCCAGAGACTAACACGTCCTCCAGGATAACTATGACCTTACAGTGCCCTTGAACTGATTCCACAAGTCAACCCGCAGCCTGAGGTGGAACCAAGCCTGCATACGTTTGGTCCACCCAATCTTTAAACTGAATTTGATGGCAAGATTTAAAAACCTGGGGGTTGCACATCCAATTCTAGATTTTTGACTTCTCTTGAAAAACCAGATCTAGTAACACTGGCCCTCTGCCCTCAAGCCAACAGTTGGCAGCCTCTGGGCAGGGGGTGCCCACTGTCCTCAGGCCCTTAGGTCCCCTTCCCACCCCAGCATCCCCCATCTGGCTATACCCACTTGTTTATCCCTCCCACCCTGGGAGGGTGTGAATGTGTGAGCACCAAGTCGCACAACCTAAAGTCGGTGACACTTGCCAGGCATAGGGACAGACCACAGATACAGCATGAGAGGGAAAGCAGGGTGCGAGAGGCAGCCAGTGACCCCATCCCTGCAGAGGGGCCCCCACAGGAGGAAGCCCAGGAGAGGGCCCTTTGGGGACACTTGGTTCCACCCGACACTGAGCTGCTTCAGCTCAGTGACTCCAGTTTGGCCTTTCCCCCTAAGAGGGTCCCCTCCACAGTCTGGGTGCTCCCAGCACTCTGGTGAAGAGAAGGTTCTCTTGCAATAAGACAGTCTGTATTTAGATTTTTTAATGGAATCAGGCAAACTTTTGCTGGACTATTTCCAAAACCCCAAAATCAGGGCTGTAAAACATGAGCAAGAAACATCTACTTCAACTTTTTAAAATAAGTATCGATCCTCTTTGCAAAGAAAAAAAAAAAAACAGAATACACAGAGATGGCTCAAGATGTGGGTCTCCAGCACCCCCACGTCCTTCCCCGATAGATTCTGAAGGAGTCCACATACATACGACTCCCCAGATACGTTCCTAAGTGTGCTCATGCCGCATGTTTCCACCAGTCCCGGACATCTTCGCGTTGCGCGTTTCACTGGCTGACACCCCTGCCTCCTTGGCGGGAAATCCAGGAGCAAGAACCCCACTGTTAGTGAAGCCTGTGTGGCGGCTGTCACACAGAAGGTCGACCATCCCACTCCAGTCCCACTGTGAGAATCTCCCACAAACCTCCCTCTCTGAGAAAATAAACTAACAGATTGTCTCCAACCAACCCCCAAGTCTAGAACACTCATTCCCCTCGGCTGCTGACTCGCTGGTACCCGCCCGAAACACCCTGGGACTAGAAACCCTGGGCTCTTGTGCCACTGAGAACCAGCTCTGGGTGCAATACTTTGATCCAGAATTCTCCTGACCGATCCAGGTTATGTTGCCCAATCTGCACAACCAGACAGAGCTAAACAAATTAAGCGAAGAGCCACATCCTTCTGAAGCGCTGGGTTCCCTGGAGTGTGCCTTACAGTGATGAAGTTTCTCTTCTTGGAGTGCGGCTAACGGAGGCACTGAATATAAACATCCTGATTTGGTGAATTTTCCTTCTGGGATTTAGCATCCTATGGCTGCAAGAGAAAGGAATTCTAGAAAATGATTCCCGAATTGTCAAGACCTCACAAAGGGGTGGAAAAGAAACGTCATCTCACGGTCAAGCAGAACCCATAAAAGTGGGGAGGGAGGCAGAAGCAGGGAGTGGGGCTTGTGGGAACTGGAGCACCCAAGCCTACCAAAAATAATTCAGATTAATTTAAAACTGTACAAGCCAAACAAAATCCATGTGTGTCAGCTGTTGGTTGAGGTCCTTCTTTGTAATAATTTTGATATAGTTTGGCTGTGCCCCACCCAAATCTCATCT
>NW_012102388.1:1808570-1809415 GCF_000951045.1 Mandrillus leucophaeus
TTAATTACAAAGGGGAAACCAGTAGCCTCAGAGTGGGAAATCCACAACAGACACTACCTGAACCAGGCAACCAAAGTCAACATCACCAGCAGCGGGACTAACCAAAGTCCTGTGTGTCCTGATAGGGATACTGAGGCCAGTATGTCACTTCCGTAGTAACTTATCTACATACCATGGGCCTGCCAAGAACACACAACTATACCAAATCATGACGAGACACCAAGCAAGCCCAAACCCAGGGACGGCCTGCAGAGTAACTGGCTGTACTCTTCAATCATGTCAAAGAGACGGGGACTGCTCCAGATGGAAGGAGATTGGAACATGTGGCCAACACATGCAGCATGAGATCCTGCATTGGCCTCTGGACTGGGAAACAAAGTAGCCATTAGGAAGCTATTGGGGCAATTGACCAAATGAGAATAGGGACTGTAGATTAGACCATAGTATCATATCCATATTAGATTTTCAGATTTTGAACTTTGTATTGTGGTGGTATAAGAGAATCTCCTTGTTTTTAGAAAAAACACACTGAAATATTAAGGATAAAGGGTAAGATATCTGAATATACTTTCAAATAGATAATTCTGAGGGAAAATCTCTCTCATCTATTTCCCTCTCTTCTCCCTCTCTCTGTATGGATAACAGATGATAGAGAGATGATAGAAGATGGATAGATAGATAATTGATAGGTAATAGATAGGTGATAGGTAGATTATAGATAATAGACAGCCAGATGATAGAAAACAGATGATCAATTGATTGATGATTAATAGATATACAGATGACAGATGATTAATATAGATAGATAGATAGATAGATAGATAGATAGATAGATAGATAGATAG
>NW_012102388.1:1814510-1815260 GCF_000951045.1 Mandrillus leucophaeus
AACGAGTCTCCTGAGATCTGGTCTTTCCTAAGGGGTTTCCCCTTCACTTAGCTCTCATTCTATCTTGCCTGCTGCCATGTAGGACGTGCCTTTGCTTCTCCTTGCCCTCTGCAATGACTATGAGGCCTCCCTAGCCATGTGGAACTATGAGTCCATTAAACTTCTTTCCTTTGTAAATTACCCAGTCTCAAGTATGTCTTTATCAGCAGCATGAGAAAAGACTAATACAAGTTTCTAGAGGCAAACCTCCTGACACAGGCAAAGGGGACTGGGCCGTTCTAAGCCCAGTTGATGTCAGCACCCTTGAGATCATACACAGGGCTGCTGCACAATTTGATTCCTTCACTGCAAATTTATGTGCCAGCAATTAAGACCCTAAAGCTTCCAGGTCAGATGCTAGAGAGTAGAAATATGACCCCTAAGGGGGAATTCTGAGTTTTCAGGGCCAAACAAGTTGACTGTGGCATGAGGTGCAGAGAGCAGACTATGGCCCATGAACCAATTCTGGCCCACCACTTGTTTTTATAAATAAAGTTTTAATAGAACACTGCCACAGTTAATTGCTTACTCCATGGTTTGATCCAGAACAATTAACTGTGTTAATTGTTCTACACTCTCATGGCAAAGTTAACCAGTTGTGACAGAGACTATAAGGCCAGCTAAGCCTAAAATATTTACTGTCTCATTCTTTACAGAAAACATTTGCTGTTCCCTGGTCAAATGTTTTGTTTGGTTTTGGTCAAAGTTTTT
>NW_012102388.1:1816130-1832276 GCF_000951045.1 Mandrillus leucophaeus
AACAGATGATCAATTGATTGATGATTAATAGATATACAGATGACAGATGATTAATATAGATAGATAGATAGATAGATAGATAGATAGATAGATAGATAGATAGATAGCAATGATAAAAAAAATTAGGGCAAAATATAAACAGTTTAATGATTCTGGATAAAGGTTTGAAGGAGTTATTTACACTATTCTTGCTGCTTTTCTGCATTAAATTATATCAAAATAATAAAAGTTTTTTAATGCAGTAGAAAAATGTCTAAATCATCCCAAAGACAGAGAAAGCTCTTTTCTTTGTGTCATTCCTGGGGGCCACGCTCTCCAAGTTCATTTATCTACAGGCCAATAATGCAAAGGGCATTTACTCTGAGCTGCCTGAACACTGACCCCACCCCGGGCCCTCACTGTTCACCTCCAGTGGACTGATTTATGGGTGTCTGTCCAGCCTGGCATCCCTGTGCACCTGTTGGAGGGGCTGGGATTCTCTGTGGCACTGATGACCTTTGGATTTGGTGGAGAGAACCCTTGTGGAGGGTGTCACCCTCTCCCTGGGGAGGTACAGGGCGAACAGTTCTCCTAAACAGAAGAGGAGAAAGTCATTAGGCAAAACTCAGTACCCCTAATGGGATAGATACTGCTACTGCTTTCTGATATCCATTCACCCCTTTTCCTATACAAACAGAAATATACTGATTAATTCAGGGTGGCAGCGAACCCTGATTCTGCTGGAGCAACAGGTAGCTACGTTACACTCTTCTGGCCAATGAGCTCTAAGCAGAAATCTGATGGGCATAGAGAGGAGAGAGTTCTGGGAAAGTGTTGGCTTTCCTTATAAGAAGAAACAGATGAAACTAGTGTTATCCCTCATTCCTCATTCTCCTACTTCCCATTCTGAATGCAGACGTGATGGCTGGAGCTGTGGCAGCCATCCTTCAACCACGAGGAAAAGGCCCAGAGAATCGTAAGAATGACAGCCAGGTATCCTTGATGCGTTGAATCCTTACTCTCAGTTGAACATATTCAAACTCCTCCTCATGTGAGAAAAACAAAGCCCTATTTGTTAAGCCATTGTTAGCTGTGTATTCTATTGCTTTGTTCAAACCCATTTTAAACAAATGTAACAATTTTCTTCCTTTTCATCCTAGGCTTCAGATACAGTTGTGGTAAAATAGACTGCGTCATATTTTCTTAGGGTTTCTTCCTGTCCTTCTTCCCACAAGGTAATTTTCAGTTAAAATATGAGCAGCTCTTAGGCCCTAATTCAGGTGACACTCCCACTGGGGGAAGGTTCTGCATGAGGCTGACCACTCTTCCTCTCCTTTCCAGAGTCAGGGTCCTCCATATCTGCTTAGCTATGGAGATGCTGCTGTTGTGTTTAAGAGGTGAGCCCAGCAGGAAGGATGTTTAAAACACCAGTGAGGGTCTCCATTGAGACTTGTGACTAAGCGCCAAGCTGCTCCAGCCCACCTTCCCTGGGCCACCCAGCAGCTCGTGCACACACTTCTGGCTTTGCAAGTGGCTCTTCCGCCTGGTCTGTTTGTCCAGTCAGCTGATAGGTCATAGGGTTCATGCCCAGAAAAGCTATGAACCCTGGACTCCATGGGAAATAGCAAATGCTGATGCCAGCAGAGAAGCTGTGTGTGAAATTCATTTGTCAACAGACCCAGAAAGGAAATCTAGTTCCAGGAACAGATCCTCCAGCCCACCTCAGGAAGGGGCACGGAAAACCGCCAATGTCGTGCTTACTGCTTAATGTATGATCCAGAAACAACAGCATCTAAAACACACAACACTGGAATGAGAGGGGCCGATAAGACTCTCGGCGCAGAAGCAGCTAAGGAAAGAATGATACCAGTCAAGGGCCAGGATGAAATCTTGGTGTAAACACATCTCATGCAACAACCTATTGCTCAAAGATCGAAAATTCTACCACTGAAAGATAATCATTCAGGTTAAGAGATTACGACTCCAAAAAGCCCAGTATAATTGGAAAGAAGAAAAATCATTATATGGTAATACCAGGGGTTTTATGCTTCACACAGGAGATTTCCGCAGAGTCTTCCATAGACTAAACATCCGTGTGCATCGCCAACGTGTCTACAAGTGTGAATTACCATAGCAATGTGCTGGTCACAGGTTTATTACCAGAGCATGCATAACAGAGTCTCTTAGGCCACCCCTAATCCCTATCTCGGTTATTTCTTAGAGTCCCTGGAGGATATTTTGATTAGTCCTTATTTTTTAAGTTCAGACGGACTGCTTCCATCTGAACATAAGCATATGTGCACACACATGCATACGCGTGCACACACAGACCGGTGCGTAGGTCTTACTTCCTGTTCTACGTCTTGATGTCAGGGACCCAAGAATTTGTAGCATTTTTCAATTGTACCATATACTTGATTCCACTATTCATCTTTCATTTACTATCTCAACAATCTCTTCCCAAAATATCAGAAGTTCTTTGTGAAAGTCCTCTCCAGAATCCTAGTTTCTTTCTATTACTAAGCTATTACATGCTACACATAAACCCAAACATCCCACCCAATTTCCTAAAACATAACTGAAAACCAGTACAAGGCCTAAATATACAGAACACGTTGTTGTGTTGGCAGGTAGAAATCTCAGAACATCACCCGCTGGCCGTCGAGCAACCCACACAATTGTTACAAACCGTCGTCTTGAATGCGGTAGCTCCAGCATTTCTCCCTTAGTGCCAGCACGTCTGAGATGCCCAGTGAGATGCCCGGTCCTTTTGCTGACACTGGGCGACCTTTTCAAAATATCTACACCAGATTTCGAGGCTCTACCCATTGCACGTTGAGTGTGATTTGAGATTCTGTCCACTTATCATTTTGTTTAAAATATTGCATTGAACTTAGGGACCCAAAATTTACATTTTCTCTTTAAATATATTCCTGAAAAGTGATATATCATGTATATATTATATTCAATATTGCGTATGTTATGTATGTATATGTATACACATATATACATGTGTATGTACATATATACATATGTACATACATATACATGTGTGTATATGCATATATGTTCGTGCTTATGCACATATACACATATGTACATATAACATATATCATGTACAATATTTAATACGATATTTAAATAACAGAACAATATATACACAAATATTTAAATACAATATTTAAATTGTATTTAAATATATACAAATATGTAAATGTAATGTTTAGATTGTATTTAAATATATACAAATATTTAAATGAAATATTTAAATACCAAATCTTATTTTATAAACCAAGAAGGGTACGCTTCCTGGAACGTACTTACTGAGACCCCCCTGTGGGATATGACTGTTTTTGGAGAACTGGGGTTCAGGACTGGAAGAGAGCTAAGGTTGAATCGTACATGCTCCACTTAGTAGCTGTGTGAGCTAGGGTATGCTACAGAAACTCTGTTTTCTCTTGCATAAAACAAAAATAATAATAGTGCCTAAGGGTGTATTATAAAATCAAATAAAATAATCTACGTTTTCCAAACAAATGCACACTAATAGGAGCCATAGAGCAGCGGTCCTCAAACTTTTGGCACCAGAGACCAGCTCTGTGGAAGACAATTCTTCCCACAGACCGAGGTGGGGAGGAGTTCCACCTCAGATCATCAGGCATCGGATTCTCATAAGGAGCAGGCAACCTAGATCCCTCATATGCCCAGTTCACACCCGGGTTTCCGCTCCTATGAGGATTGAATGCTGCTGCTGACCTGACAGGAGGCAGAGTTCAGGCGGTCATGCTCGCCCACCACTCACCCCCTGCCATGCGGTGCGGTTCCTAATGGCACCACTCTGGGGCCCAGAGTGGGGGCCCCTGCTATGGAGAATAAGAAAACCAAATACTTGGTTCCCTTTCTCGCAAGAGGAACATGTTCATGCCCATCCCCCTCTACTGACCCAAGCAGAGCCATGTGACCTGCTGCAGCCAACGTGCTGTGAGCAGTCACTGGTGTGCACGTCACTTCAGGTGAGGTGCTCTAGCAGTCCCTGTGTGGTTTACCATGGTCTCTTCTCCTTGTCTCTACCAACATGGAAAAATGCTTTCAGATGGAGCTTCCTTCCAGCCAGACCCCTAAGAACGACAACGAGCAGAGCCCTCTTGATGACATATAATGGACATATAACATGATTGAGAAATAAACATATTTTTCAACCACTGAGGTTTTCAATTTGTTTGTTACAGCAGCATAACCTGCCCTATCCTGACTGATTCTCCTTGGCTCCTATGAAGTGTGCAGTAAGACCTAGCCATGGATGACCTGGGAAAAGTTTCACCTCTTTAAGCTTCAGTGCCCTCATGTGTAATTCAGGGATGATAGCACTCATATCCACCTGCTAGACCATGGTGGGGCTTAAATGCAATAACCCATGTTAAGCACCTAACACAGTAAGGGTTCGATAAATGTTGGTGGGAATTGTAATTACTATCCATCATTTACAATTACTATACCATCATTATGATCATTTCCAAGGCAGTCAACAAACACTTTTGGAATTTGGCTTAGCTGGCCAGGCACTGTGGCTCATGGCTGTAGTCCCAGCACTTTGGGAGGCTGAGGCAGGCAGATCACGAGGTCAGGAGATGGAGAGCATCCTGGCCAACAGGGTGAAACCCTGTCTCTACTAAAATACAAAAATTAGTGGGGTGTGGTGCCATGCACCTGTAATTCCAGCTATTTGGGAGGCTGAGGCAAGGGAATCGCTTGAACCTGGGAGGTGGAGATTGCAGCAAGCTGAGATCGTGCCACTGCACTCCAGCCTGGCAACAGGAAATAAAAAGAAAGAAAGAAAGAAAGAAAGAATTTAGCTGAGCTGGGTTTATCTATTCTCATTAATGGAGGGAGAAACTAACTCCATTTTTTCTGAGAGCCCGAACCCATACATCTCTGGGTTCTATGTCCCAGGTCAAGGTCTCTCAACCACTACACTGACCTAGAGTATCCGTGTCCTCAGGGTTGCTATTTTCGCTCTAGATTTAGATCTAGACCAACAGGGCCAGCTCTCCACTCTCCCAGCCTCTCTGTCCCCTCAGAGGAAAAAGCGGCACAAGATTCCTGGCAGCACTCTCCACTGTTTCTCTCTCCACCAGCAGCTTCTCTGCCCCTTGCATTTTCCTGTTTTCACTTTGCTTCACACGCGCCTGAGATTATCTGATTTTTAAGGGCAGCATCTTGGCTCTAGCTGTGCTTTATGGAGCCCAAGGTGTGCTTAGATGCCCTGGATGGTAGTCATTTGTCACCATCTAGCGTGGCATGGCCCCTGCTCCATGCAGGCCTCCAGCCACAGGGGAGCCAGGCCCCACACAGATGCAGAAATTGCAAAATCACCAGTTGCACATGGGATGGCAGAGAACCAGGGACTTCAGGGCCAGGCTGGCTGGCACCAGCCCCGACGCAGCCTGAGACAACCGCCACCCTCTGGCGCCACCTACTGACAGCTTTCCGTCTCCCTCGAAGTTTCTGCAGCCGCAATAAAACAGGGAAGCGTCTGAGCTGACTTCAGTCTCTTCTATGACTACCACTATGAGAACGGAAGGATGGCATTCGGATTCCTAAGTAACGCATGCCCCTTGCAGAACAAAGCAAAATCTCAAAGCCCTTCTTTGAAATAACCGTTGCTGGTATTTTGGTATCTACCTTTCCAATGTATTTGATATTATTTTATGGAGTACACATACATTATACTTATTATGTGTATTTGTATACACATATAACAGTAGGCGAAGATGATTGTGATTTTATTTTGTTTTCCTAAATTCTGTTTTGTAACCTGATGTGTTCTACGGAGTAAACACTTCCTCATCATATACATTTTTCTTTAAATCGTGACCTGTGAACATTGCTATTACAGGAGCATTTCATAACGTATACGATACGCGTCTTCTGCTGCTTGGTGCTTCACTCGTCAAATTCTCTGGCAAATACCCCTGGAGAGGACATTGGCTCCACCTCTTGCATTGTTTCATGGCAATTTATTCCTGGGAACCCAATGCCTGGATCAATGACACACACATTTCATGGCTCCTGAGTCGCCAAACAGCCTTCCAGGATGTACCGATTTACATTCCCATGAGCAGGCCTCTCTCGCTGCATCCCCGCCAGCAGGAAGCATCATCGTTTTTTACAGATCACGGCTAAATTGGAGGGTTTAAGATGGCACCTCTTTGCTTTGTCTGGGAGGCAACACGGGATGCTGACAGGTGCCAGAGATCTGGGCTCTGGTGAAAACCCAGCATGGTCCCTGACCACCTGTGGGACCCCGGGCAGGTCACCTAAACTCTCTGGGCCTCAGTTTCTTCATCCATAAAACAGAGTGATGAGAGTGCTGATGCCCCACAGGCATCAGTGAAGAGTCGGACTCTGTAAAACATTTGAAGTTTATTCTGAGCCAAATATGAATGACCATGACCCCGTGACACAGCCCTCAGGAGGTCCTGAAAACATGCGCCCCAGGTGGTAGGGACACAGCCTACTTTTATGCATATTAATGGAGACATGAGACCTCCATCGAATACATGTAAGATTTACATTGGTTCCATCCGCAAGGGTGGGACAACTCAAAGCAGGGGTGGGACTTCCAGGTCAAATGTAAATTTAAAATTTTCTGATTAGCAATTGGTTTGTGAAAGGAAAATATCTTGGGCCCCCAAAATCACTGAAAAAAACTCAAGCTGGGAACTGCTGAGGGCAAACCTGTCTCCCGTTCTATTCAAAGTCATCCCTCTGCTGGCTGAGATAGATGCATAACTGATCTGCCTCCGCAGAAACTCCAAAGAATGCAACCATTTGTGTCTCACCTACCAGTGACCTGGAAGCCCCCTCCGGCATCCTCCTGCCTTCGCTTCCAGTTGTCCCTCCTTTCCAGACGGAACCAGTGTACTTCCTACATATAGTGATTGACGTCTCATGTCTCCCTAACATGTGTAAAACCAAGCTGTGCCCAACCACCTTGGGCACGTGTCGTCAGGACTCCTGAGGCTGGGTCACGGGCACGTCCTCAACATTGGCAAAGTAAACTTTCTAAATTAACTGAGACCTATCTCAGATTTTCTAGGTTCACAGGACGAAAGCATTATTATCATTAGAAAGAAACGTCTGGGTTACAATAACTGGTCGGGGAGAGCAGGTTTCATGATGCCAATGAGGCCTCCAGGTAGCCAACTTCAGAGAGAATAGACTGTAAATGTTTCTTTTCAGACTCAGGGTCTGCGTTGATGTTAAATGCTGGTCAGCTTCTCCTGAGTTCCAAAAGGAAGGAGAGGAAGGCCAGGTGCAGTGGCTCATGCCTGTAATCCCAGCACTTTAGGAGGCTGAGGCAGGAGGATCACTTGAGGTCAGGAGTTTCAGACCAGCCTGGCCAACATGGTGAAACCCCATCTCTACTAAAAATACAACATTTAGCCAGGCGTGGTCATGCGTGCCTGTAATCCCAGCTACCTGGGAGGCAGAGGCCACATGAATCACTTGAACCCAGGAGTCAGAGGTTGCAGTGAGTCCAGATTGCACCAGCCTGGGTGACAGAGCAAGACTCCATCTCAAAAAAAAAGTAGGATAGGAAAATGAGGCGTGACCGACCTGCCCTTTCCATCATGCCCTGAACTAGTTTTTCAGGTTCAGTTTGGAACGCCCTTAGCCGACAGAAAGGTCGCATTCAGATGGCTGGGGGCCTTAGAATTCTATTTTTGGTTTGCATAGGTTTGTGTGAGCCTGAAATAAGGGAATCCGTGAATAGCGCTGAGAATAGCGCCTTGCACACACACGAGTGTTGGCTACCTCGATTGTCCTGTGGTTAACTATCTGTGAACCCCGAACACTGGAGACAGGTCTCAGTTAATTTAGAAAGTTTGTTTCGCCAATGTTGAGGACCCGCCCGTGAGACAGCCTCGGGAAGTCCTGATGACACGTGCCCAAGGTGGTCGGGCACAGCTTGGTTTTATACATTTTAGGGAAACGTGAGACATCAATCAATATGTGTAGGAAGTACATTAGTTCCTTCCAGAACGGCAGAGATAGCTTAAAACAAGGCCCCCCACTGGGGGCTTCTGGTCACAAGTACGTGAGAGACAGATGGCTGCATTCTTCTGAGTTTCTGATAGACCTTCCAAAAGAGGCGGCCAGAATATGCATCCATCTCCGAGCAGAGATGACTTCGAATAGAACGGGAGGCAGGTTTGCCCTGCGTGGTCCCAGCTTGAACAGGCCCAGGGTATCTTCCGTTCACATAACGAAGGGTTGGCGCGCTTTTCCAGTCACCTGTGCAGCTGGACGGATTTCGTTACCCTGAGGTCACAGATGCTCTCTTGAAATGAGATACTTTATTTGTGAGCAGCGCCGGCTTCTAGGCCATTTACCATTAGGAAGATTTGATCTAAATATCACCCTGTGGAGTGGAAGGGACTTGAGGATGCTGACATAACTTTCAAAAGTGTAACTGAAAGTTAGAATTGAGTCTAAAATTCAGTTTTAGAATTTTAAAAGCTGCTTTTGGTCAAAGAATAACACGATGGATTCCCGGATGGAGAGTAATGGTTATACGACGGATGCTGCTAAATGCTAACCGCAGAATCCAGATGGGGGTTCGTCTGTGTTACAGAACAATTATTTCCCCCTTTCAGATGTTTCAAAATTGCCACAAAAATGGTTGATGGGAAGAGCTGCTTTCAATGCATTGTTTCATTTCTTTACTCTCTGGCCACGTGGATTTCTCCACCTTTTTAGCTAGATCTGTCTTTTTTGACTAGATCTGTCTTCTTTGACTGATTTTCGGATTGTTTTTACAGGGTCTTGCCCTCAGCTCTTTTTAATATATGTAAATTTGCATCCTCTGGGAAATAAAACCACTCTCAGGTGGTTGGCCGTCACTTCCCCCGATAACTGTCCCGTCTGTCTCCAGCTCAGATCCCTTCTCTGTCCACACTATAGTGAAAGCTGGCCACAGCCCTTTCCCCAACATGTCTGAGCAGCATCTCACATTTAACAAGATCAAAGCTGGTGGCATCATTATCCTCACAGCTTCCAAACCTTCAGTCCTCCCAACCCACTCTCAGTTCAGCCGGTCACTGAACCCTGTCCCGCCACCTCAGAGCAGGCATGTGGATGCCGCAGCGGCCTGAGGGTAAAATAACCCCCATTTCATGTAGACACAGTCACGTTCCAACCAGGTCTAAACCCTTTCACCACCTGGCCAGCCTCGTCTTATCAAGGGAGCCTTGGCGAGAACATGACTGTCCGGGCATTGTTACATTCCTTTAGTGCAATGGGTTTGCATTCATTCATTCATTTATTTATTAAGAGATGGAGTATCGCTCTGCCTCCCAGGCTGGAGTGCAGTGACGCAATCTTGGCTCACTGCAACCTCCACCTCCCGGGTTCAAGCGATTCTCCTACCTCAGCCTCCTGAGCAGCTGGGATTACAGGCGCCTGGCACCACGCCCAGCTAATTTTTGTATTTTTAGTAGAGACGGGGTTTCCCCATGTTAGCCAGGCCAGTCTTAAACTCCTGATCTCAGGTTATCCGTCCGCCTCGGCCTCCCCAAGTGCTGGGATTACAGGCCTGAGCCACTATGCCCGGCCTGTTTTCTTATTATTATTATTTTATTTAATCTTGGGATTCCACCGGAGTTCAGACTCCCACAGCACTTTGGGACAAGCCAGCTGCTGAGCCGTTTGTCCCTGCCACGGTCACCTACAAATTCCCTTCCGTGTGCTCCCTCTGTCCCATCCCAGGAGGATTACTCAGAGCCGCTGGGCATTGTGGGAAACTCCCCAGAGTCCTCCCCTCAGGAGGCCCTTGTGCAGGAAACACAGGCCCACGGGCTCATCCCATCCACTGACCACCAGCGCCCCCTGCTGTCTGGGATCCTCCACGGGCCTGAACGGTCTCCATCTCACAAAAGCACTCTCGGCAGGGATGCCCCGGAGCGACGCCCTACAGGTGCCATTGTGTGCGGATCTTTCCAGGCCTTAAGTCCCAGAGGCCGCTTTTCAGCAGCGCGACACACAGTTCTTAAGGGGTCATGCAGGTCAAGGAGAAAATGGGATTTGATTGACACAGATTCTATTGACCCAAGGTTTTTAAGAAAACAGTTGCCACAGAGACAAAGCAGCCGCATCCACAGCTGGGCACAAGCTTCTCCTGGGAGTTGTGGCAGAGAACTCTCTGCTGCTCACCCCATGCTCTGCAAGCCACCGGAGCGAACGCAGAGAACGCCCCAAACGCCCGCGAGAGGGCGGGTCCCGGTCCCAAGTCCTGCACAGAGCAAGGAGACAATCACTGTTTTTTGTTTTTTTCTTTGAGACAGAGTCTTGCTCTGTCTCCCAGGTTGGAGCGCAGTGGTGCGTTCTCAGCTCACTGCAATCTATGACTCCCGGCTTCAAGAGACTCTCCTGCCTCAGCCTCCTGAATACTGGGATTACAGGTGTATGCCACCACGCCCGGCTAATTTTTATATTTTTAGTAGAGACGGGGTTTCAACATGTTGGCCAGGCACTGTTTATTTTTAACTTTATTTTTTTTAAACTGATACGCAACAGGTGTACATATGCGGGGGGTTCATGTGATCATTTCATTCATATCATTTATAAAGATCAAATCAGTGCAACTGGGATATCCACCATCTTAAACATTTGGACAATGACTATATTAAAAGCAGCTTTTATAGGATTATAATGAACATATAGTTGACCTATGGTAAAGGCGGCATTGGGTGACTTTTAGTAAACGTATAATTAAGCAACCATCACCAAAACCCAGTTCTAAGACAGCCACATCAGTCCAGAAAGCTTCCCTGTACCCCGGCAGTCAATCGCTACCCCCATCCTCAGGGAACCACGGATCTACTTTTTGTCTCTACCATTTTGTCTCTCCCAGAAATTTCCTACCCATGAAGTCTTGCAGTGTCATCTGCTTCCTCCATGTCATGCACTCTCTCGAGGGCCATGCCTGCCGTGGCGGGAAGTTGCAGTGCATCACCTCTGATGGCAGGCCAGTGAGTCCCTGGGCACATGGGCCACACTTGCTCAGGTGGGCACCTGCGGATGGGCATTCGGACTGTTTGAAGTTTCTACAGTAATTAGGAATAATGCTACGAAGAACATCTGTAGAAAGCCTTTGTGTGAAGGTACATTTTTCATTCTCCCAGTTCAATACTTAGGAAGAGAACTGCTGGGTCACATGGTATGACTCTGTTGAACTCTTTAAGAAGCGGCCAAATAGTTTTCCAAAGTGACTGCACCATTTTTCACTCCCACCAGCAGGGTAGGAGGCTCCTGGCATCCCCACATTCCCACAGCCACAGAGTCCCCACCTTCCGCCCATTTCCCAGTTCCGGGTGCAAAGTCCTAAGGTCAAGCCCGCCTGCCACCAACAGGAAGTCACGCCGTGGGGCAGCAGTGCAGGAGCAGAATGAGGAGTGGGAGCTGAAGGGCAAGACTGGAAGCCAAGCAGGAAGCAAAGTAGGAATCAGAAGTGAAGCAGGAACAGGAAGCAAAGGAGCAGGAAGTAAAGCAGGAATAGGAAGCAAAGCAGCAAGAAGTAAAGCAGGAACAGGAAGTGAGGCAGGAACAAGAAGCAGAAGCAGGAACCAAATGAGCAGGAAGTGAGGCAGGAACAGGAAGTAAACCAGAAGCAGGAAGGGAATGAGCAGAAGTGAGGCAGGAGCAGGAAGAGAAGGAGCAGGAAGTAAACTGGGAAAGGAAAGCAGAGCAGGAAGCACAACAGGAACAGGAAGTAAAGCAGGAGCAGAAACTAAAGGGGGAAAAGGAAGTAAAGCAGGAGCAGGAAATGAGGCAGGAACAGGAAGTAAAGCAGAAGCAGGAAGTGGGGCAGGAATAGAAAGGAAAGCGGGTGCAGGAAATGAGGCAGGAACAGGAAGTAAAGCAGAAGCAGGAAGGGAATGAGCAGAAGTGAGGCAGGAGCAGGAAGAGAAGGAGCAGGAAGTAAACTGGGAAAGGAAAGCAGAGCAGGAAGCACAACAGGAACAGGAAGTAAAGCAGGAGCAGAAACTAAAGGGGGAAAAGGAAGAAAAGCAGGAGCAGGAAATGAGGCAGGAACAGGAAGTAAAGCAGAAGCAGGAAGTGAGGCAGGAATAGAAAGGAAAGCAGGTGCAGGAAATGAGGCAGGAACAGGAAGTAAAGCAGGAGCAGGAAGTGAGGCAGGAACAGGAAGTAAAGCATGAACCAGAGGGAAGCAGGGCAATAGCTCCTCCCTCCCACTCATCCTTGCAGCCTCCTCTAGCCTACCAGTGGCCAGTCCAGCAGGGAGACTCTGGCAAGGCAAGAATGAGGCTCCCAAGCACCAGGCCAGCCCCAGAAAATGGGTGCAGCAGGAGCTTGATGTTGAAAGTCAGTAGCTTCCAAGCAGCACATGCACGGAAACTCCAGGGCCCCCAGAAGGAAAAGCAAGGTCCCCTGCTTCCTGCTCTTGAGAAAGCAGCCTTGGTGTGTGTTGAGTGACAGCTGATGCTTGCCCAGTGCCTGCCGTGTGCCAGGAGCGGTCCTAAATACCACCAGTATTTTAATTCAGCTATCCCCAAAAATGCAACACCATGGGGTGTGTGTCACGGTCACCCCCCTTTCACAGATGAAGAGACTGAGGTATAGAGCTAAACAAGGCTCCGGGTCACTCCAGGGTTGGGATTGTGACGAGGCAGGTGAGGCGCCTTGGCCCAGAATTTAAGAAGGCACCCTGCTCAGGGGTCCGCCTGTACATGCACTGCCACTGGCACCTCACTCCCCTCACCCCAAGCCCAGCGCTAGGCCACACAGCTAGTGAGTGGCAGACACTGAATTTAAATGGCAGCAGTCCAGCTGCAGGCTCTCCTGCTCAGAACCACTACATGAAGTGCATCAAATACCTCGAGTTTAAGAAAGTCCAGTATACGGCACAAAAATATACACATGCAAGAGCTCACTAAATGCAGCCAGATTCCATCATCTGAATGTGAGTTACCCATTTCAGTAATAGCCTTGGCCAGCATTTAACCCCAGGACAGCTTCCTTCTGGCACCTAACCTGCGGCTGGGACGTCTTCCTCCTCTTCACCCCTCACCCACCCTCATTTATTAGGGAGACGGGTTTTAAAAGTTGGCTCAAAGGTAAATTAAAACTCAGACAGTAACTTCAGAAGTTTTGTTTTTAATTATCCATGCTTTATTTTCCACCACCAACACCATCTCCATGGATAAAGTGGGTTCCAAACTACCGATGTATGAGTCAATATGACCCAAGTAAGACGGAGGACTGTGGTCTCAACACACACGGTCAGGTCAACAGCAAGCCCAGTTTGATTTTTCGATGGAAATGCCAGGTTTTGAAATAATCCTTGCAAAGACTGGATTTGTTCTTAACAGGCCTTGGATTGGCCTCCAATGATCCACTAACTTGTTATTCACCAGGAAAGGCAATTTCTCTCTCCCCAAAATAGTTCATTTGGTCATGAATGTATCTATATCTATATGTACCTCCATACCTATATTCATATTTACATCCAAATTTATTTCCATAGCCACATCTGTATCTATACCTGTATTCATATCCATATCTGTATCTATACCCATATCTATGTCCATATCCGTATCTATATCCATATCTATGCCTCAGGAGGCTGAGGCAGGAAAATTAAATCAAACTAAGATGAGTTTCATAGGCTAGAACCATCTAGGAACATTTAACAGACAAGAGCTCAGGAAGCAATAAGCTTTGAGTAAATGGTGCCAATTCTGCCTCAGCAGCCCTGAAGACCTCCTGCTCCCTTTGTATCCCCCAAAAGGGCAATGGTTGTCAAATAAACATACGGACTTGAGTCTTTTAGGGTTTTTTGTTTGTTTCATTTTGTTTTGTTGTGAGACGGAGTCTCGCTCTGTTGTCAGGCTGGAGTGCAGTGGTGCGATCTCAGCTCACTGCAACCTCCACCTCCCAGGTTCAAGAGATTTTCCTGCCTCAGCCTCCTGAGTAGCTGAGGCTATAGGCGCCCGCCACCACGCCCAGCTAATTTTTATACTTTTAGCAGAGACGGTGTTTCACCACATTGGTCAGGCTGGTCTCGATCTCTTGACCTTGCGATCTGCCTGCCTCGGCCTCCCAAAGTGCTAGGATTACAGGAGTGAGCCACCGCACCAGGCCCTTCTTTGAGTTTTTAATGCCATATAAGCTGTGGATGTTACAGGATTTCTTATTTCCCTGGGCAGCAACTGGGCCTCTATTGAGACCCAAACACCCTCTTCAGAGGGAACTACGAGGTCAACAAGCACAATCCCCACATGTGCGGTGAAGTCTCCAAACGTCCACTCTGGAGGAGGAGATGACAAGGCAGGAAGTCTGTCATTTCCTACTCGGGCGGGCCCTTCTGGAGACAGTCAGCTCTGCCCCCTCTGCGATTCCAGTCAGCAGCCTAGCATGGCTAGGAGGACCGCAGGAACTAGCAAATCCAATATTCTGCTTACAAATGCGGAGATAGAGGCCCCAAGAGGAAAGCTAAGAAGTACCATCATCAAAGGTAAGGTGATGAGAAGCTGCCCCGTGCCTCAGCATTCCACTGTGACACGGAAGACATGGCGGTTATAACTGCCACTTACCACTGATTGGTTTTTTTGTTTGTTTTTTTGAGACAGAGTCTCTGTCGCCCAGGCTGAAGTGCAGTGGCGCGATCTCAGCTCACTGCAAGCTCCACCTCCCGGGGTTACGCCATTCACCTGCCTCAGCCTCCCGAGTAGCTGGGACTACAGGCGCCGCCACCTCGCCCGGCTAGTTTTTTGTATTTTTTAGTAGAGACGGGGTTTCACCGTGTTAGCCAGGATGGTCTTGATCACTGATTGTTAAACTCAACTTCATTTCTTTTCATTTTTTGCCTTTGCCATGATAGATTTTATATCTCATCACAACTGTGTGGTGATGTGGTTTCTATGTGTGTTCCCTCCAAATCTCATGTTGAAATGTGGTCCCCAGTGTTGGGGGTGGGGCCTGATGGGAGGTGTTGGATCGTGGGGTGGATTCCTCATGAATGGCCTGGCACTCACTCTCCCCTTGGTGATGAGGGAGTTCCTGCTCTGAGATGACGACTCAGATAACTCCATGCTGTGGTGCTAGCACCTGAGAGACACATGACTGAGAGATCTGCCCCCACGTATGAATCTAGATGGGTGGAGCTGGCCTGCTGCTTCTCTTCAAGAACCAGTAGAGGCTGACGCTGCAGAGAGGGCAGCACCCCAGGGTCAAGGAAACCACCGGCAGAGGGGACCAGCAGGGGTCACCAAAGACCCCAGAACAAGAGAAACCTTTCTTTATTTGCCACATCCAGTGAGTTCAACAGAAGCCTCCTGTTTCAGCCAGGGGTCCCCAGGAAAGCAGAGTAACAGGACACAGGTAGATGTGGAAGTGGACATGAGCATGGGAAAAGATGAATATGGATATGGATATTGATATAGAGAGAGGTATGGATATGGACATGAATATGGGTATAGATACAGATATGAATATGGGTCTAGATGGATATGGATACAGATATGGGTACAGATTTAGGCATAGATATGGATATAGATACGGATATGGACATAGATATGGGTATAGACACAGATATGGATATGAATACAGATATAGATACAGATGTGGCTATGGAAATAAATTTGGATGTAAATATGAATATAGGTATGGAGGTACATATAGGTATAGATACAGATATGGCTATGAATATAGATACAGATATGGAAATGGATATGGGTATACATACAGAGGTGACTATGGGTATATATATAGATACGGACTTGGAAATGGATGTGGGTGTAGATATGGATGTGGGTGTAGATATGGATGTGGCTGTAGATAATGGATACAGATGTAGGCACGGATGTGGATGGAGGTATGGATGAGGGTGAGATATGGATGAGGATATAGATATGGATGTGGATGTAGATATGGATGAGGGTGTAGATACGGATGAGGGTAGATGTGGATGTGGGTGTAAGCATGGATGTGGGTGTAGATATGGATGAGGGTGTAGATATGGATGTGGGTGTAGATATGGATGTGGGTGTAGATATGGATGTGGGTGTAGATGTAGATGTGAGTGTAGGCATGGATGTGGGTGAAGGCATGGATGTGGGTGTAGATATGGATGTGGGTGTAGAT
>NW_012102388.1:1832394-1852859 GCF_000951045.1 Mandrillus leucophaeus
GATGTGGGTGTAGATATGGATGAGGGTGTAGATATGGATGCAGGTGTAGATATGGATGCAGGTGTAGATATGGATGTGGGTGTAGGCATGGATGTGGGTGTGGGAATGGATGTGGATGTAGATATGGATGTGGGTGTAGATGTGGATGCGGGTGTAGATGTGGATGAGGGTGTAGATGTGGATGAGGGTGTAGATGTGGATGTGGGTGTAGATGTGGATGTGGATATAGATATGGATGTGGGTGTGGGTGTGGATGTGAGTGTAGGCATGGATGTGGGTGTAGATATGAATATGGGTGTAGCTATGGATGTGGGTGTAGATGTGGATGAGGGTGTAGATATGAATGTGGGTATAGATAGGATGTGGGTATAGATATGGATGTGGGTGTGGGTGTGGGTGTGGATGTGGGTGTAGGAATGGATGTGGATGTAGATATGGATGTGAGTGTAGATGTGGATGCAGGTGTAGATGTGGATGAGGGTGTAGATGTGGATGAGGGTGTAGATATGGATGTGAGTGTAGATATGGATGTGGATATAGATATGGATGTGGGTATAGATATGGATGTGGGTGTAGCTATGGATGTGGGTGTAGATGTGGATGAGGGTGTAGATATCAATGTGGGTGTAGATAGGATGTGGACGTAGGCATGGATGCACACATAGGCACAGATGTGGACGTAGGCATGGATACAGATGTAGATATGTATGTACATGTAGGCATGAATGTGGATGGAGGCATGGACATGGATGGAGGTATGGATATGGAAGTATCCATGGATATATGTATGGATATGGGTATACAAATGTAGATGTGGATCCAGATATGAGATTTCTTTTTACGATTGGCTTGTGTGATTGGAAGCTGTCAAGTCTGAAATCTGCAGGACAGGCCAACGGGCTGGAAACCCAGGCTGAGGCTGAGGCTAAAGTCTTGGAGCAGAATGTCTCCTTCCTTCAGCTGACTGGGTGAGGCCCACTCATGCTGCGGAGGGCGATCGCCCTTACTAAAAGTCAGGTGATGGGACACATCCACCATGTCTACAGAATACCTTCCCGGGAGCACCGAGATTCACGTGTGTTTACATAATTGGGTGACATGACCTAGCCAAGCTGATGCCTAAAGCCAACCACCACCACAGCCCACACAACCACCGCAGCCCTGCCAAGCGAGCCCAGCCCTGTCTCTTTACCCCTCTTCCCTGGCCCCAGTATTGCCTGCTGTGGGGGGCAAAACCACAACCAGCCTGTGAGGGGCTGAGCAGAAAGCTGACAGAGGACCCTGGTCCGGCCCCTGCTAAAGCCTCAGCCCAGAGCAAGGTGCAGCTTAGAGGAGAGTGAAGTGGAAAGCGACACTGACAGCTCAGCTCATTGCCTGGGACCGCATTGGCAGAGGTTCCTTATCTAAAAATACTTGTGAGCCACCCCCTTTCGGTGTAGGGCAGGGAAGTGGGTCCCACTGAAGAAGGCTGAAAGGGCAAGAAGAGATGTGGTTATTGCAGTGACAGTCTCCTGGGTCCAACACCCCCTCCCAGTTCACACTCATTCCCTTTAGAGGGACTGAGTCACCCCCGCAGACACCCCAGAGATGGGGGAATAAAGTGGTTGTATCAGAAAAGGAGATCTCTCCAGCGACGGGGGTATCTCTCAGTGTGACTCCTGGAGTCAAGGTTTTCTGGAAGCTGAGAGTGTGCCTGCCCCTCCAGGTCCGCCCTCCACCCCAGGAGGACCCCGTGGACATGGTGCCCCAGCTCCACCACCCCAGGAGAAGAGGTGGGTGTTTGTCGTTTCCTGCTCCAGCCCTGCAGGCCAGATCTGAGGGCGGCTGTACCTCCTACTCCCTCGGCAGCTCCTCGTGTCCTCCCCTGTCCTCGGCCCTACTCTATGGGCCTCCGGGGACCACTCCCTCTCTGGTCCCTGCAGGCCTGGGCGAGGCGACCGCTTCCCACTTTGCTGGTCCCAGGATGCATCCCATCCAAGGGAGTTCCCTTAACCTTGACCTCTGGAAACAGCCCCATCACTTTTCTCTCCATTCACCCATGTCAGGAATGTTGAATTCCTTTGCTAGCAACACAGAAAGCCTCAATCGGATCCTGTCGTTGCGCTGCCTAAAGCCCAGCGACAGCTTCCCATGGCGCTTAGAATAGAATTTAAAGCCCAACAGGCCCTGCCCAAGCTTCCACCTCCCTCCCAGCCTCCTCCCCTCACCGCACCACCAAGAGCCACCTCCTTTTGTCTCCTCTGATGTCCCATCAGTGCCACGCGTGGACTCAGTTTTGCTGTTTCTGGGACAGTGGTGCCATTCTCCTCCCGTGACTGCCTCCGGCGTGCAGTCCCTGATCTGCCCATCACCCCCAGGCACTGTCCATGGCACCCTGTTGATTTCCTCCAACCGTCTAACACGACCTGAAACAACCTCTTCCGCCCACCACGTCTCATCTGTGCCCCCCTGCCTGGAACGGAGCTGCAGGAAGGCAGTGATGTCTGTCTGGAGGTGGGCACTGTGGCGGGCGCTCGCCCCACACGTGGGTGTCCATTGATGGGTGGGCATCCCCCCGAGGCCTCGGAGCAGCAGACGCCCCTCCCTGAGACTGGTTGGGCCTGCACCACAAGCAGCACCCAGGTCCGCACAGGTCCCTCTCCACACACAGCTCAGTGCAGGCCATGAGCAGACGGCCTCATCCATGCTGCCGACCACCTGCCTGGCATGGCATTTGGTAAACAGCCGGTGGATGTTGGTGTAGATATGCCACCTCACATTGCTAGATTGGGCAGAGCCCTGCTAGAGCCCGTCCGGCTGCAGACACAAACCCAGGGCCCAGCAGATGGTGCTGTCTGCTAGGACAAGGCTGGAGAGTGGTTGCTCCATCCAGTCACTGTTTCCCGCGCCTGGACGTCTGCATCATCCCCTGGACAGCTGTGCAGAATCAGCCCTCTGCAGGCATTGGAGGGCCAGGGACAGGAGGCTAACCCTCCATGGTGGGGTCCAGGCTGCCCTGCACAACATCCTGCGAGGCAAGTTCCGCGCTGCGACCACGGGCAGCCACGGCCCCGCCGCTGAGCACCGGGGACAGCCACGGGGCAGGAGCAGGAGTTTCTGTCTCACTTTGTCTTTATTTCAGTGCCCACCCCCTGGTTGCGGGTTCCCTGTTCGCTGGTGCAGGTCTATGAGGAGGAAACACGCAGAAACCAAAATATGACATCAGGGTGTCTCGGGCCACTTCCTTCCACCACAGCTCTGCCTGGAGTGCTGGCCCCGGCGCAGGTGGATACACAGAACCAGCGCCTCCCTCCTGGAGCTTTCTTGGGGGGACCAGTGAAGGTGAACAAGGAAGTGGATAGAGAACTCCCCGCAGCATAAGTGCAGTGGGGACATTTGTGGCAGGGAGTGCCCGGGGGGTTGGTCAGGGAAGACTGCCCCAAGGAGGTACCATCTGAGCAAGACCCAAAATTGTAAGAAAGAAGTAGCACGCAGAGCTCCGAGGGCACGCCGGGCTGGAGGCCCTGCAGTGGGGACAAGCTCGGCAGCTTGGAGGACCAGAGAGAAATCCAGGTGGGTATTGGCCAAGGTGGGGGTGTGAGAAGGAGGGCCGAGGATAGCTGGGGTCACACAGCACCAAGTTGTACCAACCCAGGCACAGTTAACCATTCATTTTAAGAGCACGTGAATCCCACGTGCTTGACCCAAGGAATTGCTGGAAAGGTGCTGACAGACCCAAAGGATGTAGAGTTCAATGCCAAAGGGTGTGGCAGTCACCCCTCAGAGGCTCAGAGCGAGTGGCAGGGCAACCGACTCCCCTGCATTTCCATCCACAGTGCACTAAATGCCACTGAACTGTCTGCTTTGGAGTAGTTAAGATTGTTAACTTATGTTATGTGAGCTTCACCATGGAATAAATGTGTGTTTTCATCCACAGCTCCTGCCTCATAACTCACACAGCCCTGGTTATAGCCTTTTGTTATCACGTTGGGGCAATTTCAAAGCAGGCCTCAGGAAGCAGAATCTCAAGAGCCCTAACCTGACTGTGGGTCAGAAGATCCTCATTCCAGGGCAGGTTCTGCCCCATCACCTGGAGGAAGAAATGCTGCCGAGAAGCTGAGAAGAGTCTGGGCCAGGCACAGTGGCTCACGCCTGTAATCCCAACACTGTGGGAGGCCAAGGCGGACAGATCACCTGAAGTCAGGAGTTTGAGGCCAGCCTGGCCAACATGGCAAAACCCATGTGTACTAAAAATACAAAAATTAGTTGGGCATGGTGGCAGGCGCCTGTAATTCCAGCTGCTGGGGGTGCTGAGCCAGGAGAATTGCTTGAACCTGGGAGGCAGAGGTTGCAGTGAGCTGAGATCGCACCACTGCGCTCCAGCCTGGGTGAAAAAGTGAGGCTCCATCTCAAAAAAAAAAAAAAGAAGAAGAAGAATCTGGACAGACAAGCCCTGCTGGGTTTACACCACACCCTGTTTGTCCAGTCGCATTTCTACATGATTGTCAATCGTTCCTGTCCAACAATGTCTCCATCAAAGGCCCAAGAGGACAGGGTTCAGGGAGCTTTCAGAAAGCTGGGCACGCGGAGGCTCCTGGAGCAGCTGCCCAGAGAGGGCATGGCAGCTCCGCGCCCCTTCCCCACACCTCGCCTGTGCATCTCTTCATATGTATTCTTCGCAATATTACTTATAATAAACCAGGAAGCATGTTTCCCTGAGTCCTGTGAGCCACTCTAACAAATTAATCAAACACAAAGAGAGGGTTATGGGAACCCCAACATCAAGAAGTTTGTCAGAAGGCCCAGATTTGCAGCTCATGTCTGGAGTTGTGATGGGGGGGGGTCTTAGGGACTGAGCCCTCACCCTGTATGATCAGACACTGTCTCTAGGTAGAGGGGTCAGAATGGAATTGGAGGATCCCCCCGTTGGTGTCCGCTACAGGACTGTTGCTCACTTGATGGGGAGAAGTCGCAACTCTGCATTTGCTCACAGGAGTCTTCTGTGTTGATGTCATGGTGTTGAAGTTGATGATGTCATGACGTTGATGATGTCATGTTAATTATGTCATGGTGCTGATGAGGTTGTGGTGCTGATGGTGTGTTGTTGATGTCATGGTGTTAATGATGTCATGGTGTTGAGGTGGTACTAATGATATCATGCTGTTGATGACATCGTTGTTGATGTGGTGTTGGTAGTGTCATGGTGTTAATGACGTGGTGTTGATGATGTCGTGGTGTTAGTAATGCAGTGTTGATTATGTCATGGTGTTGATGATGTCATGGTGCTGATGTGGTGTTAATGACACTGTTGATATCGTGATGTTGATAATATCATGTTGATGATGTCATAGTGTTAGTGATGATGTCGTGGTGTTAATGATGTCGTGGTGGTAGTAATGTCATGGTGTTGATGCCACGGTTTGGATGTGATGTGTTGACGATGTCACAGTGTTCATGATGTCATGATGTTGATGTGGTGTTAATGATGCATTGTTCTTCATGCCACGGTATTGATGATGTCATGGTGTTCATGATGTCCTGGTCTTGATGTGTTGATGGTGTCATGGTGTTGATGATGTTGTAGTGTTGATGTCACGGTATTGATGGCATGGTATTGATGATGTCATGGTCTTGATGTTGTGTTGATGATGTCACTGCATTGATGATGTCATGGTGTTAATGATGTCACAGTGTTGAAATCATGGTGTTGGTGTGGTGTTGCTGTTGTGGTGTTAATGATGTCATGTTGATGTCATGGTGTTGATGATGTTGTGGTATTAATGATGCATTGTTGATGACATGGTTTTGATGATGTCATGGTGTTGACAGTGTCAGGGTGTTAATGATGCAGTGTTGATGATGTCATGGTGTTGATGATGTCATGTAATGATGTGGTATAGATGATGCCATGGTGTAGATGATGTCATGGTGTTAATGATGTCATGGTGTTGATAGTGTCATGGTGTTAATGATGCAGCATTGATATTATGTCATGGTCTTGATGTTATGTTTATAATGTCATAGTGTTGATGATGTCATGGTATTGATGATGGCATGGTGTTGATGATGTCATGATGTTGTGTTGATGATGTCACTGCATTGCTGTATTGATGGCATGGTTTGATGATGTCATGGTCTTGATATCATGGTGTTGATGTCATGGTGCTGATGTCATGGTGTTAATGATGCAGTGTAGATAATGATGCAGTGTCGATGATGCAGTGTGGATGATGTCATTGGGGTTAAGGATGTCATGGTTTTGATGATGTCATGGTGCTGATGTCATGGTGTTGACGATGTCATGGTGTTGATGTTGAGGTGTTGATGATGTCATGGAGTGGATGATGTCAGGGAATTGATGATGTTATTGTGTTGATGCTGTCATGGTGTTCATGATGTGATGGTGTTGATGTTGCAGTGTTGATGATGTCATAGTGTTGGTGATGCCATGGTGCTGATGTTGTGGTGTTGATGATGTCACAGTATTTATGATGTCATGGTGATTGTGATGTGTTCATGTCACTGTGTTGATGTCATGGTGTTGATAGTGTCATGGTGTTAATGATGTGGTGTTAATGATGTGGTGTTGATGTTGTGGTGCTGATGATGTCATAGTGTTGATGATGTCATGGTGTTAATAATGCCGTGTTGATGATGTCACGTGTTGATCGTATCATGGTGTTGATGACGTGGTGTTGATGATGTCATGGTGATGTCATGGTGTTGATGATGTGGTGTTAATGTGGTGTTAATGATGTGGTGTTGATGATGTTGAGGTGTTGATATCATGGTGTTGATGGTGTCATGGTGTTGATGATGTCATGGTGTTAATTCAGTGTTGATGTCATGGTGTTGATGATGTCATGGTGTTGGTGATATCATGGTGTTAATGATGCAGTGTTGATGATGCTATGGTGTTACTGATGGTCTTGATGTTGATGGTGTTGTGGTGTTGATGGTGTTGTAGTGTCGACATCATGGTGTTAATGATGTGCTGTTGATTTCACGGTGTTGATGATGTCATGGTGCTGATGATGTAGTGGTGTTGAAGATGCAATGCTGATTATATCGTGGTGTTGATGATGTCATCGTGTTCATGATGTCATGGTGTGCTAGTATGGTGAGAGCAGCTTGAAGTCATTCAGCCATCAAAAGGGATGAAGCCCTGACCCATGTTCCAACATTGATGGAGCTTGCAAGCACCACACCAAGGGAAAGAAGGCAGGCATGTAAGGCCACATACTGTATGGCTGGATATGTCCAGAAGGGGCAAATCCACAGAGGCAGAAAGTGGATTCATGTGGGGAGGAAATGGAGAGTGACTACTAATGGCAAGAGGGTTTGTTTCTGATGTGATGAATGTGTTTTGAAGCTAGACAGAAATGGTAGCTGCATGCCATTGGGAATGCACTAAATGCCACTGAATTGCACAGTTTCGAGTAGTTAATAACATTGTTAATGTATGTTATGTGAGCTTCACCATGGAATAAAATAATAAATGTATGTATGATAGACAAGACCTCAGAGTCAGGTCGAAAACAGAAAGCACCCATCAAGTGTTTACTATTTGCACTATTGAACATGCTGACCATGACCTCATTTAATCCTCACTCCATAAGGGAGAACTATTAATATTGCTAACTCTGACTGTTGGACAAGGAAACTGAGGCACAGAAAGTGGAAGTGATTCAGGCAGGGACACAGTGGGCAGCAAGGGTTCAAGCCCAGGTAGTATTTCTTAAAGAGGTCACCAACTTGCATAAGCTTCAGGCCTTACAATGCCAGTTTCAGATTAACAACATCACCACCATCATCATCACCATCATCATCACCACCTCCACCATCACCACCATTATCACCACCACCACCACAATCACCACCATCACCATCATCACCAACACCATCATCACCATTATCATATCATCATCACCATCACCATCACTATCATCATCACCATCACCATTGTCATCATCACCACCATCACCATTATCACCATCTTCACCATCACCATCATAATCACCATCACCATCATCATCACCGTCACTATCCTTACTATCACAATCATCACCATCATCATTACTATCATCATCACCATTATCACCATTACTATCATTACCATCACCATCATCACCATCGTCATCATTACTATCATCATCACCATCACCATTATCACCATCATCACCATCACTGTAATCCTTGCCATCATCATCACCAAAATCATCACCATCACCATCCCTATCGCCACCACCATTATCACCATCACATGCCAGTAGTGAGATGTAAAACAAATGAAATTATCACACATTGCTGATGGAAGCTTGGAAAGAGAGAGAGAGGAAAGAAAGAGAGTGGAAAGAACAAAGGGAGGAAGAGAAGGAAAGAAGAAGGGAGTGAAAGAATTGGGGGGAGAAGAGGAAATAGGAGAGGACTGGAGGGAGGGAAGGGAAGGGGAAAAAACCCTAGGATGTGGCTTGGGCCCTTTGGCCCTCAAATCCCTAGGGGCAAAGGGCTCTCAGATGTGGGGCAGGGTTGGGAGGAGGAGTGCTGCAGGGATGGCTCCCTCACCCAGCAGATAGGAAGGGTGAGTGCTCAGGACAGCCCAAGAATGATGTGCAGGGTGGGCCCAACTTCCTATGGCCCCTGCACCTCCCTCCCAGCAGGACACTGCAACTCTCCATCCACTACTCCCCACTACCAAAATAACACAAAAATAGGAGGATGGACTGCTAGTGGTCGGTGGTCCACAAAGAGATGGCTTCATTTCAACTCTACCCTCAGCCTGGATCCTGCCTGGGTATGAATCCACCTGGCCCAGTAGGCAAGGCCAGGTACAAGAGGGGCACCCAGGCTTGTCTGCAGGCAACACCAGCAGCACTACCACTCGGTGATCAGCTTGGGGCATCCTGCCCTTAGGATCAAACACTAGTGTCAGGGGTGTCCTCATCAGAGTGAGTCTGCCTTTCATGAATGTGGGATATAGCCATGCCCACAGGGTTATACTCCCAGGGGGTGGGCACTCTTGGGCACAAGATGTTTATGGCTGAGGGAACAAATTAGTGATGCTAACTAAATACACAGAACTTTATGGCAATGTCTTAATATTTTAAGAACAAAAAAGCATTCTTAGTTTAAAAGTAGGTTTTGATTTAAGGTTAATAGTACATTCGTAAATCCTTGCTGAAATCAGTAGTAACAAAGGAAAACAACACTAATAGCCGGTCAGAAGCTGATCAACAGCCTCTGTAATAAAGCACAAAAGACCTCTCTTCTTAGCTCTGTTAACCTACATAAACAAGAATCGTATTTAAGGTGTGCACGTTCCTTCTCTTGCTTTTGGAGGATGCCCTACTCTGTAACTGAGTGGTCTCTAATAAACAATTTTAACTTTACTATACTCTGCCAGTCACCTGGAATTGTTTCTCACCCAACATCCAAGAACCTACTCTTGGGGTCTAGGACAAGCCCCTTATTCCAGTGACTCTAGGAAGGGGTTAAAAAATGGGAAAAAAAAAAAAAAAAAGGACTTGCCTTTCAAGATGCCTACTTGGTCCTTCTCCAAGTATCCTTTCCTTCCTTTCATTCATGTTCTAAAGCCTTTTAATAAACTTTCACTCCTGTTCTGAAACTGGCTTCAATCTCTCTTTCTGCCTTATGTCACTCAGTCGAATTCTTTCTTCTGAGGAGGCAAGAATTGAGACTGCTGCAGATCCCCACGGACACGAATTCACCACCAGGAACATTTTGGTGCCATGATTCCAACACGTATTTTGGTGTTGAATGACTCGGATTCGTTCCTGGTGGTAAGACACCTCTATGCCTCGCCTTCTTCAGCTAGAGATGCTCAACCCCTGTACACGATCTTCTTCTCCCCTTTGCTCTCCTGTTTACTAACCAACGCCCAGAACAACTCCCCTCAGCTGTAAGTGACTCTGTTGATCTCTCAGTTGACCCTGATGGGTGGCTCGCAGGGGTGGGAAGAACCTTGGGGTCTGGCCCGAGTAGAACTTGAGGCACCAATGACACCCTGGAGACAGAAGACTTCTGAGGGTGGTGGGGCTAAAGCATAAAGCCATGCAATGTCTGGGGTTTCCTCTGCTTTCTCAACTAAAATCAGCTCTTTCCCAAGAACCCACAGTGCCTAGTCTCCTGCTTTCTCTGTGTGTGTTCTGCCCGTGGGACTTTCTAAACACTCCCTGGTATATTTGTGTGTCCATGGCTCTTACTGCATTTGTGTGGCACCAAAGACATGGGCTCCCTTGTGGATCCCCCCTGAGATTTATATTTGTTCTCACCCTACTAGCTCAGATGACCTCCCACCCTTCCCCGTCTGCGGCCGCACTGCCGGGGCAGATACTCACTGGAACCCCAGCCCTTCCAGCTCCTTATGACCTACCATGTGCTTTCCATTTATGTAAAAAGAAAACAAAAATGAGGCCGGGCACAGCGGCTCATGCCTGCAATCCCAGCACTTTGGGAGGCCGAGGCAGGCGGATCACCTGAGGTCAGGAGTTTGAGACCAGTCTGGCCAACATGATGAAACCCCATCTCTACTAAAAACACAAAAATTAGCCAGGCATGATGGTGCACGCCTGTAGTCCCAGCTACTCTGGAGGCTGAGGGGGAAGGATTGCTTCAACCTGGGATGTTAAGGCTGCAGTGAGCCAAGATTGCGCCACTGCACTCCAAGCCTGGGTGACAGAGCAAGACCATCTCAAAAAAAAAGAAAAAAGAAAAAATGAAAAAAGGAGGCTCTACCCCCAGGTTCTTTCTTCACCTTGGGAATTCTCCACATCTCCCATGGGAGCAGGGCTGGGAGGCAGTGCAAAAGAGTCCTGAAGCCAGATAACAGGTGGGGATTCCAGCACTGCCATTCTCTAATGGAATGCTCAGCTGGATGCTTGACCCTGGAGAAATTCTTTCTCTGAAGTTTTTCTTAGTGGAGAGGGAGAAAATAAAAAAAATATGCGTATGTATATTTTGTTAAATGTAAGGTAATAATGGCTATTAAGTTTCAACTATTTGTAAGAAGATGAGAGTTAAAAGACAGTCAGGGAGACAAGCACAGCGGGCAGGACCTGGCCCGGATTAGATGCTCAGTAAACACTCATCTTCTTCTTTCCGGGTTTCCTCACTTCCCTCTAGTTTATTAGATCTTAGACCTGATATGAGAAGGGGCAGTGAGTGCTCATCAGACTGGGTTTTTCCCAAGCTTCAGTGATCACCATACATTTTCCATGACTTTCTATTCATCCCATCTATATCATTCATCATTTGAATATTTTTGGCTTAATTAAACACATTGACTCACTTTTCTTTTTTACTTAAATGTGTTTTAAAGGAAGCCTCATATCTCAACCAAAAATGGAAAACTAATATATCCATTGCCATTAATAAAAGGTAACCATAACAATATAGTAAAGTAAATAAAACAGTATCATCAAACTGCAGCTAGCTTGTACAGCCAGTTGAAGGTGTCACGCTTGAGGCCCACTTCTGCCTTTTCCTTTTTCAAACAAGGAGTTTGGAAAGTTTAGAGATTGATTGGCACCCAAAGGAGATTCCCTTGTTGATTTAATTATTAGAAAAATAGGTAATTAGAAAGTGAATAACTTCACTATGGATTCAATGTCATATCTGTTATAAAAAAAATATTTAAAACTTAAAAATAGGCAAAAACAAACTACTAAGTGTGCCTCTGAGGTTGGCTTTGTATTGACTGAACTATATTACAACTGTAGAATAGAAATTCATGTAGAGAATGCAGCAGTGCTCATGATTCTTATCTGAGAATAACACAAAGCTTCCTCTATGGTAATGTAATCAATGTTGTTCACTATAGATGCAATTGATGCCCATGCCTAAGGAAAGATGATCCCAAGTATTACACCTTATTGTCCTGTAGGATGTTACCCAAGTTTACATCTATTATCAAATTCATGTCAGCCTGCCTTTGTTCTTCACATTGTCCTTTGAACCAGCCTTGACATCTGCTATGGTCTGAAGCTGTCTCCCCAGATTCATGTGTTAGAAATGTAATCCCCAGCACAACATTGTCAGGAGGTGGGGCCTTTGGAGGTGTTTGGGTCATGGGAGCTCCACCCACATAAATGGATTAGTGCCTCTGTAATCTGGGGTTTTCAGGAGTGGGTTCACTCTCTCTTGCCCTTTCACCTTCTGCCACGTGAGGACACAGCAAGAAAGCCCTTGTCAGATGCCAGCATCCTGATCTTGATTTTCAGCCTCCAGAACTGTGAGAAACAAGTTTCTATTCTTGATAAATTGCTCAGCCTCAGGTATTCTGTTCTAACAGCACAAAGTGGACTAAGACAACATCTTACAGGTTCCCTCGTTCATTATGAGTTAAATACAACATTTTACAGGTTCCCTCGTTCACTGATGAGTTAAATACAACATCTTACAGGTTCTCTCATTCACTGATGAGTTAAATATAACATCTTACAGGTTCCCTCGTTCATTGATGAGTTAAATACAACATCTTACAGGTTCCTTCGTTCACTGATGAGTCAAATACAATCCTTTACATGTGCTTATTTTATATTTATAGAAGAGTTGTTTTCCACCTTTTGAAAATTACATTTTAGCATCTCATTGTACCAAAAATCATCTCCTATGCTGGTTAGGGTCTCCTACCAACCCAGAAGGGGTCAGTGCCTTCTCTGAGGCTGCACAGCAGTGGATGCTAAACCTGAGACTACAAGCCAAGTCCCTGATTTGTTCGTGTTTCTCGTGGCCATCTGCCTCCCCTTAATGGCTGCCCAAACCTACTTCTCTGGAGGGGAGGGTCCCCTCTCACTTTTCTGGAGGTAAAAATGTATTACTATCCTCTCGCCTCTACCCTGGCAACCCACGCTCCTCCTTATTGCTTCCCTAATTCCCAGATAACACCCAAATACAGCCTTCCTTCTCTGCACTCTCCTTGCCTCCCTGAACCAGAACACCTGTCTCTTAAACTTAACCATGGTCCCACACTCCTCTCTGAACACTCCCCGCCATGACCTACACATCCAACACATTCTGGCCACTGCCCTTCTCTCTACCTCAGTCCTACCAATCTCCCCAGCTCACCACACTCTGCACCCAACCCTTTGCTCTGTCCCTTAAACTGCCAAGTTGCTCCTGCTCCACAGCCTCCGCCCTCACAGGTCCCGCAGCCAGGGGTCTTCTCCCCACTCCTCCACCTTCTTCACATGCCATTCTCCCTTTGGTTGGCCTCTCCCTGGCCACTGTGGTGAACACCCCTACCTCTACCACCTCCCAGCCACTCTATCCTAATACTGTGTTCCCAATTCTTCACAATCTTTCTCTTGCTCTGATTTCAGAGCTGTGTGGGGGTTTTGGCTGGCTGGTTTACTGTCGATCTCCTGCACTAGAACCTAAGCTCTGTTGAGCAAGTTCCCTGTTTGGCTTGCTCAGGGCACCTAGAGCCAGACCTCGTGCAGAGCAGGTGCTGATGAATATCTGCTGAATGGCTGCACACTGCCTTAGCTGGTAGCAGCCCCTGGGTCTCTGAAAAGGCTCGCAATGTCAGACAGGGCGACACACGCTGCCTCTGCTGCTGACTCTGGTACCTGGGCTCTTTCCTTCAAGCAATATCTATTTCATGCCCAGCACAGCTCTAGGTGCTGAGAAAATCGGACTTGGTTACATACAGTGGCTGTGGTGAGGAAAGAAAGCGGTTCGTGCCGTGGAGACCAGCAGGTAAGAGAAGGTATGCTCTCAGCCCAGCATCCTCAGCTGACCTGGGCCACCAGTCTCACATCATCCCCCTTTGTTTCACTGACTATCTAAGTCCACTTTGCATTGCTCTAAAGGAATACTTGAGGCTAGGTAATATATAGAGAAAAGAGGTTTATTTGACTCATTATTCTGCAGGCTGAACAAGAAGCATGTGCCAACATCTGGTGAGGCCTTGGGCTCCTTCCACTCGTGAAGAAAGGGGAAGGGGAGCAGGAGTAGCACATGGAGCGGGAGATAGGGGAGGCGGAGCGGGGAGGGGGAGGACATTGTCAGGCTTTTTAACAATCGCCCTTGCAGGGACCCATAGAGTGAGAACTCACTCATCACAAGACAGTAAGGGGGAAAATATCCAAACATATCACCAACCACTTCCTGAATATGGGCCTCCAAGACACAGGAGGTTCAGGACCCAGCGTGAGAGCAAGGACACACAGCCTTCCAGAGGGGACTCCCAGTGAGGCCACCCCACACTGGGGGATTTCAAGTCATCTGGGAAAGATCTGGGGAAAGATAAGGTGACTATTCCAGCCACCTCCAGTCATGGAGAGGCAGGCAGGTGTACGCAGAAAGACAGAGGACAAGGTAAAAGTGTTGGGGGCGCTCATATGGAAATTCAACAATTGTGATATTTTAACCAGTTCCTATTGTTTTTGTTTGTTGTTTGTTTGTTTTGAGACAGGGTCTGGCTGTGTCACCCAGGCTGGAATATAGTAGCGTGATCTCAGCTCACTGCAGCCTCCAACTCCTGGGTTCAAATGATCCTCCCACTTCAGCCTCCCAATTAGCTACCATGCCCAGCTAATTTTTTTATTTTTTGTACAGATGAAGTCTCACTATGCTGCCCAGGCTGGTCTTGAACTCCTAGCCTCAAACGATTCTCCTGCCTTGGCCTCTCAAAGTACGGGGACTGCAGGCACAAGCCCCGCACCTGGCCACCAGTCCCTATTATAAAAAGGAAAAAATACACACACACACACACACACACACACACACACACACAAGCACATATATACTACAGCAAAGAAAGGGGGCTGGATTTTCAGATAACTTATCTGTAGCTCTGAGGACAACCCAGTTCCCCAGGGATTCATTAAGTCCTTCTTACATGGCTGCTGAGTCTTCCCCATCAACAAGCCCGGCAACCTCCCGAAAGAAAGGATTCTCCAGCCTGGAGAGGGCCCCCATCCACTGGCAATTATTTGTTTCTTGCTCAGAGGAAACTATGTCTAGTTCCCTGCTAACGCAGCCTCGGGAAGCCAACACGTCACCGAGAACCCTGAATCGGCCCTCTCAGAGGCCAGGGAGACGGTGGGGCTGGCAGGGCTACTGTTTTGAATTCATGTCCATTGACTGTGTCCCCTGAACTAAACCTGCATTCACCGCACTGATTCAAGACAGCCCCATCCATTCACCAGGCTCTGTGTCATCGACGTCACCCCTATGACGTGCCAACATCAGGGATCCCCTACTCAGAGCTCAGGAAGACCGTCCTAGGGTATTTTTTTAAAACACAACGAGAGAGAAATAACAAGAAGTCCGGTGGTAGTGACAGACCTAAGAGTGTTCTGTCCCTCTCAGGCCCCACAACGCGTACCGCTGCGTGCTACCCGGCAGTTCCTTCTTAGGTTTTCAGGTCTTTAAACAGGTTGTGAAGAGGAGAGTATCCCGGATGCTGTTTAAAGTGACAGACTTTTTAATTAACATAACACTGTGATATTATCACATCCAACAAAACACCAATCCCTTACTATCTTCTAATACCTAGTCCATAATAAATGTATCTGCTTATCTCAAAGAAAAATTTCAGTTGGTTTTGTTCAAATCAGAATCTCAACCAGGTTTAGATAGCCTTTGGTATTTCTCTTAAGTCTCTTTTCTCTTTCTCTCTTCTATTACTATTTTTTTACAGACACATTAACCTTAATCAATCAGGAATATATCAAAAGAGCAAGCAGGCCGGGTGCAGTGGCTCACGCCTGTGATCCCAGCGCTTCGGGAGGCCAAGGCAGGTGGATCACTCAAGCCCCGGGGTTTCAAGACCAGCCTGGGCAACACAGTAAGATGCCCATCTCTACAAGAAAATGCAAATACAAAAATTAGCCAGGCATGGTGGTGCACACCTGTGGTCCCAGCTACTCAGGGGTCTGAGGCAAGAGGATCATTTGAGCCTGAGGTCAAGGCTGCAGTGAGCTGTGATTGCACTAGTGCACTACAGCCTGGGTGAGAGAGGAGATCCTGTCTTAAAAAAAAAGAAAAGCAAGCAGGCAGGATATTAAATGAAGGAGCCGTTTTAGCCAGGGAAGGGGCCCCAGGACACAGCACATCCCTTCTGCATTGCAGACTTGCAGTCTGTCTCTTGGAGCTCACAGAGCTCTCCATGCATCTTGCTTAAGACCAGGGGTCAATGACGATCAATCCCACCTGCAGCCAGGAGACGGGAGATAACACGACTCTGCCGAGGGATCCAGACTTCCTTTAGGGTATTTTCCCAAATGTCCTCCCTGGCAGCAAGTCCAGATATCACCAGAGGAGGCGAAGAAACAAGTAAGAAAATACACTGTGTCCAACAGACTGACCCGTGCCCCCAGGGGTGTCACCATGGTTCGGGTTCTACAGCTTTTGATAGGTTTTCTTCAAAAACCCAAATAGCAAGATGAGCGTGGCTCATCCTATTAAAAGGGAATACGTTAATCATTCTGTGATTTCAGAGAAGAAAAAGAACTCACGTAACCCACACAAGAGCCAGGCCCCATGTGAACCAGACTGTACGTGGCCCACATAGAAAGAAATACTATTATTCATGAACCAAAGGTGATAAAAAGCAATTCCTGCTTTAGTGGTGCTTCTTGGAAAAGCTTTTAGGGCATCTAATTCATAATCCATAGCAATACTTTCTTTTAAAAAATCTGCTTTTATTTATTTATTTATTTTTGAGATGGAGTCTCACTCTGTCGCCCAGGCTAGCAAGCAGTAGGACAGTCTTGGCTCACTGCAGCCTCCACCTCCCTGGTTGAAGCAATTCTCCTGCCTCAGCCTCCCGAGTAGCTGGGATTGCAGGTACTTGCCACTATAGCAGGCTAATTTTTGTATTTTTAGTAGAGATGGGGATTCACCATGTTCGCCAAGCTGGTCTCAAACTCCTGACCTCCAGCGATCCACCCACCTCGTCCGCCCAAATCGATGGGATTACAGGTGTGAGCCAACGCGCCTGGCCTTCTACTTTTTATTTTGGAATGATTTTAGATTTACAGGGAAGTTGCAGCAGTAACTTCTAACATCTCCTTCCCTTTCACCCTCGGTTCTTCCGCACTTTGCAATCTGTTCTGTTGCTTTTCTCTCACTAACTCCCTACCCGGCCCACCTATCCCCCAAAACGTACTCTTCCTGGCACCCAGTTTCTAGGAGTTTCAGTCCCTCCTTCTGGGTTTCCTCCCCTTGTTCAGTTTATTTATTTCACAGCCCACCTGAGTTTCTCTGGCATTTTGTAGTTTTTTCTCCACTTCACCCATTTCACTCTAATTTCCCCACCAAGAAATGTGCTGGAGCAAGCTGGGCCCGCCAGAACCCTCTCCCCCTTCTCACCGCTCTCTGCTTACTTTCTCCACTCCGCTCATTCCCCTGACTCCGTTCTGCATGAAAAAAGGGAACCCGGGGGAAGGACCACATTCTCCTTAGAGGGTGGAGGAGGCACACAGTGTGAAAACCTCCAGTGTAAGAGGCACAAGCAATGGTGGAGGGTGATGGTGGAGGGCGCTGGAATCATCTTCACAAGTCGCGCCTGCTGCCCTGAGGAGCCCGGCCTCAAAGGCTCGGGCTGGAGTCAACCAAGCCAGGGCGGTCATCCCAACGGCACCCTGCAGCCGCCCCCGGCCACCAGGAGAGGAGCTCTGCAGGGCAGTCAGCGCCCGCAGAGGGAGAGAACACCCGCACAGCTGGCACCCCTCTGCTGAGATGCTGCCCAAAATACCCCGCTCACGACTGCGTTCCAAGCTAACTGCTGAAGCCAAGAGTTCTGACGGGCAGCTGTGGGCGTGCATGAAGCCTGAGTCATCAGCTCAGAGCTGCTGTGGTGGAGCAGAGGCATCCGCTCTGGGCACTGGCTTCCCAGCTGGAAGGAGGCACCTCCCAGCAAGTTGCCTTGAGCCAAGTGCCTTGGAGCTCCCTCCCAGTCGCCAGGGTTCCAGGCCAGGCATTTTCATTTATCCATGGGTCTTCACCACGACCTGCGTTAGGCACCTCTTCCTTATAAAACCATCCGTGGGTCCAAAGACAGTTCTGTTAGTCTCTCTCCGACAATACCCCGAAACACCTCTCACCTCCGTGTGTGCGGATCTGCTGTAATATTGGCCCTCACTTTGTAATAACAGCAAACATTACTGCCGGGGTCAGAGCGAAAGTTCATCCTCCTGTTATTTTATGTAACGCACAGTGAATCAAGCTGCACTGAGATCCCATTGTTTAAACAGGAAGCAGCAGTGCAGGGGACGATGCGCCTGCCCAGAGCCCAGAGCCGCGGGGCTAGAAAAGGCTGGAGCTGGGGTCAGAACAGGCTTTTGTCTCCATGAGAGCGCTCCTGGCCAGCTGCTGGCTTCTGGCCCCAGCCGGCTTTCCTGTTACTGCTCTGCTGCGCTGTGGCTGGTTTTGCTTACACTCACAGTGCCGCTCTAAAAACTTCAGTAGCGCAGGGTTCTCCTTCTGGACTAAAGTAAATCCCTAGCAAGCAGCCAGAGCTGAAATATTCACGCAAACTGCATTTTGCCACATCTCCTGAGTATATCCTGTGTGTCAAGCAACACACTAAGCTCTGTATGTGTAGAATTTTTTCTTTTCCTGTTAGATATGGGGTCTCACTGTCCTGCCCAGGCTGGAGGGCAGTGGCTATTGACACATATGAACATAGTGCACTGCAGCCTCGAACTCCAAGGCTCAAGTGACCAACCTCAGCCTCCCCAGCAGGCAGGACTCCGGGCACGCGCCACCACTCCCGGCTTCCATGTACAGTCTTATTAAATACTTCCTGTGGCCCAAAGATGTGAGCACTGTTATCAACCTGTTTTACGGAGGAGGAAACTCAGGCTTAGGATCATTAAATAAGTTGCCTACAGTCACACAGTTAGCATGGGAGCCAGGCTCTCAGCCAGCAGAGCTATCTTCATGCATGATTCCACCTCCTCCCTTAACTTCAGACCCAGCTGGGTCCTGGGGGGCTGAGGACCCCTGCCTGGCATCACACTAAGGGTCAACACCAGTGCAGGTGCACCCACAGCCTGAGCAGCCCGTGCCTCTCCCAGGGTACACCTGCTTAGGAAAAGGCCCGACAGAGACTCCACGCCCCTGGCACTAACTCCCCGTGATGGAGGGCAGAACACGCAGTGACGGGCCACAGGCCAGGTGGGGACACACACTTGTGTGGATAGGCACGTATAGGTTTCTGTTTGTTTTTAAAATGAAATGGATATTTTGAAAAGCCAAACAAAATCTCATCATATGCAGTTTCTCTTGAACGTCTGACGCCCAGCAGCTCTTGGCTCTTATTTGTACATGGCAACAGCTATAGCCCCAAAGCAGCCTCCTGCCACCCAGAGCCGCCAGTCCTCAACGGCCAGCATCCCCGCTCCCTGACCCACATGCTGAGGTACTTGTCATGTACCGTAGGCTGGCACTGCTGCTCCTGCCCAGTAAAGAAAGGTTTCTCTCTGTGCCCTTGCTCTTTGCTTCTGGTGGGGAAATGAAACACAGAACCTCCTGGCTTCTGGGACATCCCCTCCCTGGCTGGCCGCTCCTCCCCTCCTAACTTGGGAGCATCAGGGGCCCAGGGCTCAGTCCTGCCCCTTGTCTTCCCCCTGTCACTCACCAGCCTGGTGCTCCTGTCATTCATTCTGTGGCCCTCTCCCCAGAGCCAGTGCTGAGTGTCCAAATGTTTCCCCCTATCCACTTGCATATCTGATCACAGCCTAGACCTAACTGAGCTCCCGGGCCAGGCCCAGTGGCTCACACCTGTAATCCCAGCACTTTGGAAGGCTGAGGCAGGAGGATTGTTTGAGCCCAGGAGTTAGAGACCAGCCTGGGCAACACACCAAGACCCCATTTCCATAAAAAATTTAGAAATTAGCCAGGTGTGGTGGTGTGCACCTGTAGTCCCAGCTACTTGGGAGGCTGAGGGAGGAAGATTGTTTAAGCCCATGAGTTTGAGGCTGCAGTGAGCTGTGATCATGCCACTGCACTCCAGCCTGGGCAACAGAGCAAGACCTCATCTCAAAACAAAACAAAACAAAACAAACAACTGAACTCCTGAAACTCTTAGCCCTCCCCTAACACTTGCCCCTCCTCTGTCTGCTTTCCTCCTTGAAGACCATTCTTCCAGCTGCCCAGGCCAGTCTTCCTTGCCTCCTCTCCTTCTCAGACCCCAACACCAATCCATCTGCAAATCCTCACTTCTGTTAATACCATTGCTGACACATAACTCATATACCATTCAACTCAATGGTTCTTAGTGTATTTACAGAGTTGTGGAACCATTCCCATTAATTTTAGAATCTTTTCATTACCCCATAAAGACTCCCCATACCCTTTAACAGCCCAGCCAAAGGGCTTTTGACTCAAACCTCAAAGTAGATTGATAAAGTGTCCAACCTCTTTTGCCCCAACTTCAGCTGTCACTCTAAGTCCCCACCGCCTCCTGTCTAGATGGCCTCAGGAACCTCATAATCGCTCTTCCTTTTTCTTTT
>NW_012102388.1:1854519-1874540 GCF_000951045.1 Mandrillus leucophaeus
CTTATTAAATACTTCCTGTGGCCCAAAGATGTGAGCACTGTTATCAACCTGTTTTACGGAGGAGGAAACTCAGGCTTAGGATCATTAAATAAGTTGCCTACAGTCACACAGTTAGCATGGGGAGCCAGGCTCTCAGCCAGCAGAGCTATCTTCATGCATGATTCCACCTCCTCCCTTAACTTCAGACCCAGCTGGGTCCTGGGGGGCTGAGGACCCCTGCCTGGCATCACACTAAGGGTCAACACCAGTGCAGGTGCACCCACAGCCTGAGCAGCCCGTGCCTCTCCCAGGGTACACCTGCTTAGGAAAAGGCCCGACAGAGACTCCACGCCCCTGGCACTAACTCCCCGTGATGGAGGGCAGAACACGCAGTGACGGGCCACAGGCCAGGTGGGGACACACACTTGTGTGGATAGGCACGTATAGGTTTCTGTTTGTTTTTAAAATGAAATGGATATTTTGAAAAGCCAAACAAAATCTCATCATATGCAGTTTCTCTTGAACATCTGACGCCCAGCAGCTCTTGGCTCTTATTTGTACATGGCAACAGCTATAGCCCCAAAGCAGCCTCCTGCCACCCAGAGCCGCCAGTCCTCAACGGCCAGCATCCCCGCTCCCTGACCCACATGCTGAGGTACTTGTCATGTACCGTAGGCTGGCACTGCTGCTCCTGCCCAGTAAAGAAAGGTTTCTCTCTGTGCCCTTGCTCTTTGCTTCTGGTGGGGAAATGAAACACAGAACCTCCTGGCTTCTGGGACATCCCCTCCCTGGCTGGCCGCTCCTCCCCTCCTAACTTGGGAGCATCAGGGGCCCAGGGCTCAGTCCTGCCCCTTGTCTTCCCCCTGTCACTCACCAGCCTGGTGCTCCTGTCATTCATTCTGTGGCCCTCTCCCCAGAGCCAGTGCTGAGTGTCCAAATGTTTCCCCCTATCCACTTGCATATCTGATCACAGCCTAGACCTAACTGAGCTCCCGGGCCAGGCCCAGTGGCTCACACCTGTAATCCCAGCACTTTGGAAGGCTGAGGCAGGAGGATTGTTTGAGCCCAGGAGTTAGAGACCAGCCTGGGCAACACACCAAGACCCCATTTCCATAAAAAATTTAGAAATTAGCCAGGTGTGGTGGTGTGCACCTGTAGTCCCAGCTACTTGGGAGGCTGAGGGAGGAAGATTGTTTAAGCCCATGAGTTTGAGGCTGCAGTGAGCTGTGATCATGCCACTGCACTCCAGCCTGGGCAACAGAGCAAGACCTCATCTCAAAACAAAACAAAACAAAACAAACAACTGAACTCCTGAAACTCTTAGCCCTCCCCTAACACTTGCCCCTCCTCTGTCTGCTTTCCTCCTTGAAGACCATTCTTCCAGCTGCCCAGGCCAGTCTTCCTTGCCTCCTCTCCTTCTCAGACCCCAACACCAATCCATCTGCAAATCCTCACTTCTGTTAATACCATTGCTGACACATAACTCATATACCATTCAACTCAATGGTTCTTAGTGTATTTACAGAGTTGTGGAACCATTCCCATTAATTTTAGAATCTTTTCATTACCCCATAAAGACTCCCCATACCCTTTAACAGCCCAGCCAAAGGGCTTTTGACTCAAACCTCAAAGTAGATTGATAAAGTGTCCAACCTCTTTTGCCCCAACTTCAGCTGTCACTCTAAGTCCCCACCGCCTCCTGTCTAGATGGCCTCAGGAACCTCATAATCGCTCTTCCTTTTTCTTTTCTTTGCTTCTTTGAGGAGGATGGGGACAGGGTCTCACTGTGCTGCCCAGGCTGGAATGCAGTGGTGCGATCTCAGCTCACTGCAGCTCTGACTTCCGAGGTTCAGGTAATCCTCCTGCCTTAGCCTTCTGAGTAGCTGGGACAACAGGCACACACCACCACACCCAGCTAATTTTCTAATTTTTCACTATGTTGTCCAGGCTGGTTTTGAACTCCTGGGCTCCAGCGCTCCTCCCGCCTCAGACTCCTAAAGTGCTGGGGTTACAGGTGTGAGCCGCTGTACCTAGCTTGGTCTTCTTCTTTCTATCTTTGTCCCCCTTTTGACACATCTACCCACAGGAGTCAGCACATGCCTTTAACACGTAAGTGTTGTCAACTCTACATATACGATCTTCCAGTCACTCCCATTTTTGTCAGAGTCAAAGTCCATATGATGGCCCCCTAGACCCTGAGTGATCTGGCCCCTCACCCACTCACCCAAGCACACACGCCCCGTGGTCTCGCTCCCTCCTGTCCGGTCACTGCAGCGACACAAGCCTCCTTGCAGTTGCTTGGACACACCGGGCCCATGCCCACCTCAGGACCTTTGCATGTGCCTCTTCCTCAGCCTGGAAAGTTCCTTTCCCAGAAATCCAAGGGGATCACACGCTTACCTGTCACTGGTCATCATCTAAATATCACCTTTCATAAGAGCTTGCTGACTGCCCTCTACAGGGATGTCCAATCTCCACACTTTATCTCCTCGGAGATTTATTTTTCTCCAAAATTTTTATCACCACCCAGCACAGATACATTTGACTTAACCATGTATTGGTTTCCTGTCTCCCTCCTCTAGATTACACCTCATTGGGGCAGTGATTTTACCGGGACCATTCACAGCTGGATCTTGGCACATAGAATCTTCCCTGGCATGCAGTCAGTGTTCTAGAAATATGTGAAGAACAAAAGAGCTGCCTGTTTCATGAAAAAAGTAGGAGAGTAAGCCGGGCACAGTGGCTCACACCCATAATCCCAGCATTTTGGGAGGCCGAGGCAGCAGGATTGCTTAAGCCCAGGAGTTCAAGATCAGCCTGGGCAACATGGTGAAACCCCATCTCTACAAAAAATACAAAACGTAGCCAAGTGTGATGCTGGGCACCTGTAATCCCAGCGACTTGGGAGGCTGAGGTGGGAGGATCACTTGAACATGGGAGGCAGAGGTGCAGTGAGCCGAGACTGCACCACTGCACTCCAGCCTGGGTGACACAGCGAGGCTCTATCTCAAAACACAAGGGGTGCTGGAGGAGCATGCATACTCCTTTGTGGAAGGGCGGGATGCTGCTGTGTGTTTCCCAAGTCAAAGAATCCCACCTAGAACGTACGCCGAAGCAAATCATAGCATCTGTGAGGGATCTGAGCTTGTGATTCCTGCATTAGAAGCTCAGAAAGACACAGAAAACTCCAACCTGTGTAGAGCCTGGAGTGAGTCACGGGAGCAAGGGTCTCCTACCTTCTTTCCCCGCCCGGAGCAACAGGGGCCCTGCCCCATGCAGAGCCACAGAGGCAGGGCGCCGCCTCACCCTCCTCCACCAGCGACTCCTGCAGCCTGGGCTCCTGTCTTCTGGCGGGTGCCCACCAGAGCAGCTCGGGATCCCAAATGTCTCAGAATCTTCCCTCTAGCAGAGCTACTCCTACAAACCTATCCCAGCTGGGGCAGGGAGGAGACAGGAGATGCCCGGCTCTGTCCACCTAGAGTCAAGGTCCTGCTGCCCACTGTGGGCTCCTGGCTCCAGCGGCGTGGGACAGCCCAGCAGTCAGCACATCCAGGCCTGGGCACGTCTCTGCAAGGCCCAGAGTCCAGTGGGTCCATGCATTCGAGGTCCCGGGGTGACTCCACTCAGCAGAGACTCAGAACAATCAGCTGCCATCGCTTCCCGTGGAATGGCTGTGATGCCACGATGAGAAGAACCAGCCAACCCACCCGTCTCTCATCCACAAACGGAAGCAACTGCGAGAACCTCCTCCTCCAGCAAGGGCGGTACAAGCGGCTCTGCAGAGCCACGGAGCGTCCACGGATCCCCAGGACAGGCTGTGGCTCAGGGAGGCGGCACCCACACCGGGCTTCCCAGGTCGCACCTCCAGGCCCCGATCCCTGCTCTCACCTCCCGGGGGAAGGAGGGGCCGGACATGGAGCCTGTGGCTGCCCGGCGTGGGTGGTGACACTCTCGGTGACGTCCCTCGGCCGTCAGGACTCATTTCCCCAGTGCTAGAGGCAGCTCGAGGACGGCAGAGGGGCCCCGTCAGTAAGGATGGGAAGGTCTCACTGTAGATTATGACACCGAATGCCGGAGACGCAGACGCTCCTACCCCAGCGGCACCAAGGCTGCCGTCTGTGGAATCCCGAAGGTGACAGCGTTCTGTACCATGGGCCGCCCCAGCCTGCCAGCTCTGGGCTTGCTATGCATGGGATTATGTGCTAAACTTTGTGGGTGTCACAGGATGCTTCTGACAATATGATAATGAGAACCGGGGAGCGACTGGTATTTTCAAACTCAGTCATCTTTTTCTACTTACGGAGAATCCCGTTTGGAAAGACGTCACGGGAGTGAAGTTTTCGTTGTTTTGGTCTAGGGAAAAGTAGTCAGATAGGCCATTTGGCTACATGCAAAGATAAAGCGCAAACTCTATTCAACAATAAGAATGTTCAGGAAATCAAAGAGTAAATAATAATTCACACTTACAATGTGCCAGGCACGAACCCAAGCACACTGCATTATTCCACACGTGATTGTCCAACAGGCCTATGAGGTGGGGGGGTGTCCACCCTGTGGTCCCCTCCAGCTGTGAGGCAGGGGCAGGTGTGGATCCCACAGTCCTCTCCAGCTGTGAGGCAGGGGCAGGTGTGGATCCCACAGTCCCCTCCAGCTGTGAGGCAGGGGCAGGTGTGGATCCCCCAGTCCCCTCCAGCTGTGAGGTGGGGGCAGGTGTCGGCTCCCCTGCTGCCCAGCGAACCTCTGCTGCTGCCCTGGTTCCTCTACCCTGTCACTGACTCAAGGTCTTGGTTTCTATAATTAATCCCTCCCTCTTGCATATAATTTCTTCCCTTTTCAGTATCTATTACTTCCCATGTAAAATAATAACACCCTCCACTGACCTCACATTCCCTCCTGTATAACAAAGCCCTCCCTGTATAACAAAGCCCTCGGCCGGGCACGGCCTCGCCTCCCATCTCTGCTGAGTCCACTTCATTCAGGCTTCCATCCCCAGCTCCCTCTGAAACCACACCTGTCCAGGTCACCGGCGAGGTCCGTGTTGCCGAACCCGGTGGCCCCGGCTTCCTGGCCTTCCCAGGGGCAGCTTCCCCGGCTGACCACTCCCTCCTTCTTGAACCTCTTTTTTCACTTGGACTTGAGGACCCCATACTCTTTCCCATCTTTGCCCTCCCCTCAGTTCACCTCAGGCTCCTCTGCTGAACCCTCCTCTACTTCCAGACCTCTAGTTCTGCAATGCCCCAGCTCCCAGTCCTGAGCCCCTTCTCTCCTCCCACGTTCTCCCGGGTTGGTCTCCTCTAGTCTGTGGTTTGGGGCACCATCTACACAGACACTTCCCTGATTTTTCGTCATCAGCACCTCCTCCCCAAGCTCTAGCCTCATATCTTCAATAGCTGATTTAATTTTTGACTTCTGTGTCCAGGTTTACCATTTACAAAGCACAACTCTTGATTATTCACCAGCAAACACACTTTCCCCTGCATTTTCTCTTCCCAGCAAATGACCTCACCACTGACCTGTCTGCCGAGGCAGACACCTGGGACCACCCCTGAGTCCTCAGCATCCCCGCAGGAAACAAGCAGTGAGAAGGATTTACATGAAGCCCTGACTGGAAGGGCTACTCTCAGAGATGGGGACAGAGATAAGCAACAAAAGACAGATGTTGAGGGACCCAGAGACCAGTGGCAGCAGGAAGTCCCCACCACCCTAGGCCAGAAGGGACCAGAGAGAAACAGAATTTTCAGAGGCCAGGGAACGTGGGTCTCCTTGTGGTGGGACCTTGGGTCAGGCAGTGACCAAGCCCAGGGGCACGGGTCCAAAGCCAGGTGGCAGTGAAGGCATGCCCTACGCCCCTCCTCCTGCTTGTTCTTCCCACCACAGAGCCTCAGGAATCCGAGTGCAGATGAGGGGTGGATGCGGACCTCAGGCCTGGCACCTGGGAACAAAGCAAGAGAAGGCCAAGGGTGGCAGGAAACGGGATACAGATAGAGAAGGATAGGTTCACGCCTACTCCCTCGTCTACCATGGGGGCGCGGGAGAAAGTGAGGGCCGAGGCGGACTCAAAAACAGGCTCCTCTCTGAAGACACGCCTCACCCTCACACAGGTGCGTCAGCAGAGGCTTGAGGGCGTGCAGCTCAGCCTCTATCAGCTGATCGCTGACTTATGTAGACAAGGGGACAACCCCTGGGAAGCAGACGTAAAATAGAAACAGGAAATTTAAAAACTGATGAGGGACATCAACACCTACATACCACAGAGACAGGTTTCACAGATTTAGCCTGGGCAAGTTACTAACAAAGAAATGAATTAAAAATGAACAAGCAGAAACACAGCAACAACAATCATCTGCGGCATCCAGTTCCAGAATTACTGCAGTACTTAAAACGTCCAGTTTTAAACAAATGACATAGGCAAAGAAACATGAAAGTGGATCTCATCCATGAAAGCATAAAAAAGCAGTGAATATAAACTCTCTCTCCGTGTCTCCAGGCTAATCTTTTCTGATTTCGCAAAGACTTCAAAGCAGCTGTTATAAATAGAATCAAAGAACTAAAGAAGACCAGGTGTGGTGGCTCACACTTGTACTCACAATATTTCGGGAGACCGAGGTGGGAAAGTCACTTGAGACCAGGAGTTGGAGACCAGCCTAGGTAACATAACAAGACCCCGTCTCTAGAAAAAAATTTTAAATGGTGGCTCATGGCTGTAATCCCACCACTTTGGGAGGCTGAAGCGGGAGGATCACCTGAGCCCAGGGGTTCGAGACTAGCCTGGGCAACATAGCAAAACTCCGTCTCTACAAAAAGTATTTTAAAAATAGCCATGCATGGTGGCATGCACCTGTGGTCCCAGCTACTTGGGAGGCTAAGGTTGGGGGGTGGGGATCATCTGAGCCAGGGAGGTTGAAGCTGCAGTGAGCAGTGATTGTGCCACTGTACTCCAGCCTGGGTGACAGAGTGAGACCTTGTCTTGAAACCAAAAAGAAAATTTTAAAAAGAACTATTAATGCATAATAGTTTAAGGTAGCAGGTAAAAAAATTAAAATAAAATACGAAGAACTAAAGAAAACTGTATTTAAATAATTAATAATAAATCAACAGGGATTCTCAACAATGCAGAAATTACTTTTTAAAAGGAGCCAAACTAAAATTCTAGAGTTGAAAAGTAATCACCAAAATGAAAATATTCACTAGAAGAGCTCAACAGTAGACCCAAGATGGTACAGGCGTGAATCTGTCAACTCGAAGTTAGATCAGCACAGGTTATCCATTATTAAGAACAGAAAGAAAAAAAGCTGAAGAAAAACAAACAGAACCTCAGAGACATATAGGCCAGCATCGAGCATCCCAAAATACACACAGTGGGAGTCACAGGAGGAGAGAAGACAAAGACGCAGAAAAAGCATTTCAGCAAATAGTGGCCCAGAGCTTCCAAAAGGTGAGGAAAAACAGAATATGCAGATATCTACACCTAAACTTCTAAACAACAGGACAAAATCTTGAAAGCAGCAAGAGAAAAATGACTGATCACATATAAGGGAGCATCAACATGATTAACAGCCAAATTCATGCTTGAGACACAGGAGGCTGGAGAGTGGTAGTATAAGATCCTCAAGAGCTGAAAGAAGAAGAAAAAAAAAGAACTGTAAACCAAGACTTCAATATCCAGCAAAACTATCCTTCCAAACTGAAAGTGAAATTGAGAAATGCTCAGATGAAAAAAAGACAGAGAATGCATTGCGAACAGACTTGCTTTACAAGAGATGCCAAAGGAAGTCCTGGAGGCTGGAAGAAAACTACTCTAGAGAGTGGTCCCAGCCTGCGGGTAGACACGCAGAGCACCAGAAATGGTCACGAGGTATGTTAACATAAAATGCTCTGCAAATACACTTCTCCTTCATTTCCTTAACTTCGTTAAAAGATGTAAGATTGCATAAGACAGTAACTTTATCCAGAATACATAAGGAACTCTTAAAATTCAAAAATAAGCCAGGTACAGTGGCTTACACCTATAATCCCAACACTTTAGGAGGCTGGGGTAGGAGGATCACTTGAGCCCAGGAGTTCAAGACAGCCTAGGCAACATAGTGAGACCTTATCTCTACAAAAAAATTTAAAAATAGCCAGGCATGGTGCCGTGCACCTGTAGCCCCAGCTACCCAGGAGGCTAAGGCAGGAGGATAGCTTGAGCCCAGAAGGTCGAGGTTGCAGTGAGCCATGATTGTGCCACTACACTCTAGTCTGGGTAACAGAGCAGGACCCTGTCTCAAAAAATATATAAAATTAAAATTAAATAAAACTCAAAAATAAGACAGCCAGATTTAAAATGTGCAAAAGATTTGAGTTAATATCTTACTTTAAAAGATCTATGAATGGCTAATAAACACAAGAAAAGATATCAACATTGTTCATCAGTAAGAAAATGCAAATGAAAACCAAAGTGAGACACCACTCGGTACCCACTAGCACAGATAGGTTTAAAAACAACACAATACCAAGAGTTGGTGAGAACGTGGAGAAACTGGAATCCTTATCCTTTCCTTTTTACTTGGAAGTAAAATGACACAGCATTTGGAAAGTTCAGTTGTTCCTTAAAATGTTAAATATAAATTTACATATGACCCAGTATTTCTATTCCCAGAAAGCTACTAAGGAAAATGAAAACATAGATCCATATAAATATATGTACACAGATGTTCATAGTAGCATTATTCATCATAGTAAAACTGGCGGCTGGGGGCGGTGGTTCACGCCTATAATGCCAGCACTTTAGGAGGCCGAGGCAGTCGGATCACGAGGTCAGGAGATCGAGACCATCCTGGCCAACACGGTGAAACCCTGTTTCTACCAAAAATACAAAAAAGTAGCCGGGCGTGGTGGCGGCGCCTGTAGTCCCAGCTACTCACCAGACTGAGGCAGGAGAATGGTGTGAACCCGGGAGGCGGAGCTTGCAGTGAGCCGAGATTGCGCCACTGCACTCCAGCCTGGGGAACAGAGCGAGACTTTGTCTCAAAAAAAAAAACAAAAACTGGCAACAGTTCAACGCCCATGAGGTGGCGAAGGGACAAAGTGTCCCGGACAATAAAGGAAGCTCAGCAGCAAAAGGGGACCGACTACCCACGCGTGCTTCACAGGGACCGCCTCGGTGACGCTGCTGAGTGAAAGAGGCCAGATGCAGAAGGCTCTCATGCCTGACTCTACTTTCAGGAAACGTCCAGAAAGACAAACTGATGGAGAGAAAGCATTGCCAGGGGTGGCTTACCGCGGGGCTGGGAGCTGGGACTAACAGCAAAATGGGCATAACAGTAGTTTTGGGGTGATGGAAATGTTCCCAAAAAAGAGGGTTGTGATGGTGACACAACTCTATTAATTACTAAAATCACAGAATTACACAGTTATGATGGATGAATGTATGGTGGATTACACCTCAATGAAGCACTTTCTCAAACACAACGAAGGAATGGCAGACAACACTTCCCTCCAGGCCTGCTGCCGGCCTGCCAGCGACAGAGGCCCCCCTCCCCGCACTGGGCCCGCCCCTGCGCCCGGAGCAGCGCTCTACACTTGAGTGTTTCAGCGTCTGGGTCCTAATTCCTGGTGGGAGCACAGAGGACACAGGGAATGTTGGGAGCTACATGGACCATGTCTTGGTCCCATGGGACCTGGCGCTACTTGACCCAAGGCCACACCAGCTTGTAGACACGAACTTTTGGGGAGGCTCTGAGTCCCAAGAGAGCCAGCTCTCCGTGCCACACAGGCGGAAAGGAAGTAGCTGGAGTGTCCGCAGCCCACCCCACCCCGTGCTCCACGGCCTCACCCTCAGGCCGTCACAGAGCCCCAGTCTCCCGCCACTTCAGTGCAACCCTTGCAGTCTGCCCACTCCTCCAGACATGACGCTTAGGACCTTACCTCGCTCTCCAGCTCAGAGCCCGGCTCCCATGGCGGGGTCAGACCTGCCCTGTCCTCTCCCCTCCGCCTGAGCCACGCCTGGCTTCCTGCTCACCAGGCCTGCGTTAGTATCTGCAGCTGTGCTTCTCCGGCCGCCGCAACACCGGCCTCCCGCATTGCTCCAAGACACCGAGCCTGGTGCATGCTCAGGAAATTCAACAGTTTCAGAACACTGTCACTTTCCCCGCCTGACGACCAGCGTTGTACTCTAGTCACAGGGCAACCTGCTTTAGCAAACTCAGCGACACATTAAAAAGTACAATTTGCAAAGAAAGGCAAAGGAGAGCTATCACCTGGCTGGGTGTCACCTAGAGACTGGGCCCCGGGAGAGCGCTCCTCGGTGAACTTGCGAAGGATGGAATTTACATGAAAAAGGCACAGTCTTTAGTCCTGGAAAGTCACCCTGGGATTCTCCAACTCCATCCGTCTTTTTCACAGGCAGGGAACTGAGGCCCCAGGAGGCCCAGGTCACCCCACCCCAGGAGGCAAGGCCTCCCCTGCGCTCTCTGGAACCTCTCCCTGGCAAGAAGCCAGAGGCCCTGTTTTCTCAGGCTTAGGAATCTGCAGTCTCTTGTTCAAAGGCTGCGGGTCAGAAGAGGAGGGCCACATGCTGCCTTCAATTTCTCTTATTGCTCAAATGGAAAACAACGAAACAGGGCTGGCCATATCACAGCCTGCCGCCTGCCAGTCATTTAAGTCCTGGCGCGCATTTCCATAGCTCCTCTGACGCCAGGAAAATCAGAGCCATCTCCGGAGGGCTCCTGCCTCTGGATGTCTAAATGTTCTTACCTTAAACACAGTGTGACGCTCCACCCCTCCCACACCGCGCACAAACGAATTTTAACAAAATCTTAAAACCAGAACTTAATAAAAGGTTGCGTGCTACCAGGTCCATTCGGTTCCGTGTGAAACCAACTAGGAAAATCTGCATGAGGCTTTTCCTCAGCTGCGCCGAGGGCCTGGTTTCCAGTCATCTGAGAAGCTGTGTGCGCCCCGTATGGTCTGTTCTTTCCTTTAGGGCTCGCCTTTGTCAACAGTGAGTGTTGTGGTGGCAACTAAAATAAGGAGCCGTCCAGCGCGCCTGGGGAGGGAAACCTGGGCAACTCCGCAGGCGCCGGCACCGGCCACAGACTCACGCCTGGGGCACTGGCGTTTATATTCAGCAGAGCACGGGAGTCAGGCAGCGCGGGCGGGGGCGGGAAGAGGCGTCTGCGCACTGGCCACGGTGTGGGGGACCCAGCCCTCCCCTTCCCGGGGGCTGAGTGGGTCTCTCCACGGGGCCAGCAGGTTTTCCTGGTTTTTCCGCCCCTCTCCGGTGGATATGCAACCTTTCCAGTTTGAATTCCACCTCGGTTTAATCCACTTTTTAAACTCATGAAAGGATGTGATTGTATTGAAGACATTCATAAAAAGTCATTTAGGCAATAAATACTATAGGAGTACACTGTCTTTAAAAAGTATAAATAAATTATTGACTGTGCACGGCTGATTTGAAAGGAAATTCATTCTGGGAGAAATAGAGAAATAGGAGATTAAAATGAACATCTAGGGCTCTGTCTCCATGAACTAGTTTTCTACACTTCTATCTTCTCTTGTTTTTAAATTGTGGTTTGCAAGTGTCACTTTCCAATATGATCAGAATTCGGTAAGCATTGAGGAAGTAAAGAAATTCTACTTAATAAGGAAAACTCTGAAAGAGGATTAAGTATAGAGGATAAATAACTCAGAACGTAGTGCGGGACAGGGAGATCCCCCCATTAACAAATGGAATGTGTCAAGTTGACAGAAGAATTCCAACAGAGTGACTCTGAGATAGAGCCCAAATTCACTGAATTGGTATTTGTTAGAAACAGCAAGAATTCCGGCAAGTCCCTTACCACATGGTACTGACATCTGAGCCATGAACAACAGAAGCTTGTAATATAACACTAATAATCAAAAAATTACCAAATACTTCCAAAATTACTCACATCATTCCACGTAATAGCCACAAGAGCAATTTTCCTAGTAGAACAATTTATTAATGAATATGCAATAAAATATCTCCCCAAAATCTTTCCAGAAATGACAAAGCAGGAAGTGAATACTTTTATGCTTCTCCGGAAATTTTTAATGTAAACATGACATATTTGAAGAACTGACTAAAAAGTCACAAGTGAATCTGTAAATACATTTTTAAGTCTGACTTCAAATCGGTACATGAGGCTTAGACACACACGTCATTGGACAAGTGACTTAAATATCTAAATACAAATCAAATAGCATTTTCATAACTTCAACTATAAAAACACAAATGTCAGCAGGTACTGCAAGTCTAAGATGAATAACTTGAAAAATACCATAATAAGTGTTGTAAAAGGGGAGGACTCATATGACAGAGCTTGAAGGAAAAGTGGGACATCACGGGAGGCAGGTCCCCCTGTGGACGTGATTCCATGCAGGCGTGGAGTCCTGCTGCCACCAGCGTGATCCTGAAATATTGAAAACCCGCAAGACAAGTGATACCTTCAACGAAGCCACAAATCAGTGAGCACATCCCATGACAGGGTGTTTAAAGACCAAAAGAAAAAAAACAGAGGCAGAATTCCCCTAATAACTCTGCCACACAGTGACCACCATCGAGTGATCCAACGGACGCGTCATGGATGAGGGAGATTCGGAATTGTGTTCAGTAAGGGACGCGGCTTCTAAGCTATTCAATATTCTCCACACCCACTGTTTGGAATCAGACATCTCTATATTAGTTTCAAACCAAACAGTGTTAAAAGTCACATGCTTATACCATCACATACAGAAGTCACAAGAGTTAATGATATCTGGGGCATCCTTCATGCACTCCTTTAAAATTCTGACCAGTTACTCTCTTAACAGATGTCCGTTCACCAGTTCATACATTTTACAAGTCTAAAAATAAGTCATATTCTTCTACTAAAACAAATGAGCAATAAAAAGGTTTAATTATCATGAATTCCTATACATTTTGGAAATTAACTTTTAAAGTTCAGCAAAACATTAGGTACTTAACAACATGTACGTGATCTGTCCAATAGTTTAAATTGATAAGAATTACTCCATGTCTTAGGAATAATTTCCTCGAGTCCCCAGAGTACTGAACCTCGGTTTCATCACCTTCTTAAATTCAGACTTTATCCATGCAAACTGGGAAGCTCGAATCTCATATGTAGTGAAAAGAAGCCATGGTCTTTACAGTGCAGTAACCGTTCATTATCCCAGGGGAAGGAAGAGGCAGAAATGGAGCTGAGGCCAAGGCGTTTCCGGAGGGCACCAGCACATTTAAACTCACAGAAGGCACTTGAGGGGCTTTGAGGGGCTTTGAGGGGCTTTGCAACCAATGTTTTCTGTGACAAGGGGAAACTTTGTAAACAACTGTAAAAGGTGGCTCCAACACCATGAAGCTTCCTGTTTCACTCAAAAGGCCACACTCAGTATATAAAAATGGGGTAAGATGCTAATATATTAAACAATTTATCAACATTTAAAATTATAGATATCTTACAAAAACCTGTGATAAAAATTATTTCTTCCAACAGGAAATAAACACAACATTATAAAAGGCCTCTTAATTAGCACATACTAGCTGGGAGAGGGGGAAAGGAAGCCTTAGACCTGAGGTCCAAAAGCTTCAGAACAACCGGGCGCGGTGGCTCACGCCTGTAATCCCAGCACTTTGGGAGGCTGAGGCAGGTGGATCCGTGGTGGCTCATGCCTGTAATCCCAGCACTTTGGGAGGCTGAGGCAGGTGGATCACGAGGTCAGGAGTTTGAGACCAGCCTGGCCAGCATGGTAAAACCCCGTCTCTACTAAAAAAAAATACAAAAAATTAGCTGGGCATGGTGGCACGTGCCTGTAATCCCAGCTACTCTGAGGCTGAGGCAGGAGAATTGCTTGAACCCGGGAGGTGGAGGCTGCAGTGAGCCGAGATCGCACCACTGCACTCCAGCCTAGGTGACAAAGCGAGACTCCATCTCAAAAAATTAAAAAAAGCTTTATAACATAAAGCATTCCTTCCTAATTAAACTTCATGCACATTTGTAACACTGAAATATTTTTAATATTAAAATGTTCAATATTTTCTTAGTTCAAGGCCAGTGAGAGAGAAGGCTCACACTGCTCACATTCTGTAGTGTGTCATTCAGGGTCATGCATCACACCCACTGTGCTTACGGCGCTTTCACTGAACAAGACGTTCGGTTGTGCTTCTTCCATGAATTCATAAATTAAAAGGTCAGTACTCAATGCCGGGTTACAGCGTCTGAGATTCATTCACGAAATGACAGGATGCTGATCTGGTTGCAGATGTGGTCTGAGTCTCCAAGGATAAATGGCTCTTGGGATATGGTTGCTATGACAATGTTGTTGCTAGGATAATTCCAAGGATCACAAGCAAAATAATTACACAAATAATAATGAATATCATTTTCTGTAAGATAAAGAAAAACATTAATTTGCAATGTATCAAAGAAATCAACAATGTCATCTGCTAACTAAATCCTTCTGGGATTTGGGATAGTTTAAAAAATATATCCAGGGGGCCGGGCGCGGCGGCTCAAGCCTGTAATCCCAGCACTTTGGGAGGCCGAAACGGGCGGATCATGAGGTCAGGAGATCGAGACCATCCTGGCTAACACGGTGAAACCCTGTCTCTACTAAAAAATACAAAAAACTAGCCGGGCGAGGTGGCGGGCGCCTGTAGTCCCAGCTACTCGGGAGGCTGAGGCAAGAGAATGGCATGAACCCAGGAGGTGGAGCTTGCAGTGAGCTGAGATCCGGCCACTGCACTCCAGCCTGGGGAACAGAGCGAGACTCCATCTCAAATAAATAAATAAATACATAAATACATAAATAATATATCCATCATCAAGAAAGGACTCCTCCTTGTCATAGAAAAGAATGTGCTCTCAGCTCACTGTAACCTCCGCCTCCCGGGTTCAAGCGATTCTCCTGCCTCAGCCTCCCGAGTAGCTGGGATTACAGGCACCCGCCACCATACCCAGCTAATTTTTGTATTTTTAGTAGAGACAGGGTTTCAGCATGTTGGCCAGGATAGTCTCGATCTCTTGACCTCATGATCCACCCACCTCAGCCTCCCAAAGTGCTGGGATTACAGGTGTGAGCCACCACGCCCGGCCGACACTTTCTTTTAATCATAATAAAACTCCAGGATTGCTGTTAATTGGATGAATTACAGATCTTTTTAAAACTTTACATGAATTTCTTGTTGGCTGAAAAATCCTATTTTTTCTTTCTTTCCTGAAAGGAGGTGTCACTCTGTTGCCGAGGCTGAAGGGCAGTGGTGCAGACATGGCTCCCTGCAAACACACCCTCCTGGGCTCAAGCAATCCTCCCACCTCAGTGTCCCAAGGAGCTAGGATGACAGGCATACACCACCATGCCCAGCTAATTAAAAAATACGTTTTTAAGAGATAGGGTTTTGCTATGTTGCTCAGACTAGTCTCGAACTCTTGGGTTCAAGGGATCTTCCTGCCTTGGCCTCCTGAAGTGCTGGGATTCCAGGCATGAGCCACTGCACCTGGCCTTATCTATTTTTTACATTTAAATGTGACGAACACGTGTAAGAAATCAACAAGACATTCATTCCTTCTTCTACTGCATTGATGGTCTCAAAGCAGGGCGCGACACAGCATTTAACTTTTTTAAAATTAACAAGTATCCTCACACAAGGGAAAGCGAGGCCACCTTTGGCTTAATTAATGGAGTCTCCTCCAGGAAGCTTGTCTGAGGGAAGGGAAGGAAGACACGGCAGGAGGCACCGCGCTGTAGGACTTTGAGTTCTCTTTTTGAAAAGCAGAGATCGAGATCCATCATTTTAATGACAGTTTCAAATGTATGAGTGCTTTTACCTAAGAAATCCTGTTTACTGAGCCTGGACAGCTCTAACACTGCGGGCTCAGTCAGTTATGCAGGGTTTGTCAAGAGGCCCATGGCAGGCCCCGGTGAGCCTCCCAGTGACTCCTCACCACCAGGGAGAGCTGCCTGCAGGAGGGCCCCTCCCTGGAATTCTAGTTCCCTGTTAACATCACGCACATTTCCCGCAAAGCCCCAGCCACTCTCTCATCCTCTACATGCGCTCCTATGCCCCTCTCTCGGCACCTTCCTAGAAAAACCTCTTCTTCCTTTCTCTGTGATGCCTTCCCTCCCTCCAGAGGGAGGCACGCCCTCGCGCTCAGCAAGTGAGTGTGCTGGGGCCACCTCGAGTCAGCTCCATGCAGCGCTCTCATCTCCTGCCGCTGTTGCGCTGCCTGCCACGCGTCTGGGTGCTCGACGTGTGTGCACTTTCCTGCCACATCTGGCTTTCAGGATGACTGTCAGCTACATGGAGTCTAGGGTGCAGGACCCAGGAGTCATTTAATCTCCTGGTGACAGCGAGAGTGGAGAGGCACACCCTGGAGAGTCCAGCTCCAGGTATGGGCCAGGGCCCTCTCACCGACTAAGACTCCGCCTGTCTCCTTAAAGCAGCGCATCCCACCCATGCTCCCACCCATGCTCCGGGGTGACGGGCCTGCACCTGGCACACCCTGAAGGGAGGGGCCGCACCCAGCCCCAGGAAGGCCAATTGCTAAAGGATGAAAGGCTATGTTAATATTTTAAAAGTGAAATTAAGGACCTTAACCACTGCCTTCCTATGCAAAGATAACTGCTGGTATTCATTTTGGTCTGTTTTTTATGAATGAGGATCCTTCTGTGTTCATTCTTATTTACATACACTAGGGTGAAATGGCCAGCCAGGCCCAGGGCACAGGACTTGAAGCCCCACTCCCCAGGGGTCACACTGAGAGAAGCCTTCTTTTAGTCAGCCTCGATGCCAAGTAGTGCCCATGAAAAGTAGCGCATTTCACTGTGTCCAAGCTAAAAATTGTAATTTTATCTTTAGTGTAACCACATTAAACTAACCATATTATAGTATTAGGAAAAAACTCAGAAAGTACATGTTAGAATCATGAAAATATTGAAAAATACCACTATAACAATGAAGAAAAATCACATGTACAATATGTTCAGCAGAGCTCAGAAGAAAAAAATAGAACATCTTGCCTAATAAACATCCTACACAAACATCCTGCCTAATAAAAATAGAGTGTAAGAGAGTTCTGACTGCCAAATAATGGAATGTTAACACACGCAGCATCCCAGAGCTCCGTATGCAGGAATTCCAGGTGTAATTCTGTGGCTTGTGCATAAATGTCAGAACACTAACTTGAAAACTTATCATCTGGTAACTGCGTATGGTGAATGTAACAGATGCTCACATTAAGATATCAATCTTTTGTTTTGAGACGGTCCCGCTCTGTCACCCAGGCTGGAGTGCCGTGGTGCGATCTAGGCTCACTCTAGCCTCGACCTCCCCAGACTCAGGTGATCCTCCTGCCTCGGCCTCTGGAGTAGCTGGGACTATAGGTGTGTGTGCCACCATGCCCAATTAGTTTTTTGGATTTTTTTTTTTTTTTTTTTTTTTAGAGACAGGGTGTTGCCATGTTGAAGGAATAAATCTTACAGATTACAAAGCAGTAGTGAGACTTAACTATGCTCGTGATTCCTTTCTGCTGTATGTTAACTTTTTAAAAAGCCTTAGGTGACTATCAAGTCTGCAGTCACTTCCATAACCCAAGAATAAATTCATCAAGGATGACTTGCCACACTCTAGACACCTGGGGACATTTCACAATTGTCTAATACAAGAATTATGCCAAACACACACTTACAGAGAAATCCCCGCTGTGTCCAACTGTAACACACTGACAGCATTCCCACTTCAGGGCTAGTGCCAGGAGGGCTCCCAATGCGTGAGAGAACCAGGGGGAACCACAAAGCCCGCTGGAGTTTAGGAAAGGTGGCGCTCACACCATGAGCAAAGGCAATGATTCTTTCAATCAACTGGAATTTTATATTCAGAATTCTTTAAGAATTAACAGGCATGCTAACCAAATATAATACATAAGTTTCCTTTTAATATTAAAGAAAATATTTTTAAATAAAATAGATGCTGCCAAATAGAAAGGTCAAAGGATTTTCCTTTCGGTCAATGTTTTTCTGAGCATGAATTCATGCCCTCAATTCCACAGTAAAATGATGCGTTAATGGATTTCATAAAGTACCTTTCAGTGTTGCCAATTACTCTAAAAGTTAAAACTCAGGAGACAAAACATTACAAGTTTTGTAACTGAGAATTAATCTTCACTGATATTTCTATGACATTTAATGAAGGACCCACTACCTGTAAAGAGCTAATGGTCTCCTTAGATCAAAAACCAAAGATTCAGGCTGAGTACAATGGCTCATGTCTGTCCACGATCCCAGCACTTTGGGAGGCCGAGGGCCAGGAATTCGAGACCAGCCTGGGCGATACAGAGAGTTCTCATCTCTACTAAAAATAATTTTTTAAAAAATTAGCCAGGTGTGGTGGTGCATGTCTGTAGTCCCAGCTACTCGGGAGGCTGAGGTAGGAGGATAGTTTGAGCCCACGGGGTCAAGGCTGCAGTGAGCCATGATCATGCCACTGCATTCCAGCCTGGGTGACAGAGCAAGACCCTGCCTCAAAAAAACTTTTAAAAACAGGATAAGAAGGTAGCCTTGGTTTAAAAATGAGTTACCACCCAGCCTATGCTTGTTCTCGGCAAACACAGTGGCTGGGCACTAGAATCAGCACACAGGCAGATGTATCACTGGACGGTTATCTGTACTGAGTGGCAGGCAAGCTTTTATTAGTTTTATGTCTATTACAATTAAGCAAACACTGTTATTGGTTAATTGCAAACGTTAATAAGTAAATTAGTTGATGAGTTACTTACTCCCACCCTGGCGGAGAGGCATGCACACTGACGTTATCCACACCATCATTTGCCAACTGACAAGCCAATAATTAGAGCGATTATGGCAACCAGAACCACTGACACAGCAATAATTATCCACTTTTTCTGTCAAAGAAAAGCAAGCTGATTACATCACGCATGGTTAATTTCATATTGCCACATTAAAAGACATCCTTCATTCAAAATAAAACGACCTGACCGGGTGCAGTGGCTCACGCCTGTAATCCCAGCACTTCAGGAGTCTAAGGCAGGTGGATCACCTGAGGTCAGGGGTTTGAGACCAGCCTGGCCAACATGGCAAAACCCTGTCTCTACTAAAAATACAAAAATCAGCTGGGCATGTGTCTGTAATCTCAGCTACTCAGGAGGCTGCGGCAGAAGAATCACTTGAACCCAGGAGGCAGAGGTTGGAGAGGACGAGGATCATGTCACTGCACTCCAGCCTGGGCGACAGAACAAGACTCCATCTCAAAAAAATAATAACAAAATAAAATAAAGCCAAACACCCATCAGAACTCACTTTAGAAGCTAGGTTACAGGACACTGCTTAATCCTGTTGGGCGATTTCCTGAGAGGGTGACTTAATAAGGTCAGACTACTTGGAGATAAGCTGCTATGTAACTGTTATTTCAGGTTTCATCCATGGGGACAGCACGACCATGTTATTTTGCCACATTTCTGATGACTGAGACATGCAGTTAGTCTTCCGCATGTACAGAGTATGGGCCTGCTAGCTCAGTGGCGGAGAGCCCCACTGCCTCTTCAGGAAACCCTATACGCTCGGCACTCGGCCTTTTGCTCCTTCTTTTATGTTCTTGGTGGTTACTTCTTCACTGCTCCTGACATAGCACACAGAAAAAAAAAAACAAAAACAAAAACAAAAAAAACTCTTCTACAAACAGTGCCTGGCCTCCCTCTGAGGGCCACATGGCTCCCTAGGAATAAATGCAGGACACTAGGAGTGGGGACGACCCACACCTGAGCCAGGGGCAGCAGCAAAGCATCTGAGTGGCAAGGGGACAGGCAGGCAAGCCAGGAGGGTTCCATTAGCAGGCATCTAATCAAAAAGACAGTGTCGGCCGGGCGCGGTGGCTCAAGCCTGTAATCCCAGCACTTTGGGAGTCCGAGACGGGCGGATCACGAGGTCAGGAGATCGAGACCATCCTGGCTGACACGGTGAAACCCCGTCTCTACTAAAAATACAAAAAACTAGCCGGGCGAGGTGGCGGGCGCCTGTAGTCCCAGCCT
>NW_012102388.1:1874590-1877714 GCF_000951045.1 Mandrillus leucophaeus
CACGTCTCTGACCAGTTTACACGCCAGGTACCGTACAGACCCCAAGCACCTCACAGAGCCAGGCTTGCTCATCCACAGGGGAGAATGAAACCGTTTACACACCCCCCACCTTCCTCCTTTGTAAAACCAATGGACTTTCACTATCGTTTTCACAGGACTGATGTGTTCAGGTCATGGAGAAAGGAACGGGGCTGCCTTCTTTTAATGAAGCTGACTTAGGCCTGGAACTAAGTTAAGCACTTTATACAGGTATCTCTTCACCTCAATTTACATTAGGGGCCAATTGTTTTAAAGCAATAAATGAAATAACGTGAGAAACCATGTCTGGCATTTCAGAGATGAGGAGCATACTTAGACATACCCAGGAAAAGCGGAGGGTGTGCCCTGGTGGCTGAGCCTGCAGCCCAGGGGGGTGGGTGTGAGCAGAGGGTGTGCCCTGGCAGCTGAGCCTGCAGCCCCAGGGTGTGAGTGAGGGTGTGCCCTGGCAGCTGAGCCTGCAGCCCAAGGGTGTAAGCAGAGGGTGTGGCCTGGCGGCTGAGCCTGCAACCCAGGGATGTAAGCGGAGGGTGTGCCCTGGCCACTGAGCCTGCAGCCCCGGGGTGCGTCTCAGGGCCATCGCCTGGAGGTGCATCCACACACACAGTCTCACTCCATTTGTTCCTAACTCGGTGAAAATCTCTCTTTACAGAACTTCTGCTGACATCGCACTGAGCCGTCAGCCTCTGAGAAAGGCACCGTGCCCGCACAGCGGTCTTCAGGAAGCGTGAGTGGATACCCAAGCCGGGCTGGGTGCTTGGGTATTCATCTTTCTCCACACTGGAGAGAAACGGCCAGGCAGGGACACACAGTGAGATGCACAGGGCCCAAGTCACTCGGTGGAAATGAGCTTTGTGGTTTCCTAAGTTTGCTCAGAAGAGCTTTCATTCACGCATGATACTCTTTAGATTCAAAGATATTAAAACTCATTTAGAAAGCTCACATCATCCTCAGCATCTCTGTGTATTAGCACAAGGAGGTGACAATGTGGAAAACCCATAACCTCTGCAGCATCAGAGGCACTATGATAAAATGCCTAAGTTAGGAGAATATGTTTTAAATTTTTGCCCCGTAACAAAAAAATCACACAGGGTTCCCTGAACCCTTTTAAATGCAAAGTCTGTGCATCTTAAGTGAAAGGGGCTCCCTTCTTTTGAGAATCCCTTTAAGTGGGTGCTACCTAAGATTGCAGGTCCACGGTCTCAAATAATTCTCTTCTTTCCTCCAAACCAAGAATTCACAAATAACCTAAATAAAAAATCAGTGTTCATTGCATCAAATGTGTAGCCAACAATCTGGTGCCAGGCGCCGTGGCTCACTCCCAAAGTGCCTGTAATCCCAGCAGTTTGGAAGGCGGAGATGGGCAGATCACTTGAGGTCAGGAGTTCGAGACCAGCCTGGCCAACACGGTGAAACCCTATCTCTACTAAAAATACAAAATTAGCCTGGCATGGTGGCCGGTGCCTGTAATCCCAGCTACTCAGGAGGCTGAGGCATGAGAATCACTTGAACCCGGGAGGCGGAGGTTGCAGTGAGCCGAGATCACTCCATTGCACTCTACTAGCCTGGGCAACAAGAGCGAAACTCCAATCCAAAAAAAAAGAAAAAGTGCTGGAATTGCAGGCATGAGCCACCACATCCAGTACTGGGGTTTTAATTACTTAGAACACAAAAGGGTTTATACTACAAATAATTCATCCAATAAACTTTTTAAAATTTTTAGCAAAAAGAATTATTTCCATTTTTAAACAATTATTTTAAATTGAATATTTAAATTGAATATTTAAAACAAAACATTTATTTAATTAATTATTTCTTGGAATACCTTTCAGGCAGGTTTACATCAATGTATCACAACTTGAAACCAAATAAAGAGAAAATCGCAGCTTAATTCTTCCAAGCCAAACTCACCCTTCTCGCCTTGCTCTGATATTTGATAGCTTTTTTTGTTTCTTCTTTAGCGTGTTCTACATAGTCTGTGGCATTCATAACGTTTCTTTCTATGTTGTTGATCATTTCACCCTTAAAACAAAAGTTTCAAACTTAGAAGACATTTTCAAATGGCTTAATTATGTATCTTTAAGACAACCATAGAACAAAGGTTTTATGTAAACATGATGTGCATGTAATGGATACTGAGGGTTTTTTTCACATTTACAGAAAGATAAAAGATGAGGTCATTATACATGTGCCGGTGCAAAGCAATCAAAACTCAACTTATATTTCAAAAAGAACGGAAAGGAAAGGGCTGCCATGTTGATAATTAAAGGCATCTCAAGTCAATTCTGAGATACCTTTGGCACGCAGACACTGCGACAGACGGGCAGGGGGAGGAGGCAGCCCGCTTTCGGTTGAACTAGTATCTTACCATTATGCGGACAGACAATGTACAAAGAATGACATCTTTTCCACAAAGTACAAAATTGTAACTACTTCTTTAAATCAGTACACTGAGCACAGCTCACATCTGACACTCAGCTGACTACATCAATGAGCAAAATGTAAACAGAGGTGAATTCAGCAAAGTGTGAGGGAGAAAACGTATTACCTGGTTTTCTGTCCACAGACACAACCTGCAGCAGTGAATCGTAAAGCATTGAAGAATGACGGACAGTTAACTCACTCAGTCACAAACTTCAACTTACTAGTAAGCTCTGACTATGCAAACATTAGCATTAGATGAGTCAATATAATGTGATACCAACAGACTTCTAAAAGGAAACCGTGAAACAAAGCCAGGGATACAGCCATTTTTCTAAGCGAGCTTAATGCAATGCATTTGGTATAGAGCAATTACAACTGAAGTCTAAGGTACTACAAAAGCTTTAGTAATTACAGAAATCATCTCTCATTCTTTCTGGCCAGCTGGTTTCCTTTGGAATGCTTCCTGGAAATAAGTAGCCAACGGTAATCAGACTCCCCACACTCCACTTCTCATATCGTGAATAGCAATGGGGCCCCCCAAATCAAAAAGGAGTAAGATCGTCCTATCCCTGCCCTCTGTGTAGCTGTTGGTTTCCTCCAGCAAATGCTTAGAAATACAAACATTAGCCGGGCATGGTGGTGCACACCTGTGGTCCCAGCTGCT
>NW_012102388.1:1878859-1881879 GCF_000951045.1 Mandrillus leucophaeus
ACCTCCCAAAGGAGTTTTCCATTTTTTAAGAATTGCATTAACTCTTCAGTTCACTCAGAAGGGCCTTTCCACTCCTGCTGTCACTCCCTGTCTGTGTTACTGGGCAGATGGGAAACCCCGTGTAACAGGCACGAGCTTTTACCTGTGTCATAGATTGTATCCCCACTTGGGGTTGATTCTTTCAGACATTTCTCCTAGTTATTACTGTAATATATGCTCTTTGCAGACAATCTGAAAATAAGTACTTTTAGAGAAGATTAAAATTCCCATAGTCTCACTGCCAATACGCTGTTTGATATACGCCTTTCCTTCTGTGAATACTGTTTTATGGAGCCGAGCTCATGCCACATGTTTGCATTTATGTATTCATACATATGCACGGACATGCAAAGAAGATCTTTGTATCTCCCTTTTCTCCTGATTCTAGCACACATCTCTGTATATTTCAATGAGAATTCTCCATGAACAAAGTTGAGGTTGCCTGTGGTTGCCTAAAAGGCTGACCTACGAACGCTCCATAATTTAATTCACTGGACCAGTCCCTTCCTGTTAACACTTCGACTGTCAAAGCTGCTTCCAGCATTTCAGCATCACACAGAACACTGCAATTAACTTGAATTTGGTGGCTTCAAAATAACAGCTTTCCTAGATACACCCACTAGGTAGAGTGGGATGCAGTAAGATCTTACACATGACTGCTCTCTCTTGGAGAATGCAAGAGTCAGTAACTACCTGAGTCTCCACGAACACAGCCATGTCCGTGAACATCTCATGCAACTCTCGGATGCTGGTCTCCAGCTTCATGATGTCCTTGTGACGCGACTCGATTTCATTGAGAGCTTGTCTAGTAATTTGTGAATCTGATATAATCTTGGAAAAACAAAAAGAAAAGAGAATATTAATAAACTGACGATGGGTTTGGGAGTTAAAGGGTTTTTAGAAAGCTCTGTCTACAGAAGAGGATATGGAGCCACAGGGCCGTGCCCCCACTCACGTCGGAAATGAAGATGGACGGCTTCCCGCTCTCCAGCATCTCTTCCAGCTCGTCGTCTGTGGTGGTTCTCCCAGCTGAAAGACCCGCAACCACAGCCCCACTCAGAATGCAGCACAATTTAAAAACAAGGCCGTTGGCAACCATAAGTTAGCAACTACAGTCGTAGTTGTTAGCATTTTCCAATAATTTTTTTAAACCTTTTCTTAAGCACATATTGACAATGAGAAATGAACCAAAGATTGAGACGCAGGAAGAACTAAAAACACTCCAAAAAACTTTATGTTACGAACAACACAATTTCATTTTCATATTAGTGAGAAACAACTGCAGGAAGGAAATCGGTAAACAATGTTCTGGCACACTGGTTTCCCTAAGAGTTTAACCCTGCCTCATGTGAAAGGGGGTTAAGCTGAATGTAGCATGTACTAAACGGGGATCAATAAAGTCTATGTAATGAGAGTCAGAAGCCCGAACACTTTCCGTGTTCTGAGAGGGAGGCTTGCTCTGTAGCCCAGGCTGGAGTGCAGTGGCGTGACCTTGGCTCACTGCAACCTCTGCCTCCCAGGTCCCGGTACAAGCAATTATCCTACCTCAGTCTCCTGGGTAGCTGGGATTACAGGCACGCGCCACTATGCCCAGCTAATTTTTGTATTTTTAGTAGAGACAGGGTTTCACCACGTTGGCCAGGATGGTCTTGAACTCCTGACCTCATGATCCGCCCGCCTCGGCCTCCCAAAGTGCTGGGATTACAGGCATGAGCCACCGCGCAAATGTGTAATGACTTCTAAGAAACATGTACACAGGTTTTTGGAAACCTAACTGTTAATTACTATTTTTCATAGTTTGTGCCACAGAAAACAAAAGAAAATGAATAAATGTCATAATAATTCAAATGTCATCTAAGAAGCAGCATTATTCATAATTGCCAAAAAGTGGAAACAATGCAAACGTCTGTCCCCCGATCCCTGTGGGAGCAAACTGCGGTCTAGCCACATGCTGACGCACAATTCAGCCACAAAAAGAAAGGATGCTTTGGGGTTTTGTTGTTTTGTTTTTTGAGACAGGGTCTCACTCTGTCGCCCAGGCTGGAGTGCAGGGGCACAACCACAGCTCACTGCAACCTCTTCCTCCTGGGTTCAAGCAATTCTCATGCCTCAGACTCCTGAGTGGCGGGGACTACATGGGTGCGCCACCACGCCCAGCTAATTTTTGTATTTTTTGGTACAGGTGGGGTTTCACCATTTTGGCCAGGCTGGTCTCGAACTCCCGACCTCAAGTGATCTGCCCACCTCAGCCTCCCAAAATGCTGGGATTACAGGCGTAAGCCACCGTACCCAGCCTGGGTCTTACTCTGTCATCCAGACTGGAGTGTAGTGGTGTAATCTCAGCTCACTGCTGCCTTGACCTCCTAGGCTCAAGCAATCCTCCTGCCCCAGCCTCCCAAGTGACTGAGATTATAGGCACACACCCCATGCCTAGTTTATTTTTTAATTTTTTTTTGTTTGTTTGTTTTACAGACAGGGTCTTGCTATGTTGTCAAGCTGGTCTTAAACTCCTGGCCTCAAGTAATCCTCCCACCCTGGATTCCCAACCAACGTGTTGGGATTAGTATACATGTGAGCCACCACATCCTACCCACCCCATGGTGAAACCTTGCAAAAACTGTGTTACAGGAAAGAAGTCAGTCACAGAAGAACACATAGTGTATCATTCCGTTTATATGAAACATCCAAAATGGGAAAATGTACAGGGCTAAAAAGTAGAATGCAGTTGCCTTGGGCTAGGAGAAGAGGAAACGCAGAGTGACTGGTGGTGGGTGTGAAATTTCCTTTTGGTGTGATAAAAGTGTTCTAAAATTGATTGTGTGTGGAAATATACCAAAAACCACTGAATTAATTGTATGCCCCAAATATCATTCACATATTAAGAGATTTACTTCTAAATAAAGTGGTTGAGATGTCACTTAATGAAAAAAGTTTAAAGTTAGTAAATTGCAAAATTTGTTTACTTACACTGTTTTTTGGGA
>NW_012102388.1:1888244-1890445 GCF_000951045.1 Mandrillus leucophaeus
TGCTGGGATTACAGGCGTAAGCCACCGTACCCAGCCTGGGTCTTACTCTGTCATCCAGACTGGAGTGTAGTGGTGTAATCTCAGCTCACTGCTGCCTTGACCTCCTAGGCTCAAGCAATCCTCCTGCCCCAGCCTCCCAAGTGACTGAGATTATAGGCACACACCCCATGCCTAGTTTATTTTTTAATTTTTTTTTTTTTTTACAGACGGGGTCTTGCTATGTTGTCAAGCTGGTCTTATACTCCTGGCCTCAAGTAATCCTCCCACCCTGGATTCCCAACCAACGTGTTGGGATTAGTATACATGTGAGCCACCACATCCCACCCACTCCATGGTAAAACCTTGCAAAAACTGTGTTACAGGAAAGAAGTCAGTCACAGAAGAACACATAGTGTATCATTCCGTTTATACGAAACATCCAAAATGGGAAAATGTACAGGGCTAAAAAGTAGAATGCAGTTGCCTTGGGCTAGGAGAAGAGGAAATGCAGAGTGACTGGTGGTGGGTGTGAAATTTCCTTTTGGTGTGATAAAAGTGTTCTAAAATTGATTGTGTGTGGAAAGATACCAAAAACCACTGAATTAATTGTATGCCCCAAATATCATTCACGTATTAAGAGATTTACTTCTAAATAAAGTGGTTGAGATGTCATTTAATGAAAAAAGTTTAAAGTTAGTAAATTGCAAAATTTGTTTACTTACACTGTTTTTTGGGAAGTAATTCTCAATCATTTAAAAATCTATTTAAGGGCAAACATGGTGGTTTACATGTATAATCCCAGTGCTTTGGGAGACCAAGGTGGAAGGATTGCTTGAGGCTAGGAGTTTGAGACTAGCCTGGGCAACATAGCAAGACCCCATCTCTACAAAACATAAAATAAAATAAAATTTTAAAATCTATTCAAAATAGCTCAATAAGGAGATTCTCTCAGTTTTGCTTTGCTTTTTTAAAAACATGAAAAGTGTTTTAAATAATGTAAAATATAATCATCAAAACTAGAAATTTCAGCTTGGGCAACATAGTGAAAACCTCATCTCTACAAAAAATAAAATTAGCCAGGTATGGTGGTGTGCTTCTGTGGTCCCACTCGAGAGGCTAAGGTGGGAGGATCCCTTGGAGGCCACAATAAATGGTTATTACAACATTGCACTCCAGCCTGGGTGACAGAGTGAGACTCTCAAAAAAAAAAAAAAAAAAAAAACCTAAAAGTTATAGCTCGTGTCTCACGTTCACAAAGCTCTTCCCACTGGCAAACTGCTAAGTCTGAGAAACAGCCTGGGGTTATGGCATGTGAAATGCAGCGTACGTTCCTAATTCCTTATCCGGAATGCTGAAATCCAAAACATTATGAAACCTGGGTTTTCTCTTAAGCTTGATGTCAATATTCAATGAGCGGCAAAATCTGACCTAAACTGAGTCATGGCTATTTATAATCTTAACTCATCCCACTTACTGTGAATACTCACCTTTCTCTGGAGAGCTCTGTGAATGTGCCTGATTACAGGCTGCCGTCCTAGACTCCACCTGGGGAGTACATAATACACCTCTTATACATCGTACTATCTTCCTAAAACCTGAACCGTTCTGAACTCTGAAACACACACAGCCCCAACCATTCCAGAGAAAGCACTGTGGGCCTGTCTAACGTGCCCTGGTACAAGAAGAAACTCACTTGCCATTTGAAGAAATAAAGCACACAGCACAGGGAAAGAGATCCTGTGATACAAGGTAAGAAGCCTGCCTGACGACAGGGCTGACTGAAGGAAGAAAAAAAGGGGAAAAAATGGTTCTAGGTGCAAGGATTTGGAGAAGACCACTGCAGGAGGACATCCCGCTGTGTGGGCAGAGTGACGCCATCCTGAAGGAAAACTGCCGTGACGGCCGATGTTTGACTCGTGCATGCCAAGCTGTTCTGCAACGAGGTCTGAAGACAATGCCTGTGGCGCAGGCAACCTCTCATCAAGATGCTCATCCAGCCTGACCAGTGGTCGCAAGTCACGTCAAGCAAGTCTGAAGACAGGGCTGGCTGCACGCGCTCTAACCTGAAAGGCTGCTTTATAAAGAACGCTTTCTGGAGGGCAGGCGGCTGTGGGGATCCACCGTCTCTGTCTCTTGGGGGCTTGTGTTCGTACGTCCCTATTCAGTGTTTCCTTCCGAGAAACCGGATTTGTTAGCCTCTTTCTTTGGCCTCTCTGCTCGCT
>NW_012102388.1:1890495-1925651 GCF_000951045.1 Mandrillus leucophaeus
ACAGCCTGGGGTTATGGCATGTGAAATGCAGCGTACGTTCCTAATTCCTTATCCGGAATGCTGAAATCCAAAACATTATGAAACCTGGGTTTTCTCTTAAGCTTGATGTCAATATTCAATGAGCGGCAAAATCTGACCTAAACTGAGTCATGGCTATTTATAATCTTAACTCATCCCACTTACTGTGAATACTCACCTTTCTCTGGAGAGCTCTGTGAATGTGCCTGATTACAGGCTGCCGTCCTAGACTCCACCTGGGGAGTACATAATACACCTCTTATACATCGTACTACCTTCCTAAAACCTGAACCGTTCTGAACTCTGAAACACACACAGCCCCAACCATTCCAGAGAAAGCACTGTGGGCCTGTCTAACGTGCCCTGGTACAAGAAGAAACTCACTTGCCATTTGAAGAAATAAAGCACACAGCACAGGGAAAGAGATCCTGTGATACAAGGTAAGAAGCCTGCCTAACGACAGGGCTGACTGAAGGAAGAAAAAAAGGGGAAAAAATGGTTCTAGGTGCAAGGATTTGGAGAAGACCACTGCAGGAGGACATCCCGCTGTGTGGGCAGAGTGACGCCATCCTGAAGGAAAACTGCCGTGACGGCCGATGTTTGACTCGTGCATGCCAAGCTGTTCTGCAACGAGGTCTGAAGACAATGCCTGTGGCGCAGGCAACCTCTCATCAAGATGCTCATCCAGCCTGACCAGTGGTCGCAAGTCTCGTCAAGCAAGTCTGAAGACAGGGCTGGCTGCACGCGCTCTAACCTGAAAGGCTGCTTTATAAAGAACGCTTTCTGGAGGGCAGGCGGCTGTGGGGATCCACCGTCTCTGTCTCTTGGGGGTTTGTGTTCCTACGTCCCTATTCAGTGTTTCCTTCCGAGAAACCGGATTTGTTAGCCTCTTTCTTTGGCCTCTCTGCTCGCTCAGCCTTTGGGGGTGAGTTTGCACAGATCTGCTCACTTCGGAATAGCCACATGGAGGGTTTAGAATTTAACAGACTTAAAAGAATTACTAAAAAAAACTCCCACCATGTATATGATACTTCATTGCTTATAAGACACGTTCACAAACAGTACTGCATTCGACAGAGCACGATTGCAAGAGAAGAAACTCAAAATGAAATTCTGTGGGCTAAGATAGAATAATGTGGGAAAGAGAGAAGAGACAGGTGATCTGATCACGCTACGGGATTCACGGGGAGTGAAGACAGGATGGACCTGCAGGAGAGACGGCGCGGGGCCTTCAACCCCAGGCTGGGGGACACTGTGCTAGGAAGTGCTCACCACAGAGTCCCAGAGCGCAAATCCTCACAGTGCGACCAGCTGCCTGTAATGATGACTTTCACTTTAAAAAGGACTAACAGATCCCTGAAGTCAAAGCGGTTTGTAAAAACTTTTCACGGAAAAGCAGTCCAGTCGACATCATGATGGAGCATTTCTGCCAGGATGGAGCAACAGGGACCGTCTTTTCCCTGCCACTTGAAATAACAACAACAAACCCACCAAAATCTACAAAACAATGATTTCAAGACCCTGAGCGTCAGGCCACACACAGATTCCCCACAGATGGAAACAAGCCAGGCGAGCCTGCCGCTGCCCCCAGGTGGAATTCTCGTGTAGGCCACAGAGCAGACAGGGCCCAGGGGAGCCCAGGGGAGGTCCTCAGGCAAAGGCACAGAGCTCAGGGGAGACCAAGGCAACCGGATTTGCAAGATGGAGTACGAGAGATGAGAGAGATGCAGACAGCGAGCTGCACAGACCCCGCATGCTCACTGGAGGGCTGACTGGCATGCCAGAGGGAACACGCTGCCAGGCAGATGAGGGTGCCATGAGGTTCACAGCCATCAGAGCAGGTACTCAGAAGGGTCTTGCGTCAGGAGTAACGAATGACAGGCCTGCAAATAAAGCTGCTCTGCTTCCTTTAAACACAAGATCCCAAAGGATAAACCATGCTCATGTGATTTAACTACATTCTAAAACAAAGGCCAAGGAGATTTACAAAAACACTCAAAATACAGAAATACCCACCACCCAACAAAGTAACATTCACAATGTCTGGCACACACTCGAAATTTACCAGGCTTGCAAAGAAGCAGGAAAACACAAGCCACAGAAAGGAAGGAAATCAACTAACCAGAGCAGACAGGACACTGGAGTTGGCAGACAAAGAGGTGACAAGTTACTGCAAGTGCGTCCCAGGTGTACAGTGGGGAGCAACACAGGAGCCACGGAAAACACCCAGCAGAACTAGCAGCAGAAACCACGGCGTCTCAGATGAAACATACACTGGAGGAGGTTAAAGGCACATCACACAAGGAAGAGAAACTGACCAAAACCAAACACACTGGAAAAGAGCATCTAAAACATGAGGAGCCTCCCTGAGCTGGGGACAAGGTCAAGCAGCCCGCAGCCTGGCGGGTGTATGACAACATTCTCCGAGGGGGACGTGCAGCATTGGGAGCCGGGATGGGCCTGAGGCTTCATCTGACCTGCGAGCTGACAGGCTGGCCTGCCAGGACTCCGTGGAGGCCGGCAGAAGGTCCAAGGCCCCAGGTCACGGACAAAGGGCTTTCCTATTCACAGCACAGCAGGCAACCTGAGGCTCATGAGCAGCTGTCCACAGCCCCCAGTCTCATGGGGAGAGGGAGAGCAGCCACAGTGGGACATCCTCACAGTGGGTCTGTGTGTCTGAAGGACCTGAGCTTGGGAACCCCAATCTTTCACAATGGGGAGTCTGCAAACCTGACCAACCTTTATCCCCGAAACAGACCCGTCTGTCCCCGAAGAAGGCGCCATGTCCACTGCCATGGCCGATGGTCCCCACAGACACCCTTGAAAAGAGTCTGGGGCAGTAGGGCTGCCGCCTCTGCTCACGGACAAGGAGAGCTGTGGGGAGCCACGAAGATGCCCCCGAACCAGGGCAGGATGGGACTGAGGACACAGAAACACTCCAAGAGGAAATGATTGAACACTCTCCCAATCTCCCTGAAACTCTAAAAGGAATGGCAACGAGCAAGGTAAACCCCACCGCTTAGGACTTCCTGAAGAACAGGTTTGCCCAGCTCACAGCACAGGAAGCTACAAGTGGTCTTTGGGTTTTACAGTATTGGTGAAAATAGACATGGAGTTCCTTTTCTGAAGTTAAAGTCATTTGAAGTGAGACCCTAAGGGAGAAAAACATGATTTTAACAAAGACGGAGTCTCCATTACTCACTTATCTCCAGCTGGCGCTGGATGCGGCCCTTGCTCCGCTCCCGAAACAGAGTCTGTGCCTCATTGTACTCCGCCATGGCTTCCACAAACTTCCGAGACAGCACCGAATGCTAACAACACAGGAAAACTACATTCGTATCTGAGGGCCATGCCTTCCACTGAAAGTGACATGCAAGACATGCATTTTGGAAACTCAAACTACATGTTCTTCTGTTCCTGCAAATGGAAAATGACAGCGGCAAAGTCCCCATGATAGCGTCTGTGCTAAGAACTTTGCATCATCATCTTACCTAATTTTCACAAGAGCCCTATTATGCCAGTCACATCCCTCTTAAAGAAAACCATGACTTTGAGGTCATTAGCCCAAGGTCACAGGCTTTTCTGATAAACATGGATCACCGCTGGGATCCAGGCAGGCGGACCCCAGAGTCCACGTGCTTCATCGCCTCGTGCCCACGAGGCCTCAGGGCTCTGTCTTCCTCTGGGCTGCACCACAAACCACTGAAACGTGGCGGCCTGACCACAAACACTCAAATCATTGGGATAATCCCTGCTCTTCGGAATAGAACTCTGTTGATAGATTGAATAGATTTTTCTTCACAATAAAGAGATGTTCTACAAATACTGTGAAAGGAAAATAAAATCGCAGGACCTCACACTCACTACCCCAAAGGGACAGTTAAGCTTGGGAACTAAGTCATACAAAACACTGCCCTCCCTCCTCTTCCCAAACAGATGGCTGCAGGGACAGAAGGCCGCACACCTCCCCAGCGGCCTCCCGCACAAAGTGTTCACAAGGAAATTCCTCGTGGGTCCCAGACTCTTTCAGAATCCATATCCCCCCAAAAACTAACTCTAAAACAGAGTTCTGCTGAATCTCACCCTGACAATGTCCGTCAGCCGCTTATCTTCACTGGTACAGGACAAAGACAAGACTACAAGTCACCCTCGGCCCACCCTGAGAAATGCATGGATAGCTCCTCCCTCAACTCAGGCTCACACTGGCCCAGGTAGGAGGCATGGGAGGAGTGCAGAATCAACCCCCACTCCTCTCTTCCCACATGTGAAATGTGAACGCAGTGAGCACTGACCAAAGCCTCACAACAGCGTGGCCACCTCGCTGCCTACCCCCGCTTTTCCTCTTTTTTTTCCCCCTTTCCTCCTTCCTCTCCTGCCTGCTCTTTCCCCTTTAAATATCAAAGTCCTCAAAACCCTCTTCGGGAAAGGCACAAACCACAGATCCTACCCTAATTTGTATTTCTTTTTTCCAAGTGTGTCCTCAGCTTTGGCAAAATAAACCTCTGTCTCAGATACTTCTGTTTTATAATACTGTATTATTTTTGTGCAGAAATACTGTGAGGATAAGCATGACAGTAAAGATGAAATTATTCAGAGTCTGCAAGAAGAAAGTAAAAACACTTATTCTGCGGCATTACTTCAATCTAAATGAGGCTGATACCAAACCTGGGTTCTTCGTATCCGAAGATCCACTGAAGTCCGGCTCCCACTCTCATCCTGATCAAAACTTTGTTCAATAGCTAGGAACAAATAGGAAATAATTACTTTCCAAATTTAAAAATGACAATGTTTCAAGTCTAACTTCAAATTCCTTTTATTTCTTATCTTTCAAGTACCTTTATAAAACTGAAGCTAATGAACAAGCGACCTTTTAAAGCAAATCTACTAAAGAGACAATCCCTCAATAGGAAATTGTTTTTTGAGACAAGGTCTGGCTCTATCACCCGGGCTGCAGTGCAGGGGCACAATCTCGGCTCACTGCAACCTCAGCCTCCTGAGTAGCTAGGATTACAGGCGTGTGCCACCACATCAAGCTAATTTTTGTATTTTTTGTACAGACAGGATTTTGCCATGTTGCCCAGGCTGGTCTCGAACTCATGAGCTCAAGTGATCCACCTGCCTTAGCATCCCAAAGTGCTGGCATTACAGGTGTGAGCTACTGCGCCCAACCCCATCAAGAGGAAATTATTACTGCTCTTGAGAAGCATGTATATGTAGATACACACAGATATATATACACATATATGCACACATATATACACAGATACACACAGATACATATATACATATATGCACACATATATACACAGATATATATATACATATATGCACACATATATACACAGATATATATATATACATATATGCACACATATATACACAGATACACAAATATATATATACATATATGCACACATATAGACACAGATACACAGAGAGACATATACACATATATGCACACATATATACACAGATACACACAGATATATATACACATATATGCACACATATATACAGATACACACAGGTATATATACACATATATGCACACATATATACACATATATACACAGATATATATACCCATATATGCACAGATACACACAGATACACATATATGCACACATATATACACAGATACACACAGATATATATGCACACATATATACAGATACACACAGATATATATACACATGTATGCACACATATATACACAGATACAGATATATACATATATGCACAATACACACAGATACACATATATGCACACATATATACACAGATACACACAGATATATATGCACACATATATACAGATACACACAGATATATATACACATGTATGCACACATATATACACAGATACAGATATATACATATATGCACATGTATATACAGATACACACAGATATATATATGCACACATATATACAGATACACACAGATATATATGCACACATATATACAGATACACACAGATATATATACACATGTATGCAATACACAGATACAGATATATACATATATGCACATGTATATACAGATACACACAGATATATATATGCACACATATATACAGATACACACAGATATACACATGTATGCACACATATATACACATACAGAAATATATACATATATGCACACATATATGCACAGATATATACACATATATGCACACATATACACAGATACACACAGATGTATATATACATATATGCACACATATATACACAGATACACATATATACACATATATGCACATATATATACCCAGATACACACAGATATATATATACACACATATATACAAATACATATTTACTCATCCAAAAAAATGGAAACATAATCAACAAATTTTAAAACTGGGCACTGCTAAAGGGAAAGGAGAAACAAGGGGGCACAAAGAAAGAAGTTAGACTCTGAATATGTTTTATAAATTTGACTTCAGAATAATATAAATACTTCACAAAACTATAATGCAAAATTAAATTTTAAAAGCATTAATCCCTAAACTTCAAAGGAAAAAATAAAACAAAACTAACAGTAAGTCAAGTTAATGATATAAACACACAGAGGAGCCGGGTGCGGTGGCTCACACCTGTAATCCTAGCACTTTGGGAGGCTAAGGCAGGCAGATCACTTCAGGTCAAGAGTTTGAGACCAGCATGGCCAACATGGTGAAACCCTGTCTGCACTACAAATACAAAAATTAGCCAGGCACGGTGGCAGGTGCCTGTAATCAGAGCTACTAGGGAGGCTGAGGCAGGAGAATTGCTTGAACTCAGGAGGCGGAGGTTGCAGTGAGCCGAGATCGCGCCATTGCACTCCAGCCTAGGGGACAAGAGCGAATCTCCATCTCAAAAAAATAAATAAACACACAGAGGAAAAACCATTCAAAGTAACTTTAAAATCCAGTAATTTGTAGCTGGACACAGTGGCGTGTGCCTGTAGTCACAACTGCTGGGGGGATCACTTGAGCCTAGGAGTTTGAGGCTGTAGTGCACCATGATCACACGGGTGAACAGTCACTGCACTACAGCCTGGCCAGCACAGCAAGACCTCAGGTCAAACAATAACAACAACAACAAAAAGTAATCTGATTATATCGCCCAGTGGGATACACCTATAGACAAAAAGAATGAAAAAAAAAATAAATAAATAAACTTTTAAGTAATCATACTCTTGACAGTAGATGCTGGCATAATTATTTTGGGTCTGTTGTTGTGTGTACTATGAATAGCAAGTGAATAATTATGTAAGTGTCAGTGAGAACCAGAATTTGGGGCATAGTTGAAAGGAGATAAAGATGTAATATCGCCTGTATTAAGTAAAAATGATTTCAAAAAAATTTTTTTAGTCCTTCCTTTATTCTTAATCTGGAGTCTCAGTAACAAATCATGATTCATTTTATCTTTTTAAAAAATCTTAGTCCAATCCACTGCAAAAGCCCAGGAAACAATGGTCAGGTCATCGTCATGTATGGCAATACATTCCCCAGTATGCCGACCTCGGTGTCTAGATAACATTCTTCAGACACAGCAGCGGGGCTCCCTGGGGAAATGGCTGATCCCAGGCCCAGGAAAGGAAAGGGGTGAAATGAGCATGGGTCCTTTTGTCACAGCAAAAAGTGGAAAGCCTGTCACAGACAATGAGGGGCCTACCAAAAGGACTCAAGAGTCCACCTTACTAGCCAAAGGGACCATCTGAGCATTGAGGAGAACGCAACAATGAAAACATCAGATGTGTTTAAATCCATTGTTCACAATGATGGACGAGAAGCAGCAACAGAGACTCTCCCTGGTCATCTCTGGAGGACTCCAGGGAACTGACCTATGAAAATTACACCAGAGAGAGAGAGAGTCCAACGCTGATCCTCTCTGTCCTCCATGATCTGTGACCCAGAATGCGCTTTGGCTCCCTTGGTTGGAGAAGCCAGGTCACTTGTCCCACAGAACCTGCCCCGCTGCACACTTTGCTGATTTCACCCTGCTGTTGCAGGGCAACACGTTCAACAGGCTCTGCTGTCCTCTGTATTTACTGTGGGCTGATAGATTCTCCAAACTTTATCCAATTCAGGAGTTGAAGGAGAAAGGTTTCTTTTTAAATAACTATTCCAGCAACTAAACAAAGAAGGAATAATAAAATCAGGATATTCATGCTTGTAATCCCAGCACTTTGGGAGGCTGAGACGGGCGGATCATTTGAGGTCAGGAGTTTGAGACCAGCCTGGCCAGCATGGCGAAACCCTGTCTCTACTAAAAATACAAAAATTAGCCAGGTGTGGTGGAGGGCACCTGTAGTCCCAGCTACTCAGGAGGTTGAAGCAGAAGAGTCACTTGAGCCCAGGAGGTGGAGGTTGCAGTGAGCCAAGATCATGCCATTGCACTCCAACCTGGGTGACAGAGACTCCATCTCAAAAAAAAAAAAAATCAAGATATTACTGCTTGTAACTGCTAATGAATTATGGATCTTGGAAACAATCATCCATTTTTGACAATATCACAGAATAGAAAAGAAAGTTATATCTTATTTAAAATGTTACTGAACTTACTTAGAGCCAAGAAAAAATGTTAATATCACCACTAACGTCTTAACATAACCATGAGGACATAAAATCTGTAATCAGATGCTGCATCTTTACATTTTAAAAACCCACAAAAAACACCTGAATCAGATAAAGCTTAGAGAATTTAACTACCAACCTCCAGCAAAGTCAGAGGACGGCAGAGCCTATTAAACACGCTGCAGGGGGAAAATCAGCAAAATCTGCAGCGTGGCAGATTCTGTAGGACAAATGACCTGGTTTCACCAACCAAAGGAAAAAGTGCCAGAGAGAAAAATGATGAAGAGAGACTCTCATTTTTAAAAGCCAGAGTTTGGTCCTTACTTGGGACTCAATTCAAGCGAACTGTTTTTAAAAAAAAAAAAATCATAAGACCACTGGGGAAGCAGAATCTCTGCCTGGATATTTTGTACTATCAAGTAATTATAATGAATTTGGGTTTAGATATGATGGTGGTTGTGCTCTGGGGGAAGCTTCGGTTTTTGAAATACACACTGATGAAATCTCAGATGCCTGGGGTGGGCTTCAGAATACTCTGGGAGCGGGTTGGGGTGGGAGCTCATGGAGAAGTGTGGAGCTGGGGGCGTTGGCTTGTGGTCGCCTCCTCTGCTTCTGCACACATCTGAAACCTGCCGTAATAAAAGTATTTTATCATCTGCACAGAGATTGTTTTTGATCTTGATGCCATTCTGCAAAAATCAAATACAATGTGTTCTTCTACCAAATCAAGAAAAAGCAACCTCTGTTTAAGTCCCAGGTAAAAGCTATAAGCCTTCCAAAAAACTACTGCTGCTAAAGCGGAATGCCAAACATCATCAAATAAATTCCACTGAGTTTGAAAGAAATGAGCAATTAAAGGGTCCATTCAAGAAGAGCTTGGCCATTCACCCTCCCAAACATCTGCAACTTAGCCTGAAATGTCATAAAAAATGTAACAGTAACAGTTTATAAGCAAACACACAACCTTTTTCAACATGAATTAGTACTCTGAATTACATACAAATAATTTATTTTAAAGCAGTCACAATTTTAATTTTTAAAAATGTAAAATAACAAAAACCAATAAAGAATAAAATAACAAAAACCCACACTCCCAATTAAACATAAAACTTCAAACTTACCCTTTAACTTGGCTCGAATTTTATTTGCAGTTTTCTTGATTTCTTTGTTCAGATCTTCAAGCTCTTCTTTTATTTCTATAAAAATTTAAAATAAAAAAATAAAATACAGCATCTGAGCTATAACATCCAACATAAATGATATCCAATGAATTTAAGTGAAACAGTATCCTTAGTAAATATTCACTTTTTTTCTGTAAGAAAAACTACCACTTATACCAGTGGTTCTCAAGATGGGTTCCTAGACAGCAGCTTTCATATGTATCAGGTAGGACCTTAGTAGAAACACAAATCCCCGGGCCCCACCCTGGACCTATTCAGAAATTGAGGTGGCGGCAGTGGCCCAGCAAGCTGAGTTAGCAAACCCTCCAGGTGACACAAGTTTGAGACTTGCTGGTCTACACCAATGAATGAAACGGCTGCCTAAATCCACTGCTAACACCTAGACCTGGGAAAGGAAAACGGAGACATAACAATGATCTCAACAAAGTCTCCTGTGTGTGTGCTCTTCTCTGGTGCTATCAGCTGTCTCCCCAAGACGCCCGAAGAATCACAGCCACCACTTCAGTGCTGCTGGGCCGGCTGCCCTGGGCTGGCTTCTCAGACACTCAGGGCTGCAAGCAGAGGGCGACGGAGGCAGGGGCCGGCCTCCTGACATGGAGGGAGGCTGGCAGAGCAGGGGCCAACACTCCAGGGCGGTGCTGAGACCTAAGGCCACCCCAGGGCGTCACGGCAGCCTCTGCTTTCACACCTGGCTGCCCCAGAGCCCAGGAGGGTGGCAGGATGTCTGCTCCATGCCACACACTCACGTCTGCCAGTCCGGTGGCTGAAGTGACCTGAAGGGGGTTTCCCTCTCCTCTGGCCAGAAGTTGCTGAGACAGGAAGGCCCCTACCCTGTCTCTGGAGCCCTGCTGTCGTTTCACAGAGTCCTGCACTTGCCTCTCTCACTCAATCTCACACGCGTCAGCCGGGGAAATGGCAAACGTTTCCACCATAGACAACTTGGCCAAAAATGAAAGCTTTCAGAGATGCCCATTCTCCTCCTGGCACCCCCTCAGTTGAGCACACGCAGGGTGCCCTGAGTACCCACTGCACACCAGCGCGTGCTAAGTCTTCTTTCCACGCTCAGCTGTGGTCATCAGATGCAGCCTGGATCCTCCAGGGTTTCAGAACCAGATCAGAGACTGAGTGACGTCCAGAGGTGAGAGGTCACGCACCAGTAATACCTACCGAGTGCCCTACGTGTGTGAAGGCTCATGTCATGCGAGGAGGCTAAGAAGATCACCAGGGATCTAATAACTTGGTAAAAAAAAAAAAAAAAAAAAAGATAAGACAAACCCAGGAAGCGCCAATGCCAGGCAGAAACTAACAACGGACGAGACAGGTTTCACAAAACGCCATGGGCAGCCAGGAGAAGAGGCGTCTACTGCAGCTGTCCCGCAGGAGGGGACATCTGACCTGGGAGTGGAGAGACTGGCGGCTTCTACCCCAGGCAGGAGAAGGGTCTGCAGCACAGAGCAGGAGGACAGTGGGCTGAAGTGACTGGCGTGGGAGGAGGCCGACTGTAGGCTGCCCGGGCAGGAGTGTGCAGGCCCGCCTGACTTTGGGGCTTTTACTGAGGGCACCAGTCAGCACTGAAGGTTTCTGAGCAAAAAAAGACATCAGCAAAGATGCATTAGAGGTTTTTTTTTTTTTTTTTTTGAGACGGAGTCTTGCTCTTGTCACCCAGGCTGGAGTGCAGTGGCACAATCTCGGCTCATTGCAACTTCTGCCTCCTGGGTTCAAGCAATTCTCTTGCCTCAGCCTCCCAAGTAGCTGGGATTACAGGCCCCCACCACCACACCCGGCTAATTTTTGTATTTTTAGTAGAGTTGGGGTTTCACCATATGGACCAGGCTGGTCTCAAACTCCTGACTTCGTGATCCACCCGCCTCGGCCTCCCAAAGTGCTGGGATTACAGGCGTGAGCCACTGCATCCAGCCTAGAAAGATCATTTTTAAGCAGGGCACAATGGTGTGCACCTGTAGTCCCAGCTACTTCAGAGGCTGAAGCGGGAGGATCACTTAAGCCTAGGAGTTTAAGGCCAACCTGGGCAACTAGCAAGATGCCATCTCTATTTAAAAAAGGAAAGAAAAAAGAAAAAAACGGAGAAAAATTATTCTGATAATGGATGAAACTAGAAAAAAAGAGAAACTAGACACAAAGGGGCCATTTCGTGGTTCTCCTCTGTGAACATGTTTCTAAAGGGAGATTCTCAGGGGAATCTTTCTACCACCCCAAGAGGTATTCTGAAATCTGTGGGGTATTTCCAGTCACCATAAAAAAGGCAGAGCCACTGGCAGCCAGACGACAGGAGCCAGGAATGGCACCAGCCAGCGCCACACAGCGCTCCTGAGCGTGATGACGGCACCAGCCAGGGCCACACAGCGCTCCAGAGCGTGACGACGGCACCGGCCGGCGCCACACAACGTTCCTGAGCGTGACGACGGCACCGGCCGGCGCCACACAGCGCTCCTGAGCGTGACGACGGCACCAGCCGGCGCCACACAGCGTTCCTGAGCGTGACGACGGGGTGTCCACGCGCGTGTGAGATGCACCACCCTCGAACCTCGTTATGTCAGCACATCACCCGCTGACCTGCATAACTTCCAAATGGACACTGCTCACTCGGGCAGGAGAAAAGACCTGTTTTCCTGAGCCCAGAACCTAACTCCAGCTTACAAATAAGTCCTATTTTCATCTGCATCGTTTCAATATCCAGTGGATTTTCAGGAATGCAACTGCCGTGACACCGCTCTGCATGGCGAGAAAGCTGTACTTCATTCTATTTCAGCGACGCAACTGCCTTAGGAAAAGCACAGGGAAGCCTGCTGACAGCATCTGAATCACAACGCCTCATCAGCTTGCAGTCTTGGCTGTCTGTCACAGGACTTGTTTGTAGGGGGCAAGTGCCTGAATTTCGTTTTCTGGTGTTGTGCCTGAGCCTGCACAATACAATTTGTACTTCAGTATGTAAGTTACTTCCATTTTATGTCTTCTTCATATTAGTTTGGATATTACATGTTTTTAAAAAACTATGGAAGTAGGTAGGTTATCTCATCTATGAACTTCATTTTAGGACAGTAAAGGGAACACAAAATGCCTTATAAAATGGGGCATTTAACGGCAATTACAGAGACTTGCTATGAATAAAGAGGGGAGCAGGTCCACAGTTTGTGGCGGGAGTGCTGGCTCCCGTGGTTCATAAGGCTGATGCAAACACCCCCAACGCCTGGCCACTGTGCCTGGGGAATGAGGGCTGAGTGTAGGCGTCGAAGTTAAAATGTACACACAGCAAGGGTATTTGTGCAGCGGTCCGGCCCAGCCAGCGCCTGAGCACAGCTGAGGACAATCAGACTCGGGAGACAGTCGTGAGCCACTGCGCGGCCACAGAAACCACGAGATCTGAGCGCCGGGCCTGCCGGTGGATGAGAGTCTCCTTCTTGAGCTGGTGGGCCACAGCAGGACTCACTTCCCTGGGAAAGAAAGCCCTGAGCTCTTACACAGCAGGCGTGGGAGGCACTCAGGAAGGAAAGTGTGACCTTGCTGCCACCACAGGCACACAGGGGCTTAGGCAGCTCATCAGCAAAATGAAAGAGGCACTGCCTGTCTCATCCTGCGAGACACCGGCCATAAGGTCACATGTGACAAACATGGCATTTCCAACCACTGATATCGGGCACCTCCTCTTCCAGCGGCCTAGGTGATTCAGCTCAATCCTCCTGCTGAGAACAATTAGAAAGGGTAGACACTACTCTTTTCAAATCTGTGGAAAGCCATTAGAAACCTAACAAGGTGCAAAAATAAACAAAACAAAACAATAAAAAAAGAAAGAAACCTAACAAGGCAGGAAAGCAGACTCAGACGAGAAAACCCAAGGAGGTGGGTCCCACTTTTGCAGCCACTTTTACCGGGGGCAGGTGCCAACTCCATAAAAGGCAATTGGGCTGCAGAGAAGCGGAGAAAAGTGCTGACTCGGAGAGGCGATGCCCTCGGAGGACAGTCAGGTGGGAAGCTGGCCCTCGCAGGGGCCGAAGCCTCAGTCTAAATCATCTCAGTCCCTAAAATCAGGTCCAGAACTGCTGGCGCTTCTAACCATCTGCCAGAAATAAAAATACATCACCTCTTTATAAAGAAAATATCATTCAGGACTCGAATTATTACTACACATCATTCCAATACCAAGCTCAAAACTCAAATCAAAAATAACCAAAAAAACACACACCAAAAAAACCAACAAAAACGGACAACATTAACCCATCCACATAGGCACCAGTTAATGAAGTTACAAGACACAGACGTTAAAACAATTACATTCAAAGAGATAAAACGTAATATCATAAATTTTCTCAGAGAATAGGACAGTATTAAAAGGAACCAAATGGAATTATAGGAGTTAAAACCAATCCAAAAATAATTCCATAGATGAAGAAAGATTCCCTGACCTGCAAGACAATCGCTGAAGAGAAATTAAAAGATAAGTCGGGAAAACATTTTCAAAATGAAATATATAGAGAAAATGATGAACAATAGAGAACAAAAGAGGACAGACAGAAAGGATATAGTGAAAAGCTCTAAAAGACAATTCCAGTCGCAAAGAGAGATGACAGAAAAAGGAGCAAGAAGTAATGGCCAAAGTTTGAAGAAGTAATGGCCAAAGTTTTTCAAAACACAGCCAGAAAATGTCAATCCAAAGATTCAAGAAGCCTTATAAGAGGCAAAAAGAAAACGAAAACCACATTTCAAAACATCAAAGTAAAACTGCTAAAACCAAAGACCAAAAACCAAATACCTTAAAAGCTCTAAGTAGCTGGAAAAAAAAAAAGTAAAGCCAAAGACACTGGAAAAATATGTTTTAAATCTTCAGAGTGGTGAAAGAAAGTAACTTCTAAACTAGAACCTTCTACTCAGTGAAAATATCCTTCGAGAATACTACTAAACTGAGGATAACTTCAGATCACAGCGAATCTTCACTGAAGGAGGTAAGAAGGAAGCAGAGAGGAACCGCAAGGGCAGGAAGGCCTCGGGTGGGGTGGTCCCAGCCTGCGGTGGGGGCAGCTGGGCTGAAGCAGAGCAGGGGTCCTGGAGCCAAGGCTCCCTAGTAAGGCCCTGCAGTGGGAGGGGGTTGCCGGAGCCTGGCCACGCAGCTCCTTACGGGGGTTCAGGGCTTTGTTTCTGAAGGCAGAAAGCCCATGAGTGGCCCCCATGCCCTGCAGGGGAGGAGACAGGAGAGAGGCAACATAGTGAGATGTTGTTTCTACCAAAAAAAAAAAAAAAAAAGGGGTGTGTGTGTGTGTGTGTGTGTACATATTATTTATATGTGTGTGTGTATATATGTTATACATATATGATATATATAAACCTGTAATCCCAGCTACTCAGGAGGCTGAAGTGGGAGGACTGTCTGAGCCCAGGAGGCTGAGCCCACAGTGGGCTGAGATCACGCAGCTGCACTCCCGCCTGGTCGACAGAGGGAGACTCCGCTGGGGCGGCGGGGGGAAGAATCACAACAGCACTGAAAGGCAGATGCCACCACTAGCCCATTTCACACGTGTGGGAACAGCCCCGGAGATGTTAAGTGATGCGTCCAAGGCCACACAGGGATAACCGGTGGCACAGGATCTGAAGCCAAAGCCACAGAGGTGCGGCTTCCTCCAGGGCCCTCAGGGGCTTCCGCACAAGGACCCGGGTCTCCGTGAGTCTGATTTCCCGCAGAAAAGCACAGAACGCACCGGAGCAGGCGGCGCTGGAGACGGAGACGGCGCAGAAGCGGTCCCAGCGCAGTCCGAGGGGAGCCCCAGGGAACTGCTGAGGGAACAGGAAGCGGAGAAAACGGGAGCGCGCGCAGCCGCAGGACGACGGCCCCCGAACACAGGGCGCCAGCCAGGCTGACGGCTGACTGCAGGAGCGAATCAAACCCCGCCGTCCTGCAGGAGAATCCCAGCCTCGCCGTCACTAAAACCCAAACCAGAACCACACACACTTCATGCTCCTGCAGGGCTGGATCCGTGTCTTGGAGGGCCTGAAATATCTACGTTTTGCAAAGACGCTCTTTTAATACAAAAGAAAAAAGAAATAATACAAAAGTAGAAAGTGAAAAAAGAAAAATGCAGGTAAAAGGTCCTTCGCCCACCTCTCTGCCCTGGGATCCACGGCTGCAGGTGGCGCGACGCGCGCGGTGCTAGGACCGGGGACCCGCCCGGGACCGGCTGCCTCTGGCGCCACCTGGCGGCCGCCGTGCCCAGCCCTGCCCCAGGTCCTGAGGTTGACGGGAGGGCAGCAGCCTGGGAATCGCCTGCTCACCAGGACCTAAGCAGGGCGCCTGCCCGAGGATGGGGAGACACGGGGGAGGCGGAGCACTGTAGTCCCCATTCCTCCCTCCCACCCTTCCCTCTTTCTTTAGGAACAGGGCGGGAAGGCCAAGAGCCTGTCCCTCTCTGCATTATCCCAGGCCCGTCATTGGGAGAGGGGAATCACTGCATTTTGCTTTTTAAAGACCAACCAAGGAAGCGGCTGGAGGCTGCTGCCCACATTTTGGTTCACACTCTGTCACAAAACAAAAGACAAAAAAGCAACGGTTTTCTTTAGAGCCCGAAAGGGACTATCATCAAACAGTGACAGTTCTAAATTTACTCAAAAAATATTCTATCTGCTATGACTTGGCAGCAAAAATGTTTTGGAGGTAAATTATTCCAAAAAAAATGCTGATACTTATTCAAATAGAATTTCCCTAAGCATTAAGCATGATGTTAACAGATGGGACATAAAAGGTCCTACGGGCAAATAAATGTGTGAAACACTAAACAAAGCTAAACAGGCTTCCTTCTAGGAAGACTTCTCAGAGCCTTGATTATTCTAAGGTTACTGCAACTTCCCAAGAGGGGCTGGGCGACGGCACCAAGAGGTCCCAGGAAGGATCTGGCCGCAGCACCCTGGCTGCACGGACTAGCTCATGAGAGGGCGGCTCCAGAAACATGTTGGGAAACACGCTTCTGAGCCACTGAGAAGGCACAAACAGAGGCTCAGAACCTTATTTTACAAGACACACACAATTTTAAAATGCGTTCTTTTTCAATTTAATACTACTTTATTTTTTCAACGTACGGCTACACTAAGTAATAGTCCAACAAAAAATGTATTTGCTGGCAACTTTCCTCCAAGACCAAAAATACGTGTGCCCCCATCACCACTTCCATTCAATACTGTACTGGAGGTCGGCTAAATAAGTCAGTTAAAACTAACAAGCATAAGAGCTGCAAGGAAAAAACAGTCACTATTATTCACAATGATATGATTGGGTACAAAGACAATCCAACATTAGCTACAGAGGATATTAGAATTAATAACTGATTAGGCAAGGGGTACGAGGCCAATACGCAAAAATCATTGTATTTCTATATGCCAACAACAAACAGAGAAAATGACATTTAAAGTAGATATGGCTGGGCGCGGTGGCTCATGCCTATAATCCCAGCACTTTGGGAGGCCGAGGCGGGTGGATCACAAGGTCAAGAGTTCGAGACCAGCTTAGCCAATATGATGAAATCCTGTCTGTACTAAAAATACAAAAATTAGCCGGGCATGGTGGTGGACGCCTGTAGTCCCAGCTACTCGGGAGGCTGAGGCAGGAGAATTACGTGAACCCAGGAGGCAGAGGTTGCAGTGAGCCGAGATTGCACCATTGCACTCCAGCCTGGGCGACAGAGCAAGACTCCGTCTCAAAAAATAAATGAATAAATAAATAAAATAAAATCATGTCTTTTCTCCCAATGAGGAGATGCAAATACCGTGGGGAAGCAAATTGGGACAAAAATCCAGGTTCTCCAGCTGCTTCCACTGAGCTCCTTTCACTCTTCTGTGTGCCTCAGATTCAAAAGGAAGCAAATGTGAAGCAGATAAAGAAAAAAAAAGCATTTCTTCTGTGCCATCCTCCACAGGCACTGAACGCAGCACAGTCCATACAAAAGCTCCTCCTTAAGACTTTCAGAGTCACCTCAGTGTGTCTTCCTATTTCACTCTGCTCTTACAAGTACTGTTTTCCAAATCAATCCCGGATTCACTGCCCTCTGAACATAAAGTGCTGTCTGGCTGACCTGTGGTCTAATCTTGGCTCCTAAGTTCTGCGAAGCCACTTTCGTGTATTCTTTAGGATCTGATCCATCCGTGGTCCTCACTCGGGCTGCCCATGAGAATCACATGGGCAGCTTCAAAACAAACCATACAGACGCCCTGGCTCGCCCCAGGCCAAACGCCTCAGACTCTCTAGCTTATCAGCATTTCGTACAGACGCCCCTGAATCTAACGTGAAGCCAGAGTCGAGGCCTGTGCCGCAGACAGCAAGAGAGACACACAGACAGACAAACTTTTTGTTGTTAAAACCAACCACTTACTTCCTTCTGGGTTTGGTGCAGAAAGAATGATGCTGTGGTTTTTCTTTACTTCTTCAACATATTGAGTTATTTTATCAATACTGTTTCTAATCTCCTCAACCTAGGAGAGAGAGAGAGTCATTACAGCATGGCAAACTCAAATCTGTGACCACTTGCATGCCCTAAAAGGGGAAGAATAAAGGAGGGAAATAAATAATTACCACATAAGAAATAAAAAGCCTCTCCCATTCTCACACTGATATAATTTTTTTTTTTGAGACAGAGTCTCGCTCTGTCGCCCAAGCTGGAGTGCAGTGGCGCGATCTCGGCTCACTGCAAGCTCCGCCTCCCGGGTTCAAGCCATTCTCCTGCCTCAGCCTCCCCAGTAGCTGGGACTACAGGCGCCCACCACCACGCCCGGGTAATTTTTTTTTGTATTTTTAGTAGAGACGGGGTTTCACCGTGTTAGCCAGGATGGTCTCGATCTCCTGACCTCGTGATCTGCCCACCTCGGCCTCCCAAAGTGCTAGGATTACAGACGTGAGCCACCGCACCCGGCAGTCTCATTAAATTTAAAAAATAAAGATATACCCTATGAATATTTCTGCCTTCATACCTAAAGCAGTACCAATCACCATTCACCAGGAAAACCTATCAGGCTGTAAAAATTTCTAGTCAAGTCCCAAGCATGACACAGACGGGGCCAATTAGAAGCGTACTACTACTAATACCCATTAAAACATGCGGCACAGTGGCTCACACCTGTAATCCCCGCACTGTGGGAGGCCAAGGTGGGCAGATCACTTCAGGCCAGGAGTTCGGGACCAGCCTGGCCAACATAGAGAAACCTCTTCTCTACTAAAAATACAACAATTAGCCGACTGAGGTGGCACACACCTGTGATCCCAGCTACTCAGGAAGCTGAGGCTCAAAAATCGCTTGAATCAGGAGGCAGAGGTTGCAGTGAACAGAGATCGTACCACTGCACTCCAGCCTGAGCAACAGAGAAAAACTCTGTCTAAAAAAAAAAAAAAAGAAAATAATAATAATAATACTCTTATGGGAGGAGGTATCTACAGCTCACACAGCCAAACCTTCATAATTGTTATCTTTGACCTCTAAATGTTTAAATTCAATATGTGTTTCAAAATGTAATGTATCATTAGCAAGATTTATCTAGATGGAGTCATAACATTATCTTCAAAAACCTCTATGTCACGCTGAAAAATGACCCTAAAGATGTTCAGGTCCTAATCCCTGGGCCTGTGAGTTACCTTATAGGACAAAAGATATTTTGCAGATGTGACTAAACTAAGGATCTTGAGATGGGAAATTATCCTGAATTCTCCAGGTCGGTCCTCATTAACCCATTTATGCTAGAGGCTACAATTTGTGTGTGTGAAAAATCAGACCTTGGTGATGACCCTGAGCACTAGGATATAAGTAACTCGCACAAGCTTAGCTTTCCAATAATGGAACACTAGGCATAAATGGGTTAAAGTCGTAAGTGTTCTTAGAAGACAGCAGTAGAGGGACATCCAGCTACAGAAGTAGCAAGGTGAGCCCTGAAGCAAGATGCTCTGCTGCCAGCTCCTACCTCCTTCCTCATTTTAAAATAGTAATTATAGGCCAGGCACAGTGGCTCATGCCTGTAATCCCAACACTTTGGGAGCCAAGGCAGAAGGATCACTTGTGGCCAAGAGTTTAAGACCAGCCTGGGCAACACAGAGAGACCCCATCTCTACAAAAACTAAAAGAAAAGAAAATTAGCTGGGCACAATAGTGCATGCCTGCAGCCCCAGCCACTCAGGAGGCTGAGGCAGGAAGACCACTTGGGCCCAGGAAGTTGAGGCTGTAGTGAGCTGTGATTATACTACTACACTCCAGCCTGGGCAACAGAGCAAGATCTTGCTCGTAAAAAAAAAAAAAAAAAGAAAGAATTATTAACCATTACACCATTACATGTCGTGGCACAATCCACGTCCTAATCCCGGCGTCTGTGAATATGTCGCCTTGCACGGCAAAGGGAACTTTGCAGATGTGATCCAGTTGAGTCTTGAGACTGCCCTGGATTATCTGGGTGGGCCCAATGGAACCACAGGAGTCCTTACAAGACAAGACAAGAGGACCAATGTTGGAAAAGGGACACTTGATCATGAAAACAGCGGCTGGAGTGATGGCTTTGAAGGTGGAGGAAAACCAAGAACACAGGCCGCCTGCGGAAGCCAGAGAGGAAGGCAGCTCCAGGAGGCTCGCAGCTCTGCCCTGCCAGCACCTGAGCTTCTCCAGGCCCTGGAACTAGGAGGGGGTGATAAACGTGTTGTTGAACCACAGTGATTTGTTACAGCAGCAGCAGGAAACTGACACACATGTCAACATAAATAACACATTTCTGTGAAAAAATAGATCTCCAAAAAATCAGTGGAAACAGGGGCAGTGATTTGCACTTTTTGTAAATCTAATGTCTAGCTTAATAGAAAGCACCCTGATCATCACAGATACTCTTGGGTTTGGTGTGTTGGCTCTGAGAAACTCCGTCACTGTGCAGTCATAAGAGAGTAAAAATGGCAATGATCATCTTAGTATTACTTTGAAAAGAGCTTTGACCACAGAATCCTCTTGAAAGGATCTTAGGGACCCCAAGGACTCCTAGCCCAAGCCCCAGACCAGATTTGAAAAGTCTAAGTATTAAAGAATCACGCAGGCCAGGGGCAGTGGCTCACGCCTGTAGTCCCAGCATTGTGGGAGGCCAAGGTAGGCGTATCACTTGAGATCAAAAGTTCAAGACCAGCCTGGCCAGCATGGCAAAATGCCGTCTCTACTAAAAATACAAAATTAGCCAGGCGTGGTGGCGTGCCTGTAGTACCAGCTACTCAGGAGGCTGAGACAAGAGAATTGCTTGAACCCAGGAGGAAGAGGCTGCAGTGAGCCGAGATCACACCACTGCACTCTACCCTGGGTGACAGAGCGAGGCTCCGTCTCAAGAAAAGAAAGCAAAATTACCATTTCTAAAGTAATACACATGTTAGAAAGTAAAAGAAAAAAAACATTATTTTAACTCTTGGAGAGTTCTGCAATATATACCGCTGCTAACTCCAAGCCCCCGTGTGGCTCCAGAGGAACAGGAAACTGCAGGGCTACACACGCGCACCCAGAGAGGCACCGAGAGAGAATGGTGCCAGCTAGCATTTTATGTCCGGGAATAACACAGCACGGGGGGCCTTTGGCTCCGTTATAAATTGTCTTCGCAGAAACAAGGCTCCCTGGCCACCCTTCAGAGCACTGTTTTAGTGTTAACCAAACACTCGCTGTGTGAAATCCATTTCTCTTGTAAACTTCTATGTGATATTGAAGATCAGAATGAGTTTATATTAACAAACATTACTTGCTTCTGTATTTGTCTAGGAAGTCATTTCACAGAAATTAAGTGCAAACTAAATTGACTATTTAACAAATGAAAGCTTGAGCTTAAGTTAGAACCCAGGGAGGACAAGCACTGGGCAAGCCTTCCTAACGCACGAGTAACCTGTTTCCCACATGTCCCGAGACGCCAGCAGCAAAGACAGACTGGCACCAGACAGACAAAGACCACAGCTTAATGGCAGTCAGTGAATTGCACAACTTAACTTTTCTGTTCTTCTTCTTTTTTTCCTTTTTTTTTTTTTTGAGACAGAGTCTCACTCTGTCACCCAAGCTGGAGTACAGTGGTGTGTTCTCAGCTCACTGCAACCTCCGCCTCCCGGGTTCCAGTGATTCTCCCGCCACAGCCTCCCAAGCAGCTGGGATTATAGGCACCGCCATCATGCCTGGCTAATTTTTGTATTTTTAGTAGAGACAGGTTTTGCCATGTTGACCAGGCTGGTCTGGAACTCCTGACCTAAGGTGATCCACCTGCCTCGGACTCCCAAAGTGCTGGGATTACAGGCATGCATGAGCCACTGCACCCGGCCTGCACTATGTAACTTTTCTATTAAATGCAACACTTAATGGCAGGAGATTCTTTAAAATAAATACATTTTTACAAAGAACTTGCATGGAGTTAAGCAACCAAGTAAAAGGAATAAAATCGGAAAAATAACAATTTGACAAAGGGGCCAGGAAGGCTAAAGACAATTTTAAAAGTCTCATTTCCAAGAAGTGAAATCAGGAAATCCGAGCATCTTAACTCCTTTATACCTTAAAGGAACTTCCTTGTAGCTTACAATTTAATCTCATGTTTTTTTCCTTTAGATAACAGTAGCAACTAACAAATACTAGAAAACCAGTGACTAGGCTTATGTGAGATATTCAAGAAATTCTGATTGAGTCTGAAAAACTAATAACTTTCCATATACTTTTATAAACCTCTTAAAATGTTCAAATCCAGGCACTGCTAGGCCAACTGAGGCTGTCGAGTGAAACTATCCCATGAGACTCAGCATAATCAAGGCGAGTCCTGCAATAATCAAGGCGAGTCCTGCAACGAAGGTTCCGTCATTAAAAAACCCACTGGACATGTGTTTTCGTTCCTTCACGTTTTACAAGGTCAATGTATTTGTTCTGTGACTCAATTTCAAAAATTTGAAATTATGCAACATTAGATCAGATAGTTCTTAGGTTTGAGAATTTCAGCAGGGCCTAAGCCCAAGAGCTGTGCTGGGGAGATAAGCAGGAGGGGGAGGCCTCACACCTCAGACAGGATCCCAGCACTGGCAGGCTGCCACGTCTTAAAATATCAGCCACTGGGTCACCAGTGACTTTCCTCTGAGTCTTCTACCTGAGCTCATATACAGCTGATCAGTCACCGATTTCAGACCCTGAGCCCTCTGCTCTATGCACCTGCCCCCAGGACTCGCTCCCACCACTGGAGGGGCGGCAGTGCTGGTGGGAGCCACGCACACCTGACCCCTGCGCCTCAGCCAGGTGCCACCTCTGCTGCCGGAACCACCACTTCCTGAAGAACCAAGGAGTCCTCGTTCTGAGACACTGCCGGTCTTGCAGGGAGGCCTCTGTAAAACTCTCTTAAGGGGCGCCGCAGGACCTCCCAAAGGCAGCCTGCAAGGAGGAGGCGCTCCTGCAGCAGCCAGCGCCGGGTGGGAGAAGCGGGCACCCACCAGCAGAGGGCGCTGCAGGCCTGGCCCCAGCACACGCGGAGGCCGCGTGCACAGCTCCACCATCCGCACCCAACCCCCTCCTGGACTGCACCAGAACGATGATTCGCATTTTTCTCATATTAACATTGTGATCATACTAAAAATTCCAGAGAACTTATGTAATTCAAACAACTTTTAAAAATATTGGCTGAAGTATTATTTCAAATATTATAAAATGCACAATCATATTGATATACATCTTTAAAGAAGAAAGCCACCATGCGCGGGGGCTCACACTGGTAATCCCAGCACTTTGGGAGGCCGAGGCAGGCGGATTGCCTGAGCTCACGAGTTTGAAACCAGCCTAGGCAACATAGTGAAACCCCATCTCTACTAAAAATGAAAAAAAAAAAAGAATTAGCCGGGCGTGGTGGCACGCACCTGTGGTCCCAGCTACTTGGGAGGCTAAGGCAAGAGAATCACTTGAATCTGGGAGGCAGAGGTTGCAGTAAGCCGAGATTGTGTCACTGCACTCCAGCCTGGGCAACAGAGTGAGACTCTGTCTCCAAAAACAAGAAAAAGAAAAAAAAAAAGAAAAAGAAACAGGGGAGGGAGGAAGGAAGGAAAGGAAGGGAGGAGAGGGGGAAGGAGAAAGGGGGAGGGGGAGGGAGCGAGGGCAGGTAGGCAGGCTATGATTGGGTTTCATTAAACGCTCTTACCTGATGGAAGAAATCCTCCATGAAATGGTCTTTCTCAACCACAACAACTGTGTCTCCATCATCATTCTTCCTACACTACAATGAAAAATGGAAAATTTAGATTTTTAAAATTTTTATGTAGGCACAAATAGAGAACTGAAATACAAAAACAGTTCAATACCCACAAGAGCTCAACTCACTAGAGCACCAAATTGTAACAAACTAGCAGCCACCACTATCTACCCCAGCTGAACTCCACAACATTTTCAACAGAACAGATCCTGGCTGAAGCAGCCGGGAAGGTGCAAGACCTGGACAGAAGCAAGGGGTGGCTTTCTCAGAACTAAGCTGCTTAGAATCGTTTAGTTCTCACTATGTAAGTCAACATCACACAGGCCACTTTCACCTTCAAGAAGCGAACCTGCTTGTGTTGCATATTTTCCATAAACAGTAAAAACACTGGCCGGCCACAGTGGCTCACGCCTGTAATCCCAGCACTTTAGGAGGCTGAGGAGGGCGCTTGCTTAAGTCCAGGAATTCAAGACCGGCCTGGGCAATAAGATGAAACCCTGTCTCCACAAAAAATTAGCCAGGCATGGTGGCACATGCCCGTGGTCCCAGCTACTTGGGAGGCTGAGGTGGGAGGACTACCTGAGCCCAAAAGGTTGAGGCTGCAGTGACCCTGTATCTAAAAACAAACAAAAACAAAACAAAACAAAACCCCAACATCATCCAGAAGAACGACCATTGATCAGGAGCTGAAGACCTGGGCTCCAGCCTCCTCCCCAGCAGCCCATTAGCTTGTCTCAGTCGCTGCCTCTTGTCCATGAAATAGAGAAAGTATTCTCCCATCTCCATCGGAAGACCCTAAGGATAAGATATTTATCAGTGTTTTATAAGGTAACACTACTTTCATGGGTCATATTAATATATAAACCAATAAAGGCTTTTGAAATTACTTCTAGTCCCTACTCTTTTTTTTTTTTTTTTTTTTTGGAAACAAAGTCTAGCTCTGTCACCCAGGCTGGAGTGTGGAGTGCACAGTGGCAGGATCTTGGCTCACTGCAGCCTCCGCCTGCCGGGTTCAAGTAATGCTTGCGCCTCAGCCTCCTGAGTAGCTAATTACATGCACCTGCCACCACACTCAGCTAATTTTTTTGTATTTTTAGTAGAGACGGGATTTCACCATGTTGGCCAGGCTGGTTTCGAACTCCTGAGCTCAGGCAATCCGCCCACCTCACCCTCCCAAATTGCTGGGATTACAGGCATGAGCCACTGCACCCAGCCCGTACACTTGTCATTCTAAGCAAAGAAGCACTTCAAGACAAAATGGCAATCAACTGACAAGCAGCAGAAACTAACATTAAGACAGACCCCACATAGTCTAACACTCTTCTCCAGGATCCCACACCACTTAAAAACCAAAACAGAACGGCTGAAGATACTGAGTGCCAGTGCCTAGGGTCTGCAGGAGGCAGGCCAGGTGTGTTATCTGTCAATCCTCCTGGTACCACACCCCCATCCCCACCATGAGGCAGGTACTGGCATGGCTACTTCAGAGTAGAGCACATGCTCAATGGTTATGGTCTCGGAGCTAAGCGGTGCCGAACCAGTAGGTGAAGCCAGTCCGTCTGACTTTCTAAAACTCCCCATCTTAACAGCTGTACCATGTTAAGCCTCTTAAAAAGAATAAGAGCTGTCCTTTAGTGCCAGCGCACAAGCGGCAGGCAATTTGAAACACGCTCCACACATGTTCTCATTGGTTTTATGGGCCCCACGTTGCCAGTGAGGAGGCGGAAACACAGTGCAGGGATCACTCTGCAGGGACGGCAGAGCAGAAGCGGCCTGTGGCTGTGATTCCACACCCTCTGCTCTGACAAGCACACTCTGCCCTGGGGGAAGATGGGATGGGGGAGGAGCTGTGCTGCGGAGCCCCACCAGCCACGCAGGCCAGGCCCCACAGACTCCCCTTGCAGGGACTCCCTCTCTTAGACAGAGGATCTATTCCCGTGTGTGCCAGCCCCGCCTCTCGGGCCCACAGCCTGCTCCCTCCCTGCCTCCAAGCGCTCACTTGGGCAAACTAAATCCCACTCGCTGGGCCCGGGGTCTCACTGCTTCCCTGTGGCTATCTGCCTTGTCTTCTCAACTGTGCAGTCTCAGAGGCGCAGGGCCAGGAATGATGGAATGAAGCATGACCACGTTAAGTCGTTGACTGTGCATTCACCCAAATACCCATGGAGGGGGTGGGGAGGAGGGGCGGAGAGCTGAAACTGAGCTGCAGACTGCGCTTGTGGCCCTGAGCCCGGGGCCATAAAAGTGCTTCACCCCACCCTGGAGGTGCCACGTGGCTCTCAGGGCATCTCACACCTCCCTGCTCTGTCAGTAACTTTAGGTTCTAGATTCAAAGTCACCTCATTTTTGTTTATTTGGAAAACTGTAAACATATACAAAAGTAGAAGGAATACTATGGGTGAGCCCTCACTGTCCCCATCACCCAGGCTTAACAATGGTCAAGCCACAGCCTGTCTGTTTAGGTTGACACCCGCCTCTTCCCACCACTTCCTACCCCACACCATAAGACCATCTTGAGGCAAATCCCACGAGGCAGATGCTACTGTGGAGACTGCACCTGCGGCTCCAGCAAAGAGGCTGCACCCATCTCACTGCTCCCCAGCACACGCTTCCCTGTGAAAGCAAGTCGCTTTCCATGGTGACCTTCCCATGCTGTGCGATGGCCCCCACAGTGGCGTGCTGTAAACAACTAGAGGCTCAGTCCTCCTCTCCCATGGTGACTGTCCCATGTTGTGCAATGCACCCCCACAGTGGTGTGGCGTCAGTCCTCCTCCACTCTGAATCCATGGCACAGGCAGATTTTTGTTCCGAGTCATTCGCTTGCTGGTAAACAATGTGGTTCTCTACCTGTAGACCAGGAAAGATCCACATGACTGGAATATGCTTCCTCTACCGTCTTATTTCTTATTCCTAAGCCTTGACTTATATGTCTTATTTCTACCTGGAACTCTTAAAACTGATCAGATAACAGGAAACAGACCCAATAATACTGTCTGTGCTTTTCCATTCAAAAAAAAAAAATGACCAAAGCAATCTTTTTGGCTTTATCCCTAAGCTACATTATTCTCATCTTCAATGAATGTCCACGTTCAGTCTTTCAAGCTGAGACAGTGCAACAGCTGTACAACAGCCATGATTATGAGAGGGTATTCATTGTAAATAACCAAACCACTTGTGGCAAACGTTTACTAAAAGCCAGGGAACACTCTCCTATATGACATACTTGATTTCCCAAGTGTCAAAGTACAGGATAAACATTTAAATATCAGCATTCCATTTCTGTTACATGTTAACAGAAGTCTCCTTAAAGGAAGCATTATAGTAAAATCACAACTCCCCCGTGTGAATACTATTGTCAGGAACAGGTAGCAGGTAGCTTCCTGGTGTAGAAACTGTGTAACAGAAAAGAGAGTCACTGGAACACTCATCATTTATAATTCAACAGAAGCTGAACTATCACAAATGGCAGAATCCAAAGCTGGACAGAATCCTGGCTTTCTTCTGCATGTTGTTCACACACACATGCTAAGGAACTTCCACACAAATAGTAACTGTAGACAAATAAATTACAAACCTTGACATAGACACAGTGGTTTTAGTACTATGTTGCTAGAATACTTTGACTTATTTTTCACAATTAAATCACTTAGGTAGAAAAAGAAAAGACTTGTAACTAAACGTAGGTAAAAGCTGGCCGCGTGCGGCAGCTCATGCCTGTAATCCCAGTGCTTTGGGAGGTTTAACTGGGAGGATCACTGGAGCTCCAGAGTTTGAGACCAGCCTCGGCAACATGGTGATACCCCATTTTTGGTACAAAAAATACATAGATCAGCCAGGTGTGGTGGCTCACACTTGTGAGGATCCCCCGAGCCCAGGAGATTGAGGCTGTACTGAGCAGTGACGGTGCCACTCCAGCCTGGTGACAGAGAGAGACTTTGTCTCAAAAAACAAGTAAGTAAATGCTGACTCTGGGCCAGTGTGTAACTATGGTGCTAAACGTAACCTACTCTCTCATATTCGTGTATGGTGAATTACACTTTTATACCCACGATAAAATGTTACACTGTTTTAAATTTTTTTGTATTTTTACTAACACTTGTTCCCATTATTATTATATAAATACTTTTTAACAGGCACTTAGACTTTATGTAAGTAGTGTTATACTTATGCAATTTTTTTTTTTTTTTTTGAGGCAGGGTCTTGCTCTATCACCCAGGCTGGAGTGCAGTAGTGTGATCAGAGCTCACAACAGCTTCGACCTCCTGGGCTCAGGCGACCCCTTCGCCTCAGCCTCCTGAGTAGCTGGGACTACAGGTACACATATTTTTTTTAGAGATGAGGTCTAGCCATTTGCCCAGGCTGGCCTTGAACTCCCGGGCCCAACCAATCCTCCCACCTTGGTCTCCCCGAGTGCTGGTATTACAGGCGTGAGTGACTGCACCCAGCCTGCCTCTGCAACTTAATCATTTTTTTTGTTTTTTTGATTTTTTTCCTCTCAGCTATACATTCAGCTTTCTCCACTCAGCATATATCGCTCTAGTGTTAGGTGAAACCACACCATATGGGTCAACCTCATACACTCATCTTACCTGCTGCGTACACTCCTTTACATAAAAAGCCATGATGTGTTATTCATCCAGGCTCCTATTGTCCCTAACATTTTTCCGTTACCAACAATGTAACAAACCACGGTTACACGGCTGCACATGCACGGCAGGATGGTTTTCTGGAACACACGCACATATGCAGAGAGAGGACCATGAGCCATGGGGCTGAAGCGTCTTCAACTTCACTAAACAATGCCAAATTGCTCTCCAAAGCAGTTGCAATAAATTGGATGCCCCCAGCACGGCACGTGGACATAAGACACTGCCAGGCTACTCTTGAGCTACCAAGGGCCCATCTCATGATCTCACCCAAGGAATAAGGATCAAAACTGACATGATGAAGCCCGGAGAGCCTGAACTAGAGAGGATTTAAACTTGGGAGCTGGGGGCAGCCCCTTTACATCAGGTCGTGAAGATGAAGAGAAGCCCACATGATCTGGCTCCAGCCAACCTCTCCAGCTCATTCATGTCTCACCTCCGCCTACTACTGACCATTCACTCACTACCGACAGCATCTTTCTGTCCCTTGCATGACCTCGTTCTCAACTCTGGGCCTCTGGACTTGCTGTGTCTTCTGCCCAGGGCGCCCTCCCCCAGCCCTGTCCACAGCCGCTTTCTTATCCATAGCTCAGCTCACGGGGTAGCCCCCCGACCCGCCCGGCCAAGGCAGCCACACCCACACCCTCACCCTGCTTATTCCCTCACAGCAAGGACTGCGGAAGACATGGGCTCATCTGCTTAGCTGCTGTCTATCTCCCAGCTGCAGGTTCCACGAGAGCAAGGACTTGCCTTTTCGCAACGCAGGCATCCGGCCCACAGCAGTACCTGGCACATAGCCACCAGTCAGCGATGACCAGGTCAACGAATGAGTCAATGAATGAATGAAGCGCAAGAAAAGGGCAGACACAGACACGGGGGAGGAGAGTGGGAAAGTACACACAAATGACAGAAGGCAAGAAATGGAAACAGACACACACACAGACTGAGGCCTGGCAAGCACAAAATGGCCACGACACAAGGACAGGAAGGACCTCGGTGGCTCGCTCTGTCCTAACTCCATCCCTCATGGGGCTGAGGGTACTACGTGCCCTCAAGTCTGGGAAAAATCACTCGACCTTTTTTTTTTTTTTTTTTGAGATGGATTCTCACTCTGTCACCCAGGCTGGAGTGCAGTGACAGGATCTTGGCCCACTGCAACCTCCACTTCCCAGATTCCAGCTATTCTCTCACCTCAGCTTCCCAAGTAGCTGAGATTATAGGTGCCTACCGCCACCCCCAGTTAATTTTTGCATCTTTAGTAGAGACGGAGTTTCGCCATGTTGGCCAGGCTGATCTAGAACTCCTGACCTCAAGTGATCCTTCCACCTCAGTCTCCCAAAGTACTGAGAATACAGGCATAAGCCACCCCACCAGACCCACTCTGCTTTTTAATAAATCTCGCTTTTCTGCTTTAGGTGATGGGTTTCTGTCCCTTTTAACCAAAAGGCCTTGAAGACAACAGATTCCAGTGGCATCTATATTTTTCTTACCATGGGCATTTTCAAATGGAAACACACTGACTCAATAAATACCTGGCAGGTGCTATGGATTAGGCACCATGCAGAATACTGAGGCTTCAGAGCACAAATGACAACATGCATCTGCCCTGAAAAGGTTGAAGAGCTGGGGAAAGGGTGCAGGAAAAAACAGGACTGCATCTGTGTCCAGAATGCCCCAAGACAAGATGGGCCATCTCTGGGAACACGCGAGGAAGGGGACGCAGGAAGGCTTCCTGGTGATGCCTAACCTGAGACTAAAAAAGGTGCGAGGCTGCGTGTGGTGGCTCATGCCTGTAATCCCAGCACTTTGGGAGGCCAAGGCGGGTGGATCACCTGAGGTTGGGAGTTCAAGACCAGCCTGGCCAATGTGGTGAAACTCCGCTTCTACTAAAAATACAGACATCAGCCGGGTGTCGTGAGAGGCTGAGGCGGGAGAATTGCTTGAACCCTAGAGGCGGAGAATGCAGTGAACTGAGATCACGCCACTGCACTCCATTCTGGGCAAGAAAGCAAGGTTCTATCTCAAAAAAAAAAAAAAAAAAAAGGTACAAGGCAAGAGAGAAGGTGCAGAGGGAGAAGTCCAGTGGTTCAGACAAAGGGAGCAGCACCTGCCAGGGCAGGGAGGAAAAGGGAGCAGCACCTGCCAGGGCAGGGAGGAGGGGGCATATCAGTCCAGAGGCAGGAGCGAATGCTGCCACCACAGGGCAACAGGTCTGGGCTCCCCGGGAGCTCTTCCAGGGATCAGTTATTTCTTAGAGTCGCTGCTCCTTACATTCAGAATAGACCTCACGTTAAAAACAAGAAGTGATTAATCTGTGAAAATGGACAGATTTTGCTCTTCAAACCAAAGGACATGTTTAGATATATAAATGAGTAAACCTATTATAGTTAAGAATAGAGAAACTATACACTCCAACTGTAGGAACTGTTTGTATGAGAACACACAAAATACAAAAATTTGGCAGGATTGCATAAATTATGAAATTCTAAACTATAAATACATGCATATATAAAATTATGTTCGTATATGAAATTCTTAGTATTTTAAGTTCCAATGAAATCTCTTAATCTTATTTTATCAACTGGAACCTGAATCTTCACTATGCAACATTCCGCACTACATGGGCAAACATAAGCTTTCAAAAAATCACTTTTAAAAATATCTGAGCAGGCCGGGCGCGGTGGCTCAAGCCTGTAATCCCAGCACTTTGGGAGGCCGAGACGGGCGGATCACGAGGTCAAGAGATCGAGACCATCCTGGCTAACACGGTGAAATCCCGTCTCTACTAAAAAATACAAAAACTAGCCGGGCAAGGTGGTGGGCGCCTGTAGTCCCAGCTACTCGGGAGGCTGAGGCAGGAGAATGGCGTGAACCCGGGAGGCGGAGCTTGCAGTGAGCTGAGATCCGGCCACTGCACTCCAGCCCGGGCGACAGAGCGAGACTCCGTCTCAAAAAAAAAAAAAAAAATCTGAGCAGTGTTTTCCGCCCTTTAAGAAATTATATTTGCAGGCCGGGCATGGTAGCTCACGCCTGAAATCCCAGCACTTTGGGAGCCCAAGGTGGGCAGATTGCTTGAGCTCAAGAGTTGAAGAGCAGCCTGGGCAACACAGCGAAACCCCACCTCTACAAAAGTATGAAAATGTGCTGGCTGCACACGCCTGTGGTCCTAGCTACTGAGGAAGCTGAGGTGGGAGGATGGCTTGAGCCTTGGAGATCAAGGGTGCAATGAGTCGTGATCGTGCCACTGCAGTCCAGCCTGAGCGACACAGCGAGATCCTGTCTCAAAGGAAAAAAAAAAAAAAAGGGATTATATTTGCAATTCACCAGCTTGAAACCAGGATGAAAAATAATGTTCTCATTTCTTTTAGGTCAATTAAGAACACCACATAGCTACTGTATATTTACTGTTTATTATCATGCAAACAATTCCCACAGATGAAATGTGTGGTTTCTCTATTCTTCACTATAATAAATACATATATCATATATATATCAAATATAATAAAGGTATCAATGTGCATAAACTTTTTTTTAAAAAGTAATCAAAATACGTTTGGGGTGGTTATCTTATAGAATAGCTATTCCGTTTTGCTTACGTCCTACAGTGAATTTCATTACACCTTGGTCACTCTTCCTCCCCAGGCTGCATGCAACCAACCGCACCCACCCTCAGTTCACTGCTGTGTCTCCCTGCACCCAGCACATGATCTGCTGGAGGCCTGACACTCAAGTACCTGTTGGACGGGCGAGTCTTTTACTTTCTGTAAATCAGAAATATCTTCCTGGATTTAGAGTCTAGGAGATCTGGACCAAGTCACGTAAACTTTCTATGCCCAAATGACTGGTTGCTCAAAAACAGAATCACTGGTTAGAAACTAAATCTGTCAACACAAATTATATTGAGCAAATTAATTTTTAAGCCCTTTCCATGTAATTATCAGAGGTACATTTTTCTCAGGAACAAGCTTCAATAGCTAATAAAATAAACTTTTTGGAAGCATCACAAATATTTTGTTAATGTGGACATTGTAGATGAGGCATTTTAATCAACAAAATATTAAACTTTACCTAGAAAAAAAACACCAGCCATTTAGAAGCATGGTTGTGAATACACATTCAACTACTCTACGAACTACTTGGAAAGGACGCATTTCCTGGGGGGAGAAATTAAACTTGTATCTGGTAACTTTAAGACGGGTTTTTAAATATTAAAAGTTATTAAACTTCAAATTCAGTTTTAACTTACTATTTTATACTAGGGAGAAGGTTGCTCTTTTTTCTGTTTTTGAGACAAGGTCTCAATCTGTCTGTCCCCCAGGCTGGAGGGCAGTGGCAAAATCTTGGCTCACTGCAACCTCCGCCTCCTGGGCTCAAGCAGTCTTCCCACCTCAGCCTCCTGAGTAGCTGGAACCACAGGCATGCGCCACTACACCTGGCTAATTTTTTGTATGTTTTTTGTAAAGACAGGGTTTTGCCATGTTGCCCAGGCTGGTCTGGAACTCCTGAGCTCAAATAATCCGCCCGCCTCAGCCTCTCAAAGTGCTGGGACTACAGGTGAAAGCCACTGTGCCCAGCCAGAAGGCTGCTTTCTATAACTTCCTAAAAAAAAATCTGGTAAACATTAATCACACTTATAATTACATAGCACTTCCTCCCTCCCACCTTCTCCCAGAGCTTCACACATTAGATAATTTTATGCTTCATAACTCCCTCTATGAGGTGGACAAGAGCGATACCACTGTCCCCATTTTACATACAAGAAAAAGTTTTGAGAGGTTTAAAAATTATTTGCCCAAGATGAGAAACTCCAGAAGTGGAAACTCCCACGGATTTCCTCTCTGACTGCTCAGTGGCTGTATCTAAAGCAGGATGGTATTGAAGTAGATGAGCTGACTTCTAGCTCTGCCATTCTAGAACAAAACTGATTGACATGTTCTACTGTTTCAGGAAGGGTTGGGATATATAGAAACTGAGTGACAAATAATTGCTTATTTGCTTTTTGCTATTCAAGCCAAGAAAAGGTACCTTCTCATGATTCCCCAACATATAAATTTGGCTATCTTTTGCTAAAATAGTCACAGCTCTCACATTCAGTGACATTAAGTTTTTTGTTTTTTGTTTTTTTTTGAGACAGTGTCTCACTCTGTCACCCAGGCTAGAGTGCAGTGGCATGGCACAATCATGGCCCATGGCAGCCTCTATCTCCTGGACTCAAGGAATCCTCCTAGCTTAGCCTCCTGAGTACCAGGGACTACAGGTGCGAGTCACCACACCTGGATAGTTTTTTTGTGTGTGTTTTGTTTTATTGGTTTTTTTGAAAGAGTCTCTTTCTGTCGTCCAGACTGGAGTACAGTGGCCCGATCTCAGCTTTCTGCAACCTCCGCCTCCTGGGTTCAAGCGATTCTCCTGCCGCAGCCTCCAGAGTAGCTGGGACTACAGGCGTGCGCCACAACATCCAGCTAATTTTTGTATTTTTACAAAACAGGGTTTTGCCATGTTGGCCAGGCTGGTCTCAAACTCCTGACCTCAAGTGATCCACCCAACTCAGCCTCCCAAAGTGCTGGGATTACAGGCATGAGACACTGCGACTGGCCTGCTAATTTTTTAATTTCTTTTGAGAAACAGTCCCCCTATGTTGCCCAAGCTGATCTCCAATACCTGGGCTCAAGTGATCCTCCCACCCTAATCTCCCAGACTGCTGGGATCACAGGCATGAGCCACGGCTTTTCTTCATTAAATAAATATCTGAGCTCCTACTACACGGCACTGAAAGATAATCTACCGGGCAAGACAATGCAACTATAATTTGCTGTGTTGAAGATGGTATTGATCTGCGGACCACAGGGAATATTTGTCCATTAATAAAAAAGGAAAAATCACTGTGAAGAAACTTCCTTGGAATGAATATAAAGCATAATTTCTATGATCCTAAGGATGAAATCATTGCCTTTCTCAACCAGAGCTCCTCATCTGAACCACAGAACACAGATAATTATTTAAGTGGCTCTTTTCTCTATTCTCCCACTCGGGGGTACATAACAGCTCCATTCTAGCAGAAGAGGAGAGAGAATAATTCATTACATGCAATGGGTGCCGTAGGGCTGTGGCCTTAGCAACCCTGTTCTGAGGTCGCCAATAATTTAGAGACCAGGGGCTGCATCTGTGCACACACGCAGCATGAGTTAGTACCTGTACTGTAAAGGGAAAAAGTCATAATTACTTCTGTTGGCCTAAGCTGTCCTGGGTTAGATAAGCTTGGAAAGTGCACGACCATCGCTATCATTTCGCTGTCATAGCACCATGCACAGTTCTGTTACCTTTACATGTGTAGAATGCATCAAAATCCTTCCAAAATTTTTAGTGACCTGCTTTTCCCTTGCTAAAGTAAATAATTTGCTGTGTGCTCGGCTGTTGGCGCGTTACGTGTGTTCAGTCAACACACACAGTCCCAGTTCCCAAAGCAAACTATTGCGGAGATCAGACACGAGCTGTTGTGCTGTTGTTCCTGCTCACCCCACCGCAAGCACCCAGCACTCTAAGGCGCCTACATTTCACACC
>NW_012102388.1:1930311-1932550 GCF_000951045.1 Mandrillus leucophaeus
GAGGGGCCTCGGGGGAGGGGCGGGGCCCGGCGGAGCCCCAGGCTGGCAGGTCCGCTTATAAGTGCTGTTTGTCTCTTCTTGATCTGCTTTTATGCTTTCACACTCGTTATTTTATTTATTACAATGTAGAGCATTCAACGAATAGTGACGAAGAGCAAAGCTCCCGGAATGTGCGGGGTGCAGCTTTGGGTAATACATATGCCGAACCTTCTCTTTAAGTGTCCACGCCCAGCCTCGGGTGTGAATGAAGGAGAGGAGACCACACGTGATCTTAAGGAGCATAACATGGTAGGGGGCGGCAACGGGAAGAGCGCCCGCAGGCCCAGCCCTGGAATGCAGTTCTCGCAGGAGAAACAGGCAATACAGACATAGACAAATAAATGATAAAGGAGAAAAGAAAATAAGGGCATGGACACAGAGAAGAACCGGCAGAGAGGTCGTCACGAAGGTGCAGGAGCTTAGGTGAACTACACAGGTTGGCGGAACAGTCCCCAAGACCACCATCACCTCCGACACCAACGGCAAGTTCTAGCGGTTTCCAAAACCACCTTCAAGTTCCATAATTTGCTAGAAGGAATCACAGAATTCACTAAAAACTACTGTACTCACAACTATGGTTTCTTAGCAGGGAAATTGTACAGATTAACATCAGCCAAGGAAGAAGGGCAGACGGGGAAGTCTGGGAATTACAGCGTGGAGCTTCGAGGTCCTCCCGTGGTCCTCTCCCTGTGTAGTCAGGCCTCATTACTCGCCCTACACTGATGTGTGGTCATACACACAAAGTACTGCCAGTCATTTGCAGAACTTTTACTGGGCTCTATTGCACGCGCGTGATTGATGGATGGTTTGATTGCTCTCATGGTTGATCTCAGCTTCTTGGTTAAGTGATACCCATGTAACCCTAAGCCCCCACCATAAATCACACTGTTACTCTCTGGCTAGGCGAAGACTCTCAGGCAAACAAAGATTGCCTTCCAGGAGGAGAAGGCAAGGCCAGACTTCTTTTTAAACAAGGTTAAAGTCTTTACTGCCTCCTGGAGGAGATGCCTTTGATCTGACCAGAAGGCATCGCTAAGAAATCTGCTTGAGAGCAACAGGCTACACAGTAAAAAACAGGACGTTTTGGACTTGGTTCTAGGTGTGATGTGGTTCTGTTACCCGATGGAAGGTCTTGACGGCCAGTTGTCCAGGTGGGTGTGGTGGCATGCACCTGTAATCCCAGCTACTCAGGAGGCTGATGCATGATAATTGCTTGAACCCGGGAGGTGGAGCTTGCAGTGAGCCAAGATTGCACCACTGCACTCCAGCCAGGGCAGTAGAGAGTGAGACTCCCTCTCCAAAAAAAAAAAGATACGGTTTTTCTCTCCATACCCTGAACTTCCCCACCAGAATGCCTCCTGGACCCTGCAACAGGCAAGCACTTTTCTTTCAGCCTCTTTGCCTCAGCCACCACCATTTTCATTCTCCCTCTCTGGTACATACTGGCCCCTCCCTCGTTTCTCCCTCTCCCCCAGTGGATTTTTCTAAAACGTATAATAATATTGGCAGCAGCTGGATGCTGTCGAATTGGCAACCAAAACTGTTTGTTTGTTTGTTTGTTTGTTTGTTTGTTTGAGACAGGATCTTATTCTGTCTCCCAGACTGGAGTGCAGTGGCACAGTCATAGCTCATTGCAGCCTTGAACTCCTAGGCTCAAGCAATCCTCCCACCTCAGCCTCCAAAAGCTCAGGGACCACAGGCATGAGCCCACCATGCCCAACTTCAAAACCTTCCTTATCCTGCCAGAGAAAAAATGAAATTGTGAATAATATGTAATTTATCATTTTTGTTCATATTATGTACATACATACATATGCAGTCAAGGTGTCTTGGAGGTCAAAACATCAGTCAGGTCACAACAGTGGGTTCAAAACACCATTATAACAGCCAAACACTAACACTGAATGAAATCTACATGGAGGCTGAGGTGGGAGCATTGCTTGAGCCCAGGCGTTGGAGGCTGCAGTAAGCTGTGATCTTGCCACTGCTCTCTAGCCGGGTCCACAGAGCAAGACCCTGTTTCTAATAAATACATAAATAAATGTTTTAAAAACTTAAAGAAAGAAGAAAAAGTGAAAGAGGAAGAGGAAGAAGGAGAAAGGAAAGGAAGAAAGAAAAAGGAAAGGAAGGAAGGAAGGAGAAAAAGAAAGAAAGAAAAGAAAAAAGAAAGAGAGAGAGAGGAAGGAAGGAAAAGAAAGAA
>NW_012102388.1:1934470-1937871 GCF_000951045.1 Mandrillus leucophaeus
GTGTTAGCCAGGATGGTCTCGATCTCCTGACCTCGTGATCCGCCCATCTCGGCCTCCCAAAGTGCTGGGATTACAGGCTTGAGCCACCGCGCCCGGCCAATACTTGATATTTTATTGGAAGCCCTGTCTGCTTCTCCCTGGCACCTGCATTCAATTAACACTCTAATGTAACAGCTGCGGATCATCAGGAGATTGTCTGTCCCTGGCGCCAGCTGCTGAGTTATCATTTTGAGACAGGCAGTGTGATCATTGTTGAACCAGGACCTGATGATCTCCTGACATTCCTGGTGGGTCAGGAGAGAGCCCTCTCCTGCCCTACTTATGCCTGTCTAACTATCTGTAACAGGTTGAAGAATGGGCCCCAACAGAAATACACCCTAATCCCTGGAATGTGTAACTATGTTACCTTACATGGCAAAGTCCATAGTCACAGGTCATAGACTTTCCTGGAGTATTGGGAGTTAGCTCGATCTAATTACAAAAGCAGAGCACTTTCCCCAGCTAGAATAAAAGATGTAGCAGAGGGGGAAGTCAGACCCCAAGTGTAAGGATTTGATGCACTCTTGCTAGCTCTGAAATGTAGGCGCCCCATGCAAGGGCCCAAGAGAGACCTCTAGGAGCGATGGGTGGACCTCAGTACACAGCCAGCAAAGAAATGGGAACCTCAGTTCTTGAGCTGCAAAGAACCGCATTCTGTCAGCAGTAGGATGGGCTTGGAAGTGAATTCTCCCTTGTGCCTCCCAACAAGAGCCCAGGGGCTGCACCTTGTTTTCAGCCTTGTGAAACCCAGAGGAGAGAGCCAGTGGAGCCCACTCAGGCTTCTGACCTACTGAATTGGGAGCTAACAAATGTGCGTTATTTAAAGTCGCTACATCATTTTTGTTTTGTTTCCTTTTGTTTAAGACAGAGTCTGGCTTTGTTACCCAGGCTGGAGTGCAGTGGCATGATCTCTCTGCTCACCGCAACCTCTGCCTCCCAGGTTCAAGCGATTCTCTGATTCTCCTGCCTCAGCCTCCTGAGTGGCTGGGATTACAGGCGCCCACCACCATGCCCAGCTAGTTTTTGTATTTTAAGTAAAGACGGGGTTTCACCATGTTGGCCACGCTGACCTCGAGCTCCTGACCTCAAGGGATCCGCCTGCCTGACCTCCCAAAGTGCTGAGATTACAGACATGAGCCACTGTGCCTGGCCCTAAAGTTGCTACATCTTTATCATTGTTACAGCAGCAACAGAAAACTAACAATCATTTAGTAAAATTAGGCATTTAGCTCCTGAACAATAGGGAATATAGCCCAGAAGACAGATAATATATTATGTACCCCTTGTCAAGAAATGTTACAAGTGAATGAATGAACAGGGCAAGGAAGGTGATTTATTGACCTTGGTAGCCTTGCCTACCCCACACAGCTATGTTTCTGGTGGACATGAACTGAATAAATCAAATATTCAGTTAGTCCCCAGGGAATGAGAAGGGGCTATATAGCGTTAGAACGGAGCTGAATGCATCCTGAAATCACAATGGGAAACAGATGTGAGAGTTCACCGGCTGCAGACTCACGGGCAGGATACACATCTTCTATTCAGTCTAACATACCCCAGCTTTCCTCTGCACAGTCTAGGATTTTCCTCCGCACCACTGGTTTTATTTCTCCTACTTGACTCACCCATTAGAAATGGTTGTTGGCCAGTGTTCATGCCTTTGGGAGGCCAAGGCCAGCAGGTCATGAGTTCAAGATCAGCCTGGGCAACATGATGAAACCCCGTCTCTACTAAAAATACAAAAATTAGCTGGGCGTGGTGGCGGGTGCCTGTAATCCCAGTTACTTGGAAGGCTGAGGCAGGAGAGTAGCTTGAACCCAGGAGGCGGAGGTTGCGGTTAGCCGGGATCACACCACTGCACTCCAGCCTGGACGGAGCAAGACTCTGTCTCAAAGAAAAAAAGACAAGAAATGATTGTTTGCAGCAGCCTTGATTTTTTTTTTTTTTACTTTTAAGTTCAGGGGTGCACGTGCCAGTTTGTTATTTAGGTAAACATGTGTCATGGGTGTTTGCTGTACAGATTAGTTCATTACCCAGGTACTAAGCCTAGTAGCCATTAGTTATTTTTCCTGATCCTCTCCCTCCTCCTACCCTCCACCCTCCAAAAGGCCAGAGTGTGTGTTGTTTCCCTCTATGTGTCCATGTGTTCTCGCCATTTAGCTCCCACTTCTAAGAGAGAACGTGTGGTTATTTGGTGTCTGTTCCTGCGTTCCTTTGCTAAGAACAGTGGCCTCCAGTTCCATCCATGTTGCTGCAAAGGACATGATCTCGTTCTTCTTTTATAGCCTTGATTCGTAAGCACACTGAAGTTTGAGCCCACACTCTAAAGATTAGAGCACATTGGTAACACGGCATGCGCATTTATGGGATTCTTAGATTCATATTCATAGCATTTGTGTTCCTCGGCGTACAAGCCTGGCTGAACACCCCGACTATTCAGAATAAGGCTTCCAGCAAGTAGGCAGAGAAGCCGGCAGAAAGGGAAATGGGGGAGCGGGGACTTAGTATCGTGTTTTTGTTTTTGTTTTGAGGCAGGGTCTCACTCTGTGGCCCAGGCTGGATGCAGTGGCACCATCTCACCTCACTGCAGCCTCTACCTCCCTGACTCAAGCAATCCTCCCATCTCAGCCTCCCAGGTAGCTGGGACTACGACTGTGTGTCACCACGACCCACTAATTTTGTTTATCTTTTCTACAGACAGGGTCTCCCTATGTTGTCTAGGCTGGTCCTGAATTCCTGGGCTCAAGTGATCCACCCTGCTCAGCCTCCCAAAGTGTTTTAAAAGCACTGAAACCTTAAGAACATAAGCCCTTCATTATAAGGAATGATATTGCCTTACAAAAGATGATGACAAATTTGCTTCATAAAATGAAGAGAAGATTTGCAAATACTCTTTACGGCTTCCTACAGTAAAATCTGAGAAAGTTAATAAACACGGAGCAAGTGAAGCCAGCATAGTGGCTCACACCTGTAATCCCAGCACTTTGGGAGGCAGAGGTGGGAGGATCGCTTAAGTCCAGGAGCTCAAGACCAGCCTGAGCAACATAGCAAGACCCTGTCTCTACAAAAAATAAACAAATAGCAAGGCGTGGTGATGCATACCTGTGGGCCCAGGTACTTGGGAGGCTGAAATGGGAGGATTGCTGGAGCCCAAGAGGTCAAGGCTGCAGTGAGCTGTGATTGTGACACTGCATTCCAGCCTGGGCGACAGAGTGAGACCCTGTCTCTATTAAAAACAAAAAACATGGCCAGGCACGGAGGCTTGTGCCTATAATCCCAGCACTTTGGGAGGCCGAGGCAGGTGGATCATGAGGTCAGGAGCTTGAGACCATCCTGGCTAACACAGTGAAACCCCATCTCTA
>NW_012102388.1:1938361-1942667 GCF_000951045.1 Mandrillus leucophaeus
AATTAATTAATTAATTAATTAATTAAATAAAAAACAAAAAACAAAAGCACTGGTGAGTGAAGCCATTTTGGGCATTTCAGCACAACCCAGCTGCCAGCTAAATGTAGCAAGTGAGTGGACCCCAACCAACACCACCAGGGGCAGAAGAACCAACAAGCTGAGCCCTGCCCATATTCCTGACCCTCAGAATTGTAAACCAAAAAGTATCTGAGACAGGTCTCAATCAATGTAGGTTAAGGACATGCCTAGAAAAAATAAACACAGACTCACAGAAGCAATCATCTGTGGCCTGTACCTTTCTCCAAAAATGATTTTGAGGGCTTTAGTATTTAAAGGGGAAAAGCAGGCTTAAGGGGAAAAGGGAGGATGTGGTCATCCACATGCTGCAAGAGAAAAGGAGCAGGTAGGGGAATCATCAATTATGTATTCATCTAGTGCTCAGTAAATCAACACTTTATTTATTTTTGTATATATATTTTAGGCAGGGTCTCACTCCATCACCCAGGCTAGAGTGCAGTGGAGTGAATTCGGCTCACTGCAGCCTCCGCCCTCTGGGTTCAAGTGGTTCTCCTGCCTCAGCCTCCCAAGTAGCTGGGATCATAGGCACCTGCCACCACACCCAGCTAATATTTGTATATTTAGTAGAGGCGGGGTTTTTGCCATGTTGCCCAGGCTGGTCTCGAACTCCTGAGCTCGAGGGATCTGCCCACCTTGACCTTCCAAGGTGTTAGGATTACAGGTGTGAGCCGCTGCACTTGAATGCAGAGTAGCAACTTGAGGAGGTGTTTAACCTTTGATCTGTAGCTGTCTGCTTCAGAACAAAAGGAAAGGCAGTTTCATTCATGACTCAGCTTTCCACTTAATTGTTTTCTTTTGGCAGAGTGAATTGGGGTCCCGAGGATTTATTTTTCCTTCACAGAATCGGGAGAAATTATAAATCATTATTGTATTATGCCATTAAGTTTTTGGGTAGTCGATTATGCAGTAGATAACTGGAGCAAATAATTAAAGAGAATCTTGTTCATTTAAGTAGAAATGTGTATTTAGCACCCACTGTAAACCAAAAATAAAATTCTAAGCCCCACAACCATCTAAATGGACCCCTCCTCTCAGACAAGGGCATTCCAAAATTAACCTGAAAAACCAGTTCAGGCCATGATGGGAAGTGGGGTTGGACAGGCCTCATGACACCCTCCTCCTTTTGGAATTCAGGAAAAGCTGAACAACATTAACATCAACACAGACCTTAAGTTTGTTAAGAAACATTTACAATCTATTCTCTCTGAAGTCCGCTACTTGGAGGCTTCATCTGCATAATAAAACCTTGGTCTCCACAACCCCTTTTTGTAACCCAGACATTTCTTTCTATTGACAGTAACTCTTTCAACCAATTGCCAATCAAAAAAGTCTTAAATCTACATAGGACCTGGAAGCCTCCCCCTCCACCACTTCAAGTTGTCACACCCTTCCAGATGGAACCAACGTAACTCTTACGTGTACTGATTGAGGTCTTATGTCTCCCAAAAATGCATAAAAGCAAGCTGTGTCCCAACCACCTTGGGCATAAGTCATCAGGACCTCCTGAGACTGTCATGGGTGCATTCTTAAGCTCAGCAAAATAAACTTTCTAAACTGATCAAGACCTGTGTCTCAGAGACTTTTGGGTTCACATCAGTATGTGCCAAATACTGTTCTATGCTCTAGGAATATAGAATTGTATAGCATATGGAATATAAAATTACTGCCTTCACAGAGCTTATATTCAAGAGTGGAAGTGTGTGTGTGTATACGTGTGTGTGAGCACGTGTGTGCATTTGCGTGCGTGTGTGTGTGCACGTATGTGTGTGTGTGTGTAAGAAACAAACAAGATAGAAGAGAAAGGCCAGGCACTGTGTCTACACCTGTAACTGCTGTGCTTTGGGAGGCCAAGGTAGGAGGATCACTTGAGGCCAGGTGTTCGAAGCCAGCCTGGGCAACATAGCCGGGCTTTACAAAAAAATATTTTTAAATTAGCCAGATGCAGTGGTATGTGCCTGTAGTCCCAGCTACTCAGGAGGCTGAGGCGGGAGGATTGCTTGAGCCCAGGAGCCCAGGAGGCTGTACTGAGCTCTGATCACACCACTGCACTCCAGCCTGGAAAACAGAGCAAGGACCCATCTCCCAAAAAAAAAATAAAATAAAATAAAATAAAAAGCCAAACCTATAAGTTCTGGGTGTCAAGTGCTCCAGAGAAAAATGTTGCAGGAAAAGGGGAGAGAGGGTGTCGGGGCAGGTGGTTTCAGACAGGTTGACTGGGAAAAGCGTCACTGAGATGATGCCCTGGAGATGTCACTGTGGGCCTGCCAGATCCTTCTGGGGCCTCAAGGACTCCCTGCTCACTGCTCCGCGTGTTGCGGGAGCCACGGCGTTCCCCTGAGTTCCCGCTAAGCGCTGCTTCCTGGGAGTGGCTGCATACCACGATGCCCGCTGCTGTTGAGGTGGGACAACTCCAGCGGCCACACAAATGTCAGAGCTTAGGGCAGGAGCGCCTCAGTGAGACCTTGGTGGTCAACCCCACTTCCCAATCCCACTTTCTTCTCTCCTCCCACAGTGTCAACACTCCCAATAACTTCCTGCTTCCCAGGAACTGGACCTAAGACAGATGGGAATGGGGGAAGGAGACTGGCCATGGTTTCCACGCAGGGAGAACAGAGAAGGGCAAGTGCGAAGCAGAGGGCTCGGGGAGCCCGCAGAGGGTCAGCTGGCTCCTCTGCCCCAGCCTCCAAGCAAAACCCCGACAGCAGCAGCGGGGTGTGCGCACTCCACGCTCAGCCAGCACCTCTCAGGCCTCATCCCTGCTACCCTGACATCCTCTACAGGAACTGCTCCGTCCCCACAGGGACCAGCTCTGTCCCACGCCTTCTTCGGGGTTTTGGTTCCATGACCTTTCTGTGAGGCCTGTTTGGACCCATCCGGTTAAAAATTGCCACCCCTTTGAACTGTTCTATGCACAGCACTTCAGACAAGAGACACGCAGGTTCTTCCACCCCAGCAACCCAGTCTCCAGCTCTCCAGACCCCAACAGAGTGTCCAACTGTTCCATTCCATTCTGCCCCGAACTACGTGGAATTGGTCCAGACCCCACAGGTCAGGGACTCAGCTCACAAGACGGCCCCGCACTTCAGATGCCAATTGCAGGTCGGCGTCTCCAGTGCGTCCGACTGACTGGCCATTAATAGAAGGCTCCTACAGCCCCTCCCTCCTCAAGTTTGATAATTTGCTAGAATGGGTCAGAGAACACAGGGAAGTGCTTTACTTACTAGTATAAAGACTTCAACTCAGAAACAGCCACAAGGAAGAGGTGCACAGGACCAGGTAAGGATGGGAGGGGCATGCAGGGGGTCTCAGGACCGGACTAGGCAGCGCCTCTTGGCCTGCAGAAATGCCAAATCTGAAAATGATCTTGATCCTTTTGTGTCTGTGTGTGTGTGACAAGAGGCCTCATTCTGTCACCCAGGCTGGAGTGCAGTGGTGCAATCGTGGCTCACTGCAGCCTCCACCTCCTGGACTCAAGCGATCCTCCCACCTCAGCCTCCCAAGTAGCTGGGACTCCAGGCCCAACTAGTTTTGTTTCTCTGTACAGATGGGGTCTCGCTGTGTTGCCCAGGCAACAATGCATTGTCCAGACCCTCTCCCTGCCAGCTGCTCCTCTCAGCGCCTCCTGGCGTTCACCAACCCAGAAGCTCGCAGAGCCGCATAGTTCAGGGTTTTACGGAGAGCCCGTTCGGTAGGCATGATTGCTATTATTGGCCAATGGTGATGAAGGCAATCTCCAGCACCCTCCAACCACCAGAGATCGAGGGCGGAGCTGAAAGTCTCAACCCTCTACTCCCAAGGTTGGTTCCCCTGGCAACTAGTCCCCATCTAGGGGCAACCTAGGACCCTCCAGGAGTCACCTCATTAGCATAAACGCTGGAATGGGTGAAAGAGCCTGTTATGAATAACAAAAGCCGCTATTGCCCTATCACTTGGAATTCCAAGGATTTCAGAAGCCCTGTTTTGGGAACCGAGAGGAAGACCAAATGCATGTTATTGGCCACCTGGGACACCCTCGCCATCCCCTACCCTGTGCGCTTTTCCTGCAGCAACCTCCTCAGGCTCTGCTCAACTCACGGACGTCTGCGGTTTCTCACCTGCCTTCCTCCTCAGGAAACTACGGGCAGGGATTTTTGTCTGCTTTGTTTACAAATTGTCTTCCATACCTAGAATGTCGCCCGGCACACTTAAGGTTTCTTTTTTTTTTTTTTTTTTTTTGAGACGGAGTCTC
>NW_012102388.1:1943641-1947166 GCF_000951045.1 Mandrillus leucophaeus
TTCTTTCTTTCTTGACATGGTCTCACTCTGTTACCCAGGCTGGAGTGCAGTGGTGCAATCATGGCTCACTGCAGTCTCAACCTCCTGAGCTCAAGTGATTCTCCCACCTCAGTCTCCCAAGTAGCTGGGACTAAAGGCGCATGCCACAATGCCTGGCTAATTTTGGTTTTTGTAGAGATGGGTGTCTCACTCTGTTGCCCAGGCTGGTCTCAAACTCCTGAACTCAAGAGATCCTCCTGCCTCAGCCTCCCAAAGTGCTGGAATTACAGGCATGAGCCACCGCATCCGACCTCAAAGACCAGTTCTTTAGGATTCACAATAGTGATGTTATCTATAGGAGTAGTTGTGGAAGTTACAAATTTTGTGACACCCCCCCGCCCCAAGTTATGTGACTCTGGGGCAGTCAGCAACTTCTAGGAAAAGACGCCAAGCAGTGGGAAGTCATCCTTTAACTGTGCCTATTCTTTAGCAAAGTCCAAGCCACTACCATAATTTTTAACTTTGCCTCATGAATGAGGCTTCAATCTCCGGACAAGAGGGGTGTCAGTTTCCCTTGCCTCCAAGTTTCATAAACTAAATCCCTCTCATAGTTATCATGGCCTCTGTGCTAGAATAAGAAAAAAAAAAAAAAATATTTAGCCTGTGAGGTTAGAAGCAAGATGGAGTCAGTCACGTTACGCTTCTCTCATTGTTTATAATTCTGCAAAGGCGGTTTTGCTATACAGCGTTCTAACCCATTTAATCTCCTGTCACCCCTAGGAGGAGGCTTCTGTTCGGCAGCAATTTGGATACAAACCCAGCGAGGTTCCTACCTATTTTAAAATCCTGGATGAGAGCAGTGGCTCATGCCTGCAATCCCGGCACTTTGGAGTCTGAGGTGGAAGGATCGCTTGAGGACAGGAGTTCAAGGCCAGCCTGGGCAACATGGAGAAACCCCTGTGTCTACAAAAATGTCTTCAGTTAAAAATAAATAAATAAAATTCTGTGATTTCAAAGTATTATATTTTTCTGGACTTATGAAATAATAGGGAAAATTTAAAATTCATCCCCATTGACGGTCCTAAAGAATTGAGACTATCAGTCAACCATAGCACTGTTTCTTCTGCTTGGAAGTTCAAGGCTGGCTTAGAATTCATTGTGTCTTCTCCTTATCCTGGATACAGAATGTAAATTTAAGTGGGTATGAAGCTTTAATGATATCTGAAAATGCAATCGCCTTGTTTATCATTATTGTGGAATATAATAAATTCCTCTTCAAAGGTTTTAGCCTGTAAATTATTTAGTACAATGAGTTCTGAGATCCTCCCCAAAGAACCAATGTATCCGTATGTTCAGCTCCCCCGTTCTTTGTTCTTTATTTTATGTTTAACTTCCTTGTTCTCTTCGTCTGCTTGCCCCTAGTTTTAATAAACAACCCCCTCCTAGCCTCTATCACCGGCTCTGACCTTAGTCACCCTTGTCCCCTGCTCTGACCTTAGTCACCCTTGTCCCCTGCTCTGACCTTAGTCATCCTTGTCCCCTGCTCTGACCTTAGTCATCCTTGGTGAACTGTTCTGTTCTTAGTCATCCTGAGTCACCTGTTCTGTAACCATCTTTCTCGCCAAACTACTCCCCTGCCACTCCAACTCATTCCCCTGCTCTCTTTAAAATAGCCAATCGGAATTAGCTTAGACTGTGCAGTCCAACCCTAGCCAATAGAGGAATGACACAGCAGAAGGGGCTACCTGTGTCAGGGATAAGAACCCCTTCCCCTCCCTTGTCCAGGTGTACTCTCAGCATTACTCCATCCATGAGACGTATCCTTCCATAGTAGTAAATTGCGTTGCTGAGAAAATGTATGCTCGAGTGCTATTTCTTTTGCAGCACCAAAAATTTATTTCTAACAATTATGCAAAGTTTAAGTTTAGAAATAAATTATCCTAGGCTGGGCACAGTGGCTCATGCCTGTAATCCCAGCACTTTGGGAGGCCGAGGCGGGTGGATCACGAGGTCAGGAGTTCAAGACCAGCCTGGCCAAGATGGTGAAACCCTGTCTCTACTGAAAATACAAAAATTAGCTAGGCGCGGTGGCAGGTGCCTGTAATCCCAACTACTCAGGAGGCTGAGGCAGGAGAATTGCTTGAACCCAGGTGGCAGAGGTTGCAGTGAGCAGAGATTACGCCATTGCACTCCAGCCTGGGCAACAGAGTGAGATTCCGTTTCAAAAAAATAAATAAATAAATAAAAGGAAGAAATAAGCTATCCTTTTTAAAGATGAGGCCGAATACATTATCTGGAAATAGCTTTCAAAATACAATGTCACTTGCTGTATCAGGTTCCTATGCCTGCTGTCAGAAATTGCTGCAAAGTTAGTGGCCTAAAGCAACACAGATTTGCCATCTTGCAGTTGCGGGGGTCAGACGTCAGGTGCGGGCATCCGCGGAGTGAAGGCGGCTGCTTTCTACCAGCTCCCAGGAAGAATCCATTTCCCTGCCTTTCCTGGCCTCCAGAGGTGCCGCATTTCCTAGCTCCTGACCCACCCTCCGTCTTCAGCGCCGGCAGCACGGCACCACTCTGACCCTTCTCCATGCACCTTTTTCTCTGACCACAGTCAGAAATAGGCTCCACTTTTGAGGAGTCAACTGATTAGACAGAGTAGAGTTGCACTGTCCAGGATCATCTCCCCATTTGAAAATCTGTACCTTTCATGCAAATGCAGATTCTCTCTCGCCATGGAAGGGGACGCTGACACTTCCCAGCGGCCAGGGCAGGGACCTCCTTGTGGCCGTTATTTGCCAACCACAGTTCTCAGAGCATTATTTCATGTATCAGTTTATGTGAATGAGAAGGAAACAGCATGAAACTCTTCACACACCTTGACTTTTGTTTAACTTGTTTATTTATTTACTTATTTATAGAGGCTGGTCTCCAACTCCTGGGCTCAAGTGATCCTCCCACCTTGGACTCCCAAAATACTGGGATTACACGCATGAGCCACCACACCCAGGGACTTTCCACGTTAACCAATCAAATATTTTCTATTTATTTTAAATAGAATTTAGAAATGGAAACCACGGTGTGACACCATTTTCCCAACTTCTAGTGAAAACAGAAATAGAAAACACCTTCAGTCGGGCGTGGTGACTCACACCTGTGATTCCAGCTACTCAGGAGTCTCAGGTGGGAGGACCCCTGAGCCCAGGAGTTTCAGGGATGACTGGGCAACATAGTGAGACCCCATCTCTATTTTAAAAAAAAAAAAAAGGCCAGGCACTGTGGCTCACACCTGTAATCCCAGCACTTTGGGACGCCAAGGCGAGAGGATCACTTGAGGTCAGGAGTTCAAGACCAGCCTGGCCAACATGGCGAAACCCCGTCTCTACTAAAAATACAAAAAGATTAGCCAGGCATGGTGATGGGTGCCTGTAATCCCAGCTACTTGGGAGGCTGAGGGAGGAGAATTGCTTGAACCCACGAGGCAGAGGTTGCAGTGAGCCAAAATCGCACCATTGCACTCTAGCCTGGGTGACAGAGCAAGACTACGTC
>NW_012102388.1:1948105-1952938 GCF_000951045.1 Mandrillus leucophaeus
TCAAACTCCTGACCTCAAGGGATCCACCTGCCTTGGCCTCCCAAAGTGCTGGGATTATGGGCGTGAGCCACTGTGTGCCTGACCACTATATACATATTTCTAAAACCTGTGCTGTGGGTTGAATTGTGTCCTCTCAAAGATGTGTTGAAGTTCTTCTCCCCTCTACCTGTGAATGTGGCTTATTTTGGAAATAGGGTCTTTATAGAGGTAATCGAGTTAAGATGAGGTAATCAGGGTGGACCCTAATCTGGTGTATGGAGTCCTTCTAAGGAAAGACAGAGACAGAGATACACAGAGACAGAGACACCTCACACAGGAGACAGGGAGACACTCAGGGAGAAGACTGCCATGTGACTGCAGTGATGTGTCTACAAGCTGAGGAGAACCAAGGGTTGCCCGCAATGCCAGAGGCTAAGAGAAAGGTATGGGACAGAGTCTCCCCTCAAGATGCCAGAGGGCCACAGCCCTCCCACACCTCAATTTCAGGCTTCTATCCTCCTGAACTGTGAAAGAATAAATTTCTGTTGTTTTAAGGCACCAGTGTGTGGCATTTTGCTATGGCAGCCCAGGGAAGCTGATGGTACCCTATAATTATCTTATGAATAGCACAGTTATGTTGCACTGGGTGTTGGTATATCTTAGAAGAGTCAACTTATTAAAAGCAGGCATTCGAAATGGTCCACAATTTTTGAAACCCTAAATATGATACTGAAAATTTAACTATATAGTGGAAAATGTAACAGGTATATTTTGAAACTCTATGTCTGTGAAGTGTCCCAGGCATCTCTCAACCTTTGAGAAGTTCTAAAATATTCTTACGTTTTCTTACGTTTTATTCTGTCCTTCTTAATTAGACTAGATTCTCCTAAAGTGACAGGTAACACCGAATGAAAGACATTACTGGCTGGGCGCCATGGCTCATGCCTGTAACTCCAGCACTTTGGGAGGCTGAGGAGGTTGAATCCCTTGAGGTCAGGAGTTCAAGATCAGCCTGGCCAACATGGTGAAACCCCATCTCTACTAAAAATACAAAAATTAGCCAAGCATGGTGGCAGATACCTGTGATCCCAGCTACTGAGGAGGTTGAGGCAAGAAAATCTCTTGAACCCAGGAGAGGGAGGTCGCAGTGAACCAAGATTGTGCCACTGCACTCCAGCCTGGGTGACAAAGTGAGACTCCATCTCAAAATAAAAAATAAAAAATAAAAAGACGTTACCGCTGTCCCCAACAGGAGCGGTTGTCTTATTCTGTTTAGGCTGTTATAACAGAATATCATAGACGGAGTGGCTTAACAACAATAGAAACTCCTTTCTCGTACTTCTGGAAGCTGGGAAGTCCAAGATCAAGGCACCAGCACATAGGGTGTCTGCAGAGGACCCACTGTCTGGTTCAAAGATGCTGCCTTCTGGTTCATAGACTTTTCACTGTTATAGTCTCCACTGGATTTGATAAATTGAAAACAGTGAATTATAGATTATATCATTCATAGATGTATTGTTAAATATACTTTAAAAGAAAAGATTACCAAAAACAGTGATATGTGGAAATAGTCAAAGAACCCAGAAAAATACGCCCAATAAATGAATTAATAATAAAGTTTATTTAACAACAACATATACAGAAATAAAAGTACTAGCAATGAAAACACACAAAGTTGTAAATTATATTGTCCCATGCACAAAATTAAGATTTTTTTTTTTTTTTTTTAAGACAGAATCTCGCTCTGTGACCCAGGCTGGAGTGCAGTGGTGCGATCTTGGCTCACTGCAACCTCTGCCTCCCGGGTTCAAGTGATTCCCCTGCCTCAGCCTCCCGAGTAGCTAGGACTACAGCCGTGCGCCACCTCGCCCAGCTAATTTTTGTAGTTTTAGTAGAGATGGGGTTTCACTGTGTTGGCCAAGATGGTCTCGATCTCTTGACGTTGTGATCTGCCCACTGCAGCCTCCCAAAGTGCTGGGATTACAGGCGTGAGCCACTGCGCCCAGCCAAAATTAAGAATTTTTAATATTCATTCATTGACAGGGTTTTGCCATGTTGCCCCAGGCTGGTCTTGAACTCAGGTGGTAGAAGGGGTGAGGGAGTTCCCTGGGGTCCCTTTGTCAAAGGCACTAATCCTATTCATGAAGGCTCCACTCTCCTGACCTAATCACCTTTCAAAGGTCCTACCTCCTAGTACCATCACCCTCAGGGTTAGGATCAGAACAGATGAGTTTTGGGGGAGGAAACATTCAGACCACAGCAGAGGCTCCTTGCCCTCACCCTCACCCCCACCCCAAGCTTCCACAACAAAGCCAGCATGTTCGCCCCTCTGCACCTGGCTGAGCCCTCCTCTTCCTCTCCTGTGTGCACCTGCCTCAGCCAGCTGGGTTCCTTGCTGTCCTCGCACAGCTCCAGGCAGTCTCTTGCCTTGGGGCCTTTGCACTCGCCCCTCCCTCTTGCTGGAATTCTCTTCCTCTGAATATCTGCATGGCTCCTTCCCTCGCCTTCTGCGGGTCTCTGCTCAAACATTACCGTCTTAGGGAAGGTCTCTTGGCCACCCGACCTGCACAACCACCTCCTTCCTTTGACCTTCTGTATGTTTTTCGTTTGATTGTTTGTTTTCAGATGGAGTCTCCCTCTGTTGCCCAGGCTGGAGTGCAGTGGTGCAATCTCAGCTCACTGCAACCTCTGTCTCCTGGGTTTAAGCGATTCTCCTGCCTCAGCCTCCCGAGTAGCTGGGATTACAGGTGCTCGCCACCACGCCTAGCTAGTTTTTGTATTTTTAGTAGAAACGGGGTTTCACCATGTTGGCCAGGCTGGTCTTGAACTCCTGACCTCAGGTTATCCACCCGCCTCGGCCTCCCAAAGTGCTGGGATTACAGGCATGAGCCACTGTGCCCGGCCTGTATGTTCTTTTTTATAGAGTCTCACTCTCTGTCACCCAGGCTAGAGTGCAGTGGCGTGATCTCAGCTCACTGCAACCTCCACCTTGCAGGCTCAAGCAGCTCTCCTGTCTCAGCCTCCTGAGTAGTTGGGACTACAGGTACGCACCACCACGCCCAGCTAATTTTTGCATATATTGTAAAGATGGGGTTTCACCAGCCCAGGCTGGTCATTAACTCCTGGCCTCAAGTGATCCACCCACCTCAGCCTCCCAAAGTGCTGGGATTACAGTTGTGAGACTGGCCTGTATTTTCTTTAACTGCTTTACTTTTTACCTTAGTAATTATCACTACTTCATAGATGTTACTTAATTCTCAGGTTCATTTTTCTGTCTGTTTTACTCAATGTCCCAGTCCCTGGAGAGTGCCTGGTACACAGCAGATACTCAATAAATATTAGGTGGGTGAACTAATACATCTGCACGTTTCATCCCTCTGTCTTAGACTCAGTAGAGTTTCGTAACTCAAACAACTCAGGGCTCAGGCAGATAAGCAAACATGCAGCACAGGCTGAGCATCCGATCACAAGGCGCAAATGGTTTGAGGCCTGCGCCTGTCTGAGATTTAACAGGGAATGACGGGCTGGGGGCAATGGCAGCTGGCAGCATTTGCCCCGTCTGTAGGGGGCAGTGGCTATGTACCTCCAGAAGTCTGTAGCCACACAAGAAATGAGGCTCGATGCCTCCCAATCTTCTTATGATTTTCAAAGGAATCCAGATACCTGGATTTTATGTGAAATATCCTTTTCTTTCATATTAGTTATCTATTACTGTGTAACAAAGTGCTCTAAATGTTAATGGCTTGAACAACAATCAGCCCTTTTTATCTCACAGTTTCTGTGTGACTTCACTGGATCCAGGTCTCGTGAAATTTGCAGGGAAGGTGTCAGCTAAGGCTATACAGTCATCTGAAGGCTTGGCCAGCGCTGGAAGATTTGATTTCAGGATGGCGCGCTCATGTGGCTGGCAGCTTTTCTGGTTTGCTTTGCTTTGCTTTGCCTTTTTGAGACCAGGTCTCTCTGTGTTGCTCAGGCTGGAGGGCAGTGGCAGCATCACAGCTCACCATAGCCTTGATGTCCTGGGCCTGAGCAATACTCTGGCCTCAGCCTCCTGAGTAGCTGGGACTATAGACATAGGCCATCATGCCCAGCTAAATATTTTTATTTTTATTTTTTGTAGAGACAGGGTCTCACTATGTTGTCCTGGCTGGACTCAAACTCCTGGGTTCAAGTAATTCTCCTGCTTTGGCCTCCCAAAGTGCTGGGATTATTACAGGGATGAGCCACCACACTGGCTGGCTGGCATGTTTCTAGAGGCTCTTCGCAGGGGACTTCAGATTTGTGTCACAAGATCCCGTCCATAGGACTGTGTTTGTCCTTATAATACGGTGACCGGGCCCCACAGAGTCAGTGATTCTGGCCACAGAGCCTCTGTGACCTAGTTTCCAAAGTAACACACTGTCCATTATGACATATTCCGCTTGTTATAACTAAGTCGCTAAGTCCAGCCCACACTCAAGGAGACATTAATTAGAATCAACCTTTTCCATGGAGGGGGATCAAAGAATTGCTAGACGTAAAATCATCTAATCTTAAAATGCTGTCCATGAGTTCAGATAGAAAGCATGTTCTGACTCACCCCAGCACAGGTGAGACGACACCCTTGAAGGTTCTGTTTCATATAGGCCACCAAAGAGTACACTCAGCACTATTCTCATCTTTATTTTTTATTTTTTAAATATTTATTTAAAGTTTTTTTTAAATTTTTTTAATTAAAAAAAAAAGTATAGGCTGGGCACGGTGACTCATGCCTGTAATCCCAGCACTTTGGGAGGCCGAGGTAGGGGGATCACCTGTGGTCAGGAGTTCGAGACCAGCCTGGCCAACATGGTGAAACCACGTATCTACTAAAAA
>NW_012102388.1:1954088-1958434 GCF_000951045.1 Mandrillus leucophaeus
AGGCTGAGGCAGGAGAATGGCGTGAACCCGGGAGGCGGAGCTTGCAGTGAGCTGAGATCTGGCCACTGCACTCCAGCCTGCGCGACACAGCGAGACTCCATCTCAAAAAAAAAAAAAAAATTTTTTTTTTGAATTAGGGTCATGCTCTGTCACCCAGGCTGGAGTGCAGTGTATGCACAGATTAGTCTTTGCCATGAAGTACCATTATTAACATTCAATAGGCCTGCACATTTATTATTATTTATTTGTTTATTTTTATTTATTTATTTATTTATTTTGATAGAGTCTTGCTCTGTCGCCCAGGCTGGAGTGCAGTGGCTCGATCTCAGCTCACTGCAATCTCCGCCTCCCAGGTACCTCCTAGGTTCAAGCAATTCTTCTGCCTCAGCCCCCCGAGTAACTGGGATTACAGGCACCTGCCACCAAGCCCGGCTAATTTTTTGTATTTTTGGTAGAGATGGGGTTTCACCATTTTGGCCAGGCTGGTCTGGAACCCCTGACCTCGGGTGATCCACTTGCCTTAGCCTCCCAAAGTGCTGGGATTACAAGCATAAGCCACCAGGCCTGGCCTATTATTCTTATTAGAATATAATGCTGCTGTGTCTCATTCCTCTTTCTGTATTCAGAAGGGGTCAAGAGTCATTCATTCACCCAGGAGGCAAACACTTGTGATCCAAGCTACTCGGGAAGCTAAGACAAGAGGTTCATTTGAGCCCAGGAATTTGAGGCTGCCGTGAGCTATGATCATGCCACTGTACTCCAGCCCGGGCAACAGAGCAAGACTGTGTCTCTAGAAAACAAAAACAAACCAAAAAAAGAGTAATTCATTCAATATTTCAATAAATATTGTTTAAGCATACATTATGTGACAGGTGCTGCACTAGATACTTCGAATGTCATGACATGGTATGCCACTTATTTTAGTGAAGGAAAGAAAGACTGAAAAACGAGCATGTAAATAATTAAGCGATATGTTCTCAATAAGTGCTCTGAAGTAAAGAAAATGGGTGCTGAGGTGGAGAAAGCCTGGGGGTGGTTAGGGGCCTGAAAGGGGAGAAGGAGCCAGCCAGGCTAAGATGGGTGGGGAAGAGCATTTTATTTACTTGTTTATTTGAGACAGGGTCTTGCTGTGTTGCCCAGGCTGGAGGGCAGTGGCACGATCATGGATCACTGTAGCCTCCACCTGCCAGGCTGAAGTGATCCTCCTGCCTCAGCCTCCCAAGTAGCTGGGATTACAGGCGTGTGCCATTACACCTGGCTAATTTTTGTATTTTTAGTAGAGATGGGGTTTCATCATATTGGCCAGGCTGGTCTTGAACTCCTAACATCAAGTGATCTGCCTGCCTCAGCCTCCCAAAGTGCTGGCATTACAGGCATGAGCCACCACGCCCAGCCAAGGGAAGATAATTTTAAACAGCGGGACCAGTAAGTGCAAAGGCCCTGTGGCAGGAACAAATTTGACTGGGGTAAGATACAGAAAGTCCTGTGAGGCTATAGGGGGAGAGGCAGGAGACGAGGTAGGCGAGGTAGGCATGAGCTAGAGCCCATAGTACCTCCCAGACTACAGATTTCATGGATCTAAGTGAGACAGATAGAAAACCACTGCAGGGTTTTATGAGTGGAGGAGGATGATCTGATATATACAAAGTTTTTTTAGTAGAGACGGGGTTTCACTATGTTGGCCAGGCTGGTCTTGAACTCCTGGCCTTGTGATCCACCTGCTTTGACCTCCCAAAGTGCTGGAATTACAGGTGTGAGCCACCACGCCCAGCCTCTGACATGGTTTTAAAATATCACTCTGGGCCAAGTGCAGTGGCTCATGCCTGTTATCTCAATACTTTGAGAAGTTAAGGCAGGAAAATTATTTGGGGCCAGAAGTTTGAGAAAAGCCTGGGCAATGTAGCAAGACCCCATCTCTACAAAAAAGAAAAAAAAATTGCTGGGTGTGGTGGTGCGTGCCTGTATTCCCAGCTACTCAGAGGGCTGAGGTGGGAGGATCACTTGACACCAGGAGCTCAAGGTTGCAGTGAGTCATGATCTCGCCACTGCACTCCAACCCTGGTGACAGAGAAATACCCTGTCACTGCCAAACAAACAAAATCCACCCTGTGCCTCCTGATCAGAGGCACTAAGAAGGACACAACATCACTTTTGTGGTTTTCCTACTCAAACGGCATCGCCTGTATCTAAGCATGAGGAATTATCAGAGAAATTCAAACGTAAGGACAGCCTACAAAATAACCGGCCTCTAAAATACTCTGCAAGGCCAGGCACAGCAGCTCACGCCTATAATCCCAGCACTTTAGGGGGCCCAGGTGGGTGGATCCCCTGAGGTCAGGAGTTTGAGACCAGCCTGGCCAACATGGTGAAAACCCGTCTCTACAACAACCACAAAAATTAGCCAGGTGTGGTAGCAGGCACCTGTAATCCCAGCTAATCAGGAGGCTGAGGCAGAAGAATCACTTGAACCTGGGAGGCAGAGGTTGCAGTGAGCTGGGATCACGCCACTGCACTCCAGCCTGGTGACAGAGCAAGACTCTGTCTTGGGGAAAAAAAAATACTCAGCCGGACGCAGTGGCTCATGCCTGAATCCCAGCACTTTGGGAGGCCGAGGAGGGCAGATCATGAGGTCAAGAGATCGAGACAATCCTGACCAACATGGTACATCGTGAAACCCCATCTCTACTAAAAATACAAACATTAGGTGGGCATGGGGGCGTGCGCCTGTAGTCCCAGCTACTCAGGAGGCTGAAGCAGGAGAATTGCCAAAACTCGGGAGGTGGAGATTGCAGTGAGCCAAGATCACGCCACTGCACTCCAGCCTGGCAACAGAGCAAGACTCCATCTCAAAAAAAAAAACTCTGCAAAAGTGTCAAGGTCATGAAAGATAACGAAAAACTGAAGGACTTGCAGATGGAAAGAGACTAAGGAGGCTGACAAGCGAACATTCCATGCAGTCATGGACTGGATCTTAAACCAGACAAATGGCATCAGTGAGACAACTAACAGTTGAGGGTCGAGATGAGATAATCAAATTACAGCAATGTTAACTGCCTGATTTCGATAAGTGTACAGTGGTTATGTAACAGAGTGTCCTTGGTTTTAAGAAATACGTCGAAGGGCATCTTGTTTGCTACTTACCTCAAACGTTTCAGAGAAAAAAAGTCATATATATACACACACCGAAATATATCTTTATAAAATCACATACAGGTATGTAGGTGAGATCAGCTGGGGCAACATAGTGAGACCCCATTGCTACAATAAAATTCAAAAAAAGAAATTAGCTGGGCCTGGTGGCACATGCCTATAGTCCCAGCTAGTTAGCAGGCTGAGGTGGGAGGATCACTTGAGGCCAGGAGTTCCAGGCTGCAGTGAGCTATGATTGGGCCACTACACTCCAGCCTGTGTGACAGAGACCCTGTCTCTAAAAATCACTAGAGACTAAGGAGGCCTGAGAAACAAGCTAAAAGCGTTACATGTAATCCTGGACTGGATTCTTGTAGGGGAAAAACGCCAAAAGGTAGAAACACTCATGTTCTCATCACCCAGAATTGTACAAATGGTTAATATATTCTCACCTTGCTTTGATTACTCTTTTTTAAAAAAAATTTTCTTTCTTGTTTTTTTTTAGAGACATGGGTTTCGCCATGTTGCCCAGGCTGGTCCTAAACTCCTGGCTCAAGTGATCCATCTGCCTCGGCCTCCCAAAATGCTGGGATTACAGGCGTGAGTCACCGCACCCAGCCTGATTACCATTTTTAAAAAAGAAATGGAACATTGCAGGTAAGGTTAAAGTCTTCTGTGACCTCTCTCCCCAGTTCCATCACACTCCTATGTATGGAGAGAGAGAAAGGGAGGAGAGGGAATGACAGAGACAGATGAAAAAGCAAGTAATGTTAAGATTTAGGGAAAACAGAGGGAAGGGTACGTTGAAATTCCTTGTACTACTTTTGCAACTTTTTGGTAGGTCTGCATATATTTGGTAAGTCTGCGTATTTGGCTGCAATTTTTTAAACTACAGTTTAAGCACAGGTTTGCAATTCATGTTGGATGGCAAAGACAAGTTTAAGTATCTCTACAAACTGCAAAGCCATTGATAATCAGAGGAGTTTTTAGCAGAGAAAACAATACCTAAAACAATTTCAGGCCAGGCGCGGTGGCTCACGCCTGTAATCCCAGCACTTTGGGAGGCCAAGACAGGTGGATCACGAGGTCAGGAGATCCAGACCATCCTGGCTAACACCGTGAAACCCTGTCTCTACTAAAAGTACAAAAAACTGGCCGGGCGCGGTGGCTCACGCCTGTAATCCCAGCACTTTGGGAGGCCGAGACAGGTGGATCAC
>NW_012102388.1:1958890-1961432 GCF_000951045.1 Mandrillus leucophaeus
AAAAAAAAAAAAAAAGAAAAAGAAAAAAAGAAGCAAAACACAACAATTTCAGTATATTTTCCTGTTTTCACTCTGCTCCTTACGGTGGTCTTTGTTTCTGAGATGGGTCTAACTATGTTGCCAAGGCTGGAGTGCAGTAGCTATTCACAAGTGGGATCATAGCTCACTACAGCCTTCTGACCTCAAGCAATCCTCCCCTCTCAGCCTCCATAGTCGCTGGGACAACAGGTGCGTGCCACCACATCCGGCAAGATGATCTTTAGAAAGTTCCGAGCTTGGGCTGGCTAATAACACTCACAGCTGGGATACCACGCCAGAGCCCCATTGAAAAGGCCAGGTGCTAGAACAACTAATACTCTCGGTTTGACATATTTCCACTTGGTATTTTTGTAGGGGAAAAAAATGTCAAAAGGTATAAACACGGGTGTTCCAACATCCAGAACTGTACAGTGGTTAATATATTGTCACCTTTGCTGTGATCACCTTTTCTAATTTTTCTAATTAAAAAAAAATTGTCATCCTTGGCTGGGCGCGGTGGCTCACACCTGTAATCTCAGCACTTTGGGAGGCTGAGGCGGGCAGATCACCTGAGGTCAGGAGTTCGAGACAGGCCTAGCAAACATGGCGAAACCCCATCTCTACTAAAAATACAAAAATTGGCCGGGCGTGGTGTCGGGGGCGTGTAAACCCGGCTACTCAGGAGGCTGAGGCAGGAGAATCGCTTGAACCCGGGACACAGAGCTTGCAGTGAAATGAGATCACGGCACTGCACTCCAGCCTGGGCAACAAGAGTGAGACTGTCTCAAAAAAAAAAAAAAAAAAAAAAAAAAAGTAAAAGAAAAATGGTCATCCTTGCACAGGCGGCATGCTAATCTTCTCTGTATCATTCCAATTTTGGTATACGTGCTGCCAAAGTGACCACTCGATTACCTATTCCAATATAATGAAACCCCGTCTCTACTAAAAATAAAAAAATAAAAATAAAAAAAAATTAGCCGGCTGTGGTGGCGCATGCCTGTAATCCCAGCTACTCAACTAGCTGAGGCAGGAGAATCGCTGGAACCTGGGAGGCGGAAGTTGCAGTGAGCCAAGATCACACCACTGCACTCCAGCCTGAGCGACAGAGTGAGGCTCTGTCTCAAAAAAAAAAAAAAAAAAAAAAAAGAAAGAAAGAAAAATAAAAAACAAAAGAAATAGAATATTGTAAGTAAAGTTAAAGTCTTCTTTGACTCTTCTCAGTTCCATCACACTCCTTTCTACCCTTTCTTGAAGCAGTAACCATCAGGATATGGTATGTATATCCTTGCAATTAAAAAAAAATACATATATCCAATAGCCAATATGCTTTTGTTTTATGTTTTTGTAAAAAACTTACATAAATGACATTATACTATATATATAATCCCTCTAGATAAAGTTACAGATAGTGTTAGGCTTTATGTAATGATTTTGAAAACAGGGTCTTACTCTGTCTCCTAGGCTGGGAACTCCTGGGTTTAAGGAATCCTCCTACCTCGGGCTCCCAAAGTGCTGGGATTACAGGTGGCCTAGACTTTATAAAGCTATTATCACCTCTTTCTTCTTTTCTCAACATTATCCTTTTGACGTCTATCTAAACCTGTGGAAACAGATGACTGTCAATCCTTTTAAACGTTATACAGCATTAAATGTTGTGCACATGTGTGAGGCGTGAGTTTAACTCTCGAGCCTCTCCCTAGAAATGGAAATCCAGGGTCACAAGCAATGGGCATTCCCGTTTTACTGTTAGATTCTGCTCTCCCGAGAGGTGCTTGGCGTTCCCCTGAGGGTTCTGGGGGAGCTCGGACTTGCGTTCCCAGCAGGCCGGTTCTCGCCCGCGTTGTGACCAATTTGCGTCACTGGGGTTCCCAGCGGACTCAAGTGTGCCCCGGACTGCAGGGAGGACTCCTCGGTTACCGGGGCTCTTTCACCATGCTGGACTCTTCTAAGGCGCTTGACTGCGCTGATTTGAGCCTTTTTCCGTCTGCATGACGGCAGGGGCGCCCAGGAAGTCGGGGTCGCTCTAGCTCAACCTTGTTTGGAGTCTTACAGCTTCAGGCCAACACGGGGCTGGGAAGCTGAGCACTTATTCCGTCCCGTTCGTAACTAGGCCTGGAAGACGCGCCCAGACTGCAAACAAAATTTCATCATTTTGTTTGTAGGACGCAGCGGCCAAGGCTGCCAACCTATGAAACGCTTTGAGAAGCTGGGCGCTTTGGGAGGCCGAGGCGGGTGGATCCCCTGAAGCCAACCTGGGAGACATAGTAAGATCCTGTCCCTAAAAATTAAAAAAAAAAAAAAAAAAATTACCCCGGATGTGGTGCGCGCCTGTAGTCCCAGCTAATTGGGAGGCTGAGGCGGGAGGATCGTTCGAGCCTGGGAGTTCGAGACCAGCCTGGGCAACATAGCGAGACTCTGTCTCTTTTTTTTTTTTTTTTGAGACGGGGTCTCGCTGCCTGCAGTACTTGTTAGAAATTTAGTGTGTAGGGTCTCACCCCCAGAGGGTCTGATTCTGTGAGCCTGG
>NW_012102388.1:1962812-1972667 GCF_000951045.1 Mandrillus leucophaeus
CTGCGCAGGGAGAGCCCCAGGTCCAGTTCAAAGTAGGTAACCCTGCGGGGCGGGAGGCGGCCGAGTCCGACCGCGTGCGACTCGCGGGTCCCTCCTCCCGGACCCACGATGGCTGTAACGGGGCCCCGCATCCATATTCTTTGTTTTAAGTGAGCCTGTGACGGTTAAAGTTCCATGACTCTGGGATCTTGAGGGGTGAAGTGTTCTGGGTTTACTTCCAAATGTGTTCTCCAACAGCTTGTATTGGTTGGTGATGGTGGTACTGGAAAAACGACCTTCGTGAAGCGTCATTTGACTGGTGAATTTGAGAAGAAGTATGTAGGTATGTGCAGGAAAACCTTGCTTGTGGAAATACGTGAGAAATGGGTAAATTCATCCACTCAATCACGTCGTTTCCGTTTTAGCCACCTTGGGTGTTGAGGTTCATCCCCTAGTGTTCCACACCAACAGAGGACCTATTAAATTCAATGTATGGGACACAGCCGGCCAGGAGAAATTCGGCGGACTGAGAGATGGCTATTATATCCAAGGTAGGCATTTGTAACTTGCTGAACGGTTTTTGAGAGGTTTTGTGTACTTCAGTTTTCAAGGTTATAGAAAATCAGGTCTGTTCCAACAAATAGTGCTTAATACTGTAATGGGAATTGTGTCATTTCTGGGTTAAAAAAAGACGTGGACTTCAGGGAGTTGACCACCATTTTGGTGGCAGAGGAGAAAATTTTATGAAAGTTGCATGCTGTGTCATGCTAGGCATGGTTTAGAAAAACCTATGACTTACACTGGAACTTATAAGTCATCTTTAAAACAATAACAGGCTGTTACAGCAGTTTCAGTATTTGAAAACTTAGGTTCTTGTGTGTAGTTTGGTGTGGCGATCAATGAATATTTCTAGTCCATTACAAAGCAACACCAGATACTAGACCAGAGGAGATAGGAGGTCTTAACAAGTGTTATACAAGACTAGCTGATTTCTTGTTAAATTGTTTGTAGTAAGTTGTGCAGAGTATTTTTCTCAAATAGTTTGATTTAAAAATCTCAAGGAAAATGTTCATTGTACCAAAAAGAGAGGAATAAACAAAATACTCATCTCTCCTGGAACCTCACGTTGCTAATAACACATTATCTGGAATCATTCCATGCCTTTTGCTCTCCTTGAACGTGTACATATAAACACAAGAATTTCCCCCCAAAAAAATCCTTTAACCAAAAAGTTGTGGTTTCTTGCCTTATTAACTGTACCATAGTTATTCCTGCAGGTGAATATATAGACTTTATCTGGGTTATTTAATTTTTTTTTTTGAGACAGGGTCTTGCTTTGTTGCCCAACCTGGAGTGCAGCTTCCGCCTCCTAAGCCTCAGCCTCCTGAGAGCTGGGACTACAGGCACCTGCCACTATGCCTGACTAATTTTTGTATTTTTTTTTGTAGGGATGGGGATTCACCATGTTGCCCATGCTGGTCTGGAACTCATGAGCTCAGGTGATCCACCCACCTCAGCCTCTCAAAGTGCTGGGATTACAGGCATGAGCCACATCGCTTGGACTATCTGGAGTTTTTAAGACAGGAATGATATTTCCTAGTATAGTCGGCCATTTAAAGACTTTCTGAAGACTATATTTCCAGGCCCTACCCTCAGAATATGGCAGCTTGGTTCTCCAGAATCTCACTTGGCATTAATTACTTCAGATAGTGTTTTTGGGATGAGGGGAGTATTAATGGTGAAGTTTATCAGGGAGATTTGATAGAATCAGCTCATCTTTCTTAGGAAGAGTTCTGTGTTAATGTTCTTAGAATTGAAAGAGACTTTGAAAGTGAGGGGAGAGATCTAGGTGCCTCGTTGAGGTCTAAGACTATAGTTGAATCCTAGTCTGCGGTTCTTAGCATTCTTCACTTGTGTGGTAAACTGAGTGTACTAATCACTACAACTGTTTCTTTCAGCCCAGTGTGCCATCATCATGTTTGACGTAACATCGAGAGTTACTTACAAGAACGTGCCTAACTGGCATAGAGATCTGGTGCGAGTGTGTGAAAACATCCCCATTGTGTTGTGTGGTAACAAAGTGGACATTAAGGACAGGAAAGTGAAGGCGAAATCCATTGTCTTCCACCGAAAGAAGAATCTTCAGGTGTGTAAAATTAAAACTTCCTGAGTTATTTCTCTTATTGGAGATTGTATGTAAGACCATGAAATTGACCAGTGTCTATTATATATGGAAATGATTTTTTTCCTCCCAAGATGGAGTCCCGCTCTGTCCCCCAGGCTGGAGTGCAGTGACGCAATCTGGGCTCGCTGCGACCTCCGCCTCCCGGGTTCAAGCAGTTCTCCTGTCTCAGCTCCCCTAGTAGCTGGATTAAAGGCATGTACCACCACGCCTGGCTAATTTTTGTACTTTTTTTTTTTTTTTTAGTAGAGACGAGGTTTCACCATGTTGGTCAGGCTGATCTCCGACTCCTGACCTTAAGTGATCCACTTGCCTCGGCCTCCTGAAGTGCTGGGATTACAGGCATGAGCCACTGTGCTGGCAGGAAATAATTTTGTCTTTTTTATACTATTGTTTTTAAAGAATGATAGAGATGGGGTTTCACTGTTGTCCGGGTTGGTTAACTGAGATACGTGTGTGTATTTATATATTCTTTGTTTTTTGAGACAGGGTCTTGCCCTGTTGCCCTGGCGGGAGTGCAGTGTCATGAACATAGCTCACTGCAGCCTTGAACTCCTGGGCTCAAGCAGTCCTCCCACTTCAGCCTTCTGAGTAGCTGGGACCACAGGCATTCAAGACCATGCCCACCTAATTTGTTTTTTTGTAGAGATGGGGTCTTGCTCTGTTGCCCAGGCCTGATCTTGTACTATTGGCCTCAGGCAATCCTCCCACCTCAGCACCCCCCTAAAGTGCTGGGATTACAGGCATGAGCCACCATGCCTTGCCAAGAATCTTAACATTTTCTTGTCTTGCCATGTCCTAGAAAAATCGTCATCTTAATGAATTTTAAAAGGTAAAATTATGTTCTTTTAAACAGTACTACGACATTTCTGCCAAAAGTAACTACAACTTTGAAAAGCCCTTCCTCTGGCTCGCTAGGAAGCTCATTGGAGACCCTAACTTGGAATTTGTTGCCATGCCTGCTCTTGCCCCACCGGAAGTTGTCATGGACCCAGCTTTGGCAGCGCAGTATGAGCACGACTTAGAGGTATTGTGGCCACTTTGCTGTCTAGGCTATAACGTTTGACTTGTATATTCCTGGCAGTTTTGATCTGGAGTGTTAACATTTTTTCATCTCTTCGTCTAGGTTGCTCAGACAACTGCTCTCCCGGATGAGGATGATGACCTGTGAGAATGGAGCTGGAGCCCAGCGTCAGAAGTCTAGTTTTATAGGCAGCTGTCCTGTGATGTCAGCGGTGCAGCGTGTGTGCCACCTCATTATTATCTAGCTAAGCGGAACATGTGCTTCATCTGTGGGATGCTGAAGGAGATGAGTGGGCTTCGGAGTGAATGTGGCAGTTTAAAAAATACCTTCATTGTTTGGACCTGCATATTTAGTTGTTTTGGAACGCAGTTGATTCCTTGAGTTTCAAATACAAGACTGCTACAGTCACATCACAATATTCAGTGGTGAAATCTTGTTTTGTTACTGTCATTCCCATTCCTTTTCGTTTAGAATCAGAATAAAGTTGTATTTCAAATATCTAAGCAAGTGAACTCATCCCTTGTTTATAAATAGCATTTGGAAATCGCTAAAATAGGGAAATTTTATGCCATGTTAATATTTGAATTGCCTTGCTATTATCGCTTAATTTGAAATCTATTGGGTTAATTTCTCCCTATGTCTACTTTTTATTTTTGTACATTTGAGCCATGTCACACAAACTGATTATGGCAGATCAGCAGTATTCTATTTGGTTAGAAGGGTCACATGGTGTAAATATTAGTGCAGTTAAGCTAAAGCAATGTTTGCTCCACCTTCATTTTGGCTAGGTAGGGTCACCTAGGGAAGAACTTGCTCAAAATTTGTCACCTGTCAGAATAAAAAATAATGTGGTTTGTATATATGAAATAGATATTTTAAGGGTAATACTTTTGTTTTATGGCAAAAGTAATCATGTTTTAATGTAGAACTTCAAACAGGATGGAATATCAGTGGATGGCAGGAGCTTGGGAATTCTTGCTGTTAAGTACAAATTTTGCACTTTTGGAATGTTAGATGCTTAGTGTAAAGTTGATACGCAAGGAAAATGGTCCATGTTTACCCACGGTTTTCAGGTACTCCGGACTTTAAAGATGTCTTGGACATTAAGTTCTTAAGCAGTACACACTACACCGTTTGATTATTTTTTTTTTTCCTCCTAAGGATTTTTTTGTAGGGCAGCACAGCAGAGCAGGACATGGATGAAATACTAGGAATACGCATAGTGGGGCAGTGTGGGGGCTTCTCAGCAATGGAGAACAGTTGGTGAAACCTTTATTTTTATCAAACTAAGCATTTAATTAATCTTGTATATTTTCCACATTTAAAAATGAATTAGGTCTCTATCCTAATTAGGATTTGATCCCATCAACACTATTGTAGCAGTTAGGAATCTTAAGAGCTATTTTTTTTTCATACAATTACTATAGTCCAGTTTACCAAAGTTTTCTTTAGATGTCTGGTTATCTTGAGGTGATTACTTACCTTAAAAGGTATAGAAAGGATCACTTACATATATGGAAAAATGAAACAAGGGTGAAGCTGAATAAAGTTCTACTTACTGTATTAACTGGCAACAGTTGAGTTTCTTAAGATCTGAATTGCTGTGTATGTTACGCTGTATTCAGAACCAGTTTCTAACCAGCCTGTGAGATGGGAAGTTTTTTTCCCATAATTGGGATGAAACCTTTCATTCAGATATTTTGAATTGAAGGTGTATGTGTTGTTTGTAACCTTGTGTAGATTGCAAGTGGTGTTGACATTCTGGATCTTCTATGTAACAGTTGAAATTTGGAAGTGACGTCGCTTACCTGTCTTAACATGGTGTGGGAGAGAATTTACAAGTCATTTATTGAAAGAATAATTGTTGCAAAATATATTGCTTCGACTTTGCCTGGATTTTTTGAATCATCTGTAGTATTTGCTTTAGGAAATACTGACTAGTTAGCAGAGATTATTATCTTTTATGTGGAGGGTGGGGTGGGGAAGGGGTCATTTCTCTCCAGATTGTACATATGGGAAAAGTTGGCTCTCCCTTTTTTGAAATCTCCTAATGAAAGCTTTATACGAAGTTACTGCAAACTAGTAATAGCTTATTCGAGCAAAGTCATTAAGAAAAAGCATAGTTAACGCATGGGTCTTGTGTGGATATAATGTGAAACATTGGTAAATTAGCGGGTAAAATGTTGGAGAGCAGTTTCAATTTGTGTGAGAGCCAGTTTTTTTAAAAAAAACCCATATAGAATTTTTTTTTTTTTAATCATAAAATGTCTGGAAAAGATGAGACTCCAAAATAACCTCCAAAGAGGACTGGTTTCCTGGCTAACTGTTCACCTGAAGGAACTCAAGTACAGAGAATTTCTGGTTTCTTCTGCAAAAACATCAGGAACACAAAAAATTACCCGCTGAGCAAATGGGGTGAGGGTTGGATTCAGCTTTTCTTGCCGGCAAACTGACACATCGTGTATGATGCTTTGTGCCACGTTGGGGCTGTGCAGGGCTGTCCTGCCCAGCAGGATAACGTGAGACTAAGCTCTCCCTGTGTGAGGCAGACCTTGTACTAGGACAGCAGCCATCCTAACTCCCTGCAGCACCTTTTACCCTTGAAGTCGAGGGCATGTTGGGGAGAAACCGCACCTAACCACGGAAACCTTATCTTTAGTTAAGGGATCAGAGTCCAGTTCAAAAAACATCTGATGCATCTCCCCTGCTCCACATTTCCTACAAGGTCTTGCAAGCTCTGGTGACACGTGCATCCTGAGATCACACACCTGTGTGCATACTGCTTTTCAGAACTCCCCCTTACCTCTCGAAGTCAGTCCTACCAGTTAATGCTTTACCTCCTTTAGAATTCACTCACTGGTTTTTACCTTAAGTGAGTCAGATGTCCGACTACAGACATCACAGATTGCTCTCAGCCCTAGTCAGCATGGCAAATTTGCGATTGCGACTTTCCCTTCCTAGTCTAATTGCCACGGGGACAAGGGCCATGTCACTGCTTTTTCATGTCCCTGGTGTTTACTAAATGTTCTATGGGAACCTGGAGGAACAGAGAACTTGGGGGTTAGAGAGAGGGTAGGATTGATGGAGGTGGGTGGAGAGGAGCTGGGAGAACTTTACACCATTAGGTCTGACTATTCCGAAGTCATGCTGGTATTTCCTTCCCGAGGTTGGTAGCTTATACTCTCTTCAGTTTTTTAGATTAATTTATTTTATTTATTTATTTACTTTTTTAGAGTCTCTCTCTCCCAGGCTGGAGTGCAGTGGCGCGATCTCGGCTTACTGCAACCTCTGCCTCCCGGGTTCAGGTGTTTCTCATGCCTCAGCCTTCTGGGTAGCTGGGACAGGCATGCGCATACACTGTCTTTTATCCATTTATTCGGGCTTGTTTCTTTAGTGTACAGGAGTAGAGAGAGTCAGTGTGGACAGTCGGGAAGCTTGCGGGATGGAACTCAGTTAAAATGGTGCCATCAGCAGGTGTTGGGGCCGTGAGGCTTGAAGTTTAGTCACAGGCATTGGAAAAGGCACCTTGGATTTAGTTGCTTTTCAGTTCCCTACCTTGAAGAAGCAAAATAGAAACCATTCTGTATACACTGGCCTTTGGTAATGTGGACAGTTCAGTCCTCCTGTCCAGTCAGCTGTGCTCAGAGATAGACTGTGCAGTGCTGCAGTGGCTTCGCTCATGAAGCCCTGGCCTGGGGAGACAGGCAGTCGGGTTCCCTGGGATGAGGCTGAGCGCTGCAGCCAGTGGGAGGAGCGACAGCAGGATGAGGCTTTGGGAGCATGGCAGGGGCCTGGTCTGAGACCGGAGAAGGAGGGCAGTGGAGTCCAGGAGAGACCCTGAGGGGGAAGGCCCCCTGGCGAGCAGGCGGGAAGGTGGGGTGCGCAGGCAGAGGCTCTCAAGCAGGCGTGTGGTTTTTTATAAGCCAGTTTACAGTTTGGCATTTAGAACACAATGGGACGCCACAGAAGGCTCAAGCGTCATAAGATTTTGGCAACAGGAGTGGGTGCCCAGGGTCCAGGGGCAGCCAGCCTTGCCCCCGCCAAGCCTATGCTCCAGGAAAGGAAGGGTCGCACCGTGGCCACCACAAAGCCTCGTCGTCCAACCCCTCAGCGTACTCATCCATTGAGTGAGTAGCCGCTGCTAACGCCAGGCGCTGGCCCCACCCATGCAGGGGGGCTTCTTAACGAGGCAGGAGAAAAGGATCGGGGGCTTCTCCAATAGTAAGTGTGAGGTGTGAGCTGCAGTGCCTAAAGCCACCAATACCTGTGGTCAAGGTCAGTTTCTGATGACAAAACTATGGATCAGGCCGGGGGTCGAGTGGCTGTGACAAGGTAGCAGCACTGTGACTGCCCCCCAGGCATGAAAGATGGGAACCGAATTGCTAGGAAGTGCAGCTGGAAGCCGGTGGGCAGGGGAGCCGGGTGGGGCAGAGCTGCAGGTCTTGGGGAGAAGTATTTGCTTTTTGCTTCCTCCCTCCCTTGATGTCTGACCTTCTTTTCCCCCACCAAGGGAAGAAGTCGTACAGGCTGGGTATTAACAGTGTGGGGATTGGAGCAGTTAAAACAGACACAGTTGGCACAGTTCCCCCCACCAGAGGTAACTTGTTGACATTTTGTCATATATCCCTTCACATGTTTTCTAAAAAGAGGGGATTATACTATCATGCAGTTTCCTAGCCATTTTTCACTGTTTGTGATGGGCTTTTCTACGTCAGTGAGTTTCACGGCACTGTTCACAATTATCTAGTGATCCAGAGCGCAGCCAGGCCGTCATTTAGTGTGACAGCCACTGTGGTTCTCGTCAGACTGCGTTGCTGTCTCGTCCCACTCGTCTCCATGCCGCTTAGCAGGCTGGGTTTAACTCTTGAAGGTAAGTTTATTTCCAGATGTGTAGACCATCCGTGGTCTTTTTCTTCCACGTGCTTCTCAGGCTGTTGTGTTTGTTACTTTTTTTTTTTCTCTCTTTTGAGTCAGAGTCACCCTCTGTCACCCAGGCTGGAGTGCAGTGGTGGGATCTTGGCTCACTGCAACCTCAACCTCCCAGCCTCAAGCCATCCTCCCACCTCAGCCTCTCGAGTAGCTGGGACTATAGGTGTGCGCCACCACACCCAGCTAATTTTAATTTTTTTTTTTTTTGCAGAGACTGGGTTTCACCATGTTGCCCATGCTGGTCTTGAACTCCTGGGTTCAAGGAATCCTCCCACCTCGGCCTCCCAAAGTGCTGGAATTACAGATGTGAGCCACTGTGCTGGCCACATGTTTGTTACTTTAAACTTCTGAGGGTGTGTCCTGCTTTATAAACTCCTAATAGATGGAAAACCAAACTTACTTTGAAACTAAACTCTCTGGGGTGTGTGTATGTCTCTGTGTGTGTCTTTGTGTATCTGTCTGTGTGTCTTTGTGTGTCTGTGTGTGTCTCTGGGTATGTGTGTATGTATCTCTGGGTATGTCTGTGTGTATGTGTCTGTGTGTGTGTGTCTCTGGGTGTGTGTGTATGTCTGTGTCTCTGGGTATGTCTGTGTGTGTGTGTGTCTGTGTGTCTGTGTGTCTGTGTGTGTCTCTGGGTGGGTGTGTATGTGTGTCTCTGGGTGTGTGTGTGTCAGTGTGTGTGTGTCTGTGTGTGTATGTGTCTGTGTGTGTGTGTGCCTCTGGGTGTGTGTGTGTGTCTCTGGGTGTGTGTGTGTGTGTCAGTGTGTGTATGTGTGTGTGTGTGTCTCTGGGTGTGTGTGTGTGTCTCTGGGTGTGTGTGTGTATGTCTGTGTCTCTGGGATGTCTGTGTGTGTGTGTCTGTGTGTCTGTGTGCGTGTCTCTGTGCGTTTCAGTTTGTTGATTTTCGCCATGTGAGCTTCCGCTTTGCATTCCCAGCACTGGACATGGGCGAGAGGCGGAAGTCCTAACATGCTGAATTACACACATTTTATTACATGGTTCCCTTCATGCGATTTAATCTATAAATTCACATTTATGGTCCTGCCCAGGGGCTCACGCCTGTAATCCCAGCACTTTGGGAGGCTGAGGCAGGAGGATTACTTGAACCTAGGAGTTTGAGACCAGCCTGGGCAACGTAATGAGACCCCATCTCTAATTTCTTAGAAGTAAAAAAAAAATTTTATTGAAAAAATTCACACTTATGTTTTCAGAGATGTGCAAGGTCAGTGTATGCTCTTCTCCCTTCTCACATATTCATATTCTGTGATGCTCCAGTTTGGAGCTCAGAAAATATTGATTGACAATATTGAATTTGGACTTACAAGAACAAAATCTGGGGGAAAATAGTGTTAGCCAAAGGAAAATGTCATAACGAGGAGGAAACTGAAAGCTTAAATTGCAGAAATAAAAAGCACATAATGGTCCAGATCCTAGGAGGCCCAAATATGAGAATACATTAGAGATCAATTCATTAGAAATGGGGTCTTACTTTGTCGTCCAGGCTGGAGTGCCATGGCATCATCGTGATCATAGTTCACTGCAGTCTCGACCTCCTGGGCTCAAGCCATCCTCCAGCCTCCCAAGTAACTGGGACTACAGGCATGCACTGGCGCACCTGTCTTTCTTGCTTTCTTTTTTATATGGATTTCTCACCTCCAGGTACTCCTGAGAACGCCTCCTGCGTCTGTGGATCTGCGTGGTGTCCATCACTGATCTCACCTCTAGGTACTCCCGAGAGCGC
>NW_012102388.1:1973372-1978606 GCF_000951045.1 Mandrillus leucophaeus
TCCGTCTGTGAATCCGTGTACTCCTGAGAACGCCTCCTCTGTCTGTGGATCTGTGTGGTCTCCATCACTGATCTCACCTCTAGGTACTCCTGAGAACGCCTCCTCCGTCTGTGGATCTGTGTAGTTCGCATCACTGAGATGTGTCGCGTCATTTCTGTCTTCCTGCTGTGCGTTCCTTTGGCTGCAGTATAGAAACTGCATAAATCCACTGCCTTTCACACCCGCAAATAGCTTCCTAGGGCCACCATAATAAATTACTACACGCTGGGTGGCTTAGAACACTTTTATCCGTCAGCCTCCCAGAGGCCGCGCGTCTGAAATCAAGGTGTCAGCAGGGCCGTGCTCCCTGTGAAGGATCCAGCGAGAACCTTTTCCACCGTGTTCTCCTAGGTCCTGGTGTTGCCGGCAACCCTTGCTGACCCTCCGCTGGCAGACCCCTGGCTCCCACCTCTGCCTCTGTCATCACAGGGCCGTCTCCCTGTGTGTGTGTCTGTCTCTGTGTCGCGCCTCCTCTTCTAATAAGAAACCAGGAATACCCACCCACATGCTGGCACAGTGCTCCACACCTGTAATCCTAGGTCTTTGGGAGGCCAAGGCAGGCAGATCACTTGAGGCCAGAAGTTTGAGACCAGCCTGGGCAACCTGGCAACACCTCTTCTCTACAAAAAACAAAAGAATTAGCCAGGTGTGGTGACTTACATCTGTAGTCCCAGCTACTGGGGAGGCTGAGGTGGGAGGATCACTTGAGCCCTGGAGGTCGAGGCTTCAGTGAGCCATGATTGCATCAGTGCACTCCCACCTGGGTGACAAAGCAAGACCCTGTCTCAAAAAACACTGAACCACAACTTCAGGATGGCCTCATCTTAACCAATTACATCTACAATGACCATCTTTCCGAATAAAGTCACATTTTGAGATTAAAGGGGTTGGGACTTGAACATGTCGTTTTGCGGGACACAGTTGAACCTACAGTTGCGGTAAGTGAGTGTCTCCAGGCTTTTGATCTCCAGAAATGTGTTACTTCATTCTCCTTTCCGTCTTGTGTTGTACATGTGCAAGAGTTTCTCTTGGCTGGACACACACAGGCATACATGGAATTGAATGGCTGGATCAAAAGGACATTTACAACACGTGCTCACCAAAGGAATGTTACAAAATGTTCCCTAATTTGTAACATCTCTTTTCACTTAAAGTCTTCCTGATTCACAAACATTGTTAATTTTAACATGGTTCAACTTATTGATACTTCTTTTAGTTCATGTTTCTACGTTTAAAATATCCTTTCCTATCCATAGTTGAAAAGATATTCACTTACATTTTATTTTTTTATTTTATTTTGAGATGGAGTTTCACTCTGTTGCCCAGGCTGGAGTGCAATGGCGTGATCTCGGTTCACTGCAACCTCTGCCTCCCGGGTTCAAGAGATTCTCCTACCTCAGCCTCCCAAGTGGCTGGGATTACAGGCATGTACCACCATATCTGGCGAATTTTTGTATTTTTAGTAGAGACAGGGTTTCTCCATGTTGGTCAGGCTGGTCTCGAACTCGCAACCTCAGGTGATCCGCCCACCTTGGCTTCCCAAAGTGCTGGGATTACCAGTGTGAGCCACCGCACCCAGCCTTTCACTTACATTTTATACTAGGAATTTTTAAGTTTTATTTTTGACAGATGAAACTTGATCCATCAGGAGCTGCTTTTTGCATATAGTGTAAGATAGGGATTTTCTTTTCTTTTTTTTGAGACAGAATTTCACTCTTTCACCCAGGCTGGAGTGCAGTGGCGTGATCAAGGCTCACTGCAGCCTTGCCCCTGAGTCTCAAGCAATCTTCCTGCCTCAGTCTCTCAAGTAGCTGGGACTACTGATGTGCACCACCATGCCTGGCTAATTTTTTTTTTTTTTTTTTTTTTGTAGACATGGGGTTTCACTGTGTTGTCAGGCTGGGCTCAAGTGATCTGCTCACCCCGGCCTCCGAAAGTACTGGGATTACAGGTGTGCACCACCATGCCCAGCTGTAGATAGGGGTTTGATTTTGTCTTTTCTTTGTGGATGACCAGTTTTTCCAGTTCCAGCTGATGAATGATTCCTTCTCCTGTGCTGATCTGACATGCCGTCAGTCCCGTGGTCACATCCACAATATGACTCTGTTGCTGGCCTCCCTGTTCGCTTCCATTGGTCAGCATGCCTTTTCCTGGGCCAGTATCACACTATCTTAATTAATTACTATAGGCTGGGCTCAGTGGCTCACGCCTGTAATCCCAGCACTTTGGGAGGCCAAGGTAGGTGGATCACTTGAGGTCAGGAGTTTGAGACCAGCCTGGCCAACATGGTGAAACCCTGTCTCTACTAAAAATACAAAAATTAGCTAGGCATGGTGGCACATGTCTGTAATCCCAGCTACTTGGGAGGCTGAGGCAGGAGAATCGCTTGAACCTGGGAGACGGAGGTTGCAGTGAGCCGAGACTGTGCCATTGCACTCCAGGCTAGGCAACAAGAAAGAAACTCTGTCTCAAAAAAAAAAATGTACTACAGCTTGGTAAGTGCTTATATTTGGTAAACCAAGTCCTATCTCTGTTCTTAAGAAGAGTTTTGGCTATGTTCGATACTTCCATGAAAATTCCACAAAAAAACACTAGGAATTTTGATTGGAATCACACAGAATATACAGCTAATTTTGGGAAGTTGACATATTTCCTAGGATGAACTTTGAGGAGCCAGGTTAGCAGGTCAAAGACTGTATGAACACGGGGACTTTTGACAGGCATCGTCCAGTTGCTTTTCGCTGGTTGTACTAAGTTACAGATGGGCAAGAACTTGGCCAGCTCACCTTTATGTCTTGAGCTCCTAGCTCAGTGCCTGAAACACTCATCAAACCAGCAATGTCTCTTATGCCAGCTGCACCCCAACTTCTCCAGTATAATTTTGTTTTATTTTTTATTTTTGTTTTTATTTTTTTGAGATGGAGTCCCTCTCTGTTGCCCAGGCTGGAGTGCAGTGGCATGATCTCGGCTCACTACAACCTCTACCTCCCAGGTTTAAGCGATTCTCCTGCCTCAGCCTCCTGAGTAGCTAGGATTACAGGTGCCCACCAACAAGCCCAGCTAATTTTTGTATTTTTAGTAGAGACGGGTTTCACTATGTTGGTCAGGTTGGTCTTGAACTCCTGACCTCAGGTGATCCTCCCACCTTGGCTTCCCAAAGTGCTGGGATTACAGGCGTGAGCCACCGCACCCAACCTCTAGTATAATTTTGAAATGTATAACTACTTTTTATCATGAATATCTCTAAACATAACCAGAAGAAAACAGCACCTTCTACTGGAATGGTGAAAATTCAGGACATAGACAACACGAAATGCTGGCAAGGATGTGGAGCAACTGGAACGCTCCTTCATTGCTGATGGGAATGCAAATGGTGCAGCCACTTTGGAAGACAGTTTGGCAGTTTCTTACAAAACTAAACAGTATCTTACCATATGATTCCTCAATCCTGTTCCTTGGTATTTACCCAAATGAGCTGAAAGCTTAGGTCCTCACAAAACCTCCACCTGGATGTTTATAGCTGCTTTCTTCATAAATACCAAAGCTTGGAAGCACCCAAGATGTCCTCCAGTAGGTGAAAGAATAAGCTGTGGTGCATCTGGAAATGGAATATTATTCAGCACTGAAAAGAACTGAGCCATCAAGCCATGAAAAGACATGGGAGAAAAATGCACTTCACTAAGTGAAATATTCTGAAAAGGTCACAATACCAACTATATGACATTCCAGAAAAGCCAAACCACGGAGACACTATAAAGGTCAGTCATTAGGGTGTGGGTAGGATGAGTGGGTGTCATGCAGAGGATTATTAGGGCAATGTATAGCATTATAACAGGGATACATGTCATTTCACATTTGTCAAAACCCACAAAATGTGCACCACCAGACTGAACCCCAGTGTGAACTGTGGGCGATAATGGTGTGTCACTGTGAGTTCATCAGTTGTAACAAATGGACCACTCTAGGGGGATGCTGGTATGGAGGAGGCTGTGCATATGTGGGGCATAGCGGGTATTCTCACCCAATTTTGCTGTGAACCTAAAACCGCTCTAAAAAAGTCTATTTAAAGTAAAGCAACAACAGAATAAGATTTAAGTATAAATAAGTCTGTTATAAAATAGAGAACATCCATCAGTGGATAAAAGTTAAGATTTTTTTGTTGATCAATTTATAAGTGAAGTGACTGACAAAACTTGTTTTCTTGAGCTCAGGTTAAAGCTATCTCAGAAACAAGTAGTGGAGTTGCCATTCTCCAAAATAAGCCATGTGAGTAGAGAGCAAATTGTTAATAACTTCAGCATTTCTGTGCATAGAACCAGGGAAGTAATGTCTTTAAATACATCTGCATCTTGAAATATCTGCCACTAATTTAGGCACATTGAAATTGCTGCATTAAACTACTGAACTATCACAGAAGCCTCTGCAACCTTTATTCTGAGTTTACTGATCCTATTTATAGCAGAGGATCAGAAAAAAAAGAATGTATTACTATCTGGTGTACTAGGTGACCATGACAGTGATGTGTGTCTGGTGTAATAGGTGACCATGATGGTGATGGGTGACTGTGACAGTGATGTGTGTCTGATGTAATAGGTGACCATGATGGTGATGGGTGACCGTGGCAGTGATGTGTGTCTAGTGTAACAGTCAACCGTGATGGTGATAGGTGATGGTGATAGTGATGGTGACAGGTGACCGTGACAATGATGTATGTCTGATATAACAGTTAACCGTGATGGTTACAGGAGAAAGTTGTACTGTCTATTTCCACAGGAACATCTGTAGAGCATGTTTGGCTAATGTTTCTCTTAATGCACACTGGAACCACGCCATGCTGTTTTCCCTGCCCCCACCTGACAGCACAGTGCCCGGCACACATGACCGAGTCAGTAAAACGTTGAATTAAAAAAAAAATTAACCATTTTAAGTGTACGATTCAGTGACGTTTAGTACAGCCACAGTGTTGTGCGAACACAACTATCTAATTCCAGGACATTTGCTTCACCCCCAAAGGAAACCCCATACTCATCGGTAATCACTTCTGTGTCCCCCTTTCTCCTGCCCCTGGCAACCATGAATCTGCTTTCTGTTTTTTTGGTTTTTTTTTTTTTGAGATGGAGTCTTGCTCTGTCGCCCAGGCTGGAGTGCAGTGGCGCAATCTCGGCTCACTGCAACCTTCGCTTCCTGGGTTCACG
>NW_012102388.1:1979196-1980505 GCF_000951045.1 Mandrillus leucophaeus
ATTCTTTTTATTTTTAATTTTTTGCAGAGACACAGGTCTCACCATGTTGCCCAGTGAACTCCTGGCCTCAAGCAATCCTCCCACCTTGGCCTCCCAAAGTGCTGGGATTACAGATATGAGCCACCGTGCACTTTTTTAATTTTTAATTTTTTTTTTTTGTGCCCAGGAGGCAAAACAATTTTATTTCACAGTTGTCTTTAAAATCACAAAGATACCTTGTCTTCATATATGAACATTAGTACAGATACCTATACTTTTTAGAAAATGATTATACAGACCCTCTCAAAGAAAAATGTATTCTGTGATATGGTTTCAGCGAGGTTGCTTGGAAAAAACTCACATCTGGACTGATTCCTAAAACATAGCATTCCACCACTCTGCAAATTTTGGTTCAAAATATAGATTATTGTCATCAGTATGTGGTGCCTGCATTCTTACATATTTGATAATACATATATAGGCTGGCTTCTCACCTAACATTCCATTGGTTTATCAGCCTTTTCTGCAGGTTTATCAGCAGGTGGAGCAGCTGTGCCTTTCTCTGTGGCCTTTCTTCAAGACCTTCCAGGAATGGACACATATCATCATCATCATAGATTGTAAACTCCAAAGTCTTTACCAGCAATTCCAATGGAAACATTCTTTTAGCCGGGTCCTGTTCTGCAGGAAGTGTCTCTCTTTTTTTTTTTTTTGAGACAGAGTCTCGCTCTGTCACCCAGGCTGGAGTGCAGTGGCATGCTCTTGGCTTACTGAAAACTCTACTTCCCGGGTTCAAGCAATTGTCCTGCCTCAGCACCCACTAGTAGCTGGGATGACAGGCACATGCCACCATGACTGGCTAATATTTTTTGTATTTTTAGTAGAGGTGGGGTTTCACCATGTTGGCCAGGCTAGTCTCGAACTCCTGACCTTGGATGATCCACCTGCCTCGGCCTTCCAAAGTGCTGGAATTACAGGCATGAGCCACCGTGCCCAGTCAGAAGTGTCTCTCTTAAGGCACGCAGACCATGTTTAGCCAGTTCCTTTAAATTGCACTCCATAAATTCAGACATATGTCTCTCCAAGTAAGCACGAGTGGACTGAAAACAGGCTCCAATGGACATTAGCTCTGCAGTCAAAATCGTTACCAGATGGACAGGTTTGGAAAATGTGAGGGCCTGCAGCAGCATCACCAGCGATAAGCAGCCCAGCACCGTATGGTCTCAGGCCGTATCGCAGTGTTGGTATCTGGGTTTGGTTTCCAGTTAGAGATACAAGACGAGACACTGGAAGGGGTCTATCAAATACAAATCTGGAATCCAAACACTCC
>NW_012102388.1:1982780-1987533 GCF_000951045.1 Mandrillus leucophaeus
CCATCCCCGGGATGTGTTTTCTCATTGGTTTTTCATACCCAGGATCTGGTTTCTGTCATTATATGCTAGTTTTCATGTTCCAGAAATTTATACAAATAGAATCATACAATGTATTCTATTTTTCTTTTCTTTTCTTTTTTTTTTGAGACAAAGTCTCACTGTCACCCAGGCTGGAGTGCAGTGGCGTGATCTCAGCTCACTGCAACCTCTGCCTCCCAGGTTCAAGCCATTATCCTGCCTCAGCCTCCAGAGTAGCTGGGATTACAGGTGCCCACCACTACAACCGGCTAATTTTTTAAATTTTTACTACAGACAGGTTTCGCCATGTTGCTCAGACTGGTCTTGAACTCCCGACCTCAAGCGATCCGCCCGCCTTTGCCTCCCAAAGTGCTGGGATTACAGGTGTGAGCCACTGTGCCTGGCTATGATTCTGTCTGGCTTCTCTCACTCTGTGTACTTCTGAGATTCAACTATGCTATAACTTGTGTCAGTAGCTTGCTTTTTAAATTGCTGAGTAACATCCCACTGTATGGATACATCACCCTTCCTTTGTCCATGAAATGCCCGTCCTCTTCATTTCATGGGTATTTCAGTTGTTTCCAGCTTTTGGCTACTAGAAATACAGCTGTGGGGAATGTTTGTATACCAGTCCTTATGTGGGCGTGTCTTTTTTTTCCTCTGGAGCAAGTCTGAAATGATTGGGTCATATGGCAGTGTATGTTTACTGTTTTAAGAAAGAAAATCCTATTTTTTTCTAGGATTTATACCATTTTCTATTGCCACCAGCAGTGTGGGAGACAATGCCTGTTGTTCACAAGTGTGTGCTGGTGTCCAATTGTGGTTTTAATTTGTGTTTTTTGTTTCCCTGATGATGGTGGGGAACATTTTTTCTTTTTCTTCTTCTCCTCCTTCTCCTCCTCCTCCTCCTCCTCTTCATCCTCCTCCTCCTTCTTCTTCTTCTTCTTTCTTCTTTCTTTCCTCTTTCTTCTTCTTTCTTCTTCCTTCTTCTTCTTCGTTCTTCTTTCTTCTTCTCTCCTTCTCCTTCTCCTTCTTCTTCTTCTTTTCTGTTTGAGACAAGTCTTGCTCTGTCACCCAGCCTAGAGCTCAGTGGTAGGAGCTCAGCTCACTGGCCTCCTGGGTTCAAGCAATTCTGCCACCTCAGCCTCCCGAGTAGCTTGATTACTGGCGCACGCCACCACGCCCGGCTAATTTTTGTATTTTTAGTAAAGATGGGGTTTCGCCATGTTGGCCAGGCTGGTCTTGAACTCCTGACCTCAGGTGATCCGCCCACTTCAGCCTCCCAAAGTGCTGGGATTACAGGCGTGAGCCACTGCACCCGGCATGGGGCACGTTTTTTCATGTGCTTATTGGTTATTTACAAATATTATCCTATGAAATATCTATCGCCTTTTTTAAAAAGTGGGTTATTTGTTTTCTGGTTATTGGCTTTTAAGAGTTCTCCTGTGTTCTGGATGTAAGTTCTTTCTCTGGCATGTGTGGTGCAAATGTTTTCTTCAATGGATGCCTTGCCTTTCTATTTTTAAAAATGGGTTATTTCAAAGAGCAAAATATTTTATTTTATTTTTATTGTTTATTTTTTGAGACCGAGTCTCACTCTGTTGCCTAGGGTGGAGTGCAGTGGCACGATCTCGGCTCACTGCAATCTCTGCCATCCAGGTTCAAGTGATTCTCCTGCCTCAGCCTCCTGAGTAGCTGGGATTACAGGCATGCACCACCATGCCCAGCTAATTTTTGTATTTTTAGTAGAGACAAGGTTTCACCATGTTGACCAGGCTGGTCTCACACCTCCGACCTCAAGTGATCCTCCTGCCTTGGCCTCCTAAAGTGCTGGGATGACAGGCGTGAGCCACCGCGCCCTGCCAGAGAAAGATATTTTAATTTTGATGACGTCTAGTTAATTTTTTTCTCTTGTGGTCTATGCCATATCACTAAGATTTTCTTCCCATTCTAGAGACTCATAGTTTTGGATCTTACATATACCTCTGTGATGTATTTTGGATTAAACTTGTATATGGTGTCAGGCATTAAGAGTCATTTTTGTTCCCCACATGAGTATCTAGTTGATACCGCACCATTCGTTGCAAAGAATTTCCTTTCTGTGTTAAGTTACTTGGACATCTTGTTGAAAATCCATTGACAAAACCTGGGTAGGTCTGTTCCTAAACTTGCAAATTCTGTGTCGTTGATCTCTGTGACTATCTTTCTGACAAGGTATTTTGATTTATGTAGTTTTGCTGCTGTTGTTTGTTTGTTTGAGATAAGGCTTCACTTTGTCTCCCAGGCTGGAGTGCAGTGGCACAATCTTGGCTCATTGCAGCCCTGATCTTCCAGGCTCAAGTGATCTTCCCACATCAGCCTTCCAAGTAGCTGGGACTACAGGTGTGTACCACCACATCTGGCTAATTTTTGTATTTTTTGGCCCCGAAAAGTGCTGTCATTACAAGTGTGAGTCACCACACTTGGCCTTGATTTATGTAATTTTAAGCCTTGAAGTCAGGTAGGTTAAGTATTTCAGGGTTTTTTGTTTTTTTTGGTTTTTTTTTTTTGACTGATTTTAGTTGGGCACGGTGGATAATGACAGTAAGTCAGCCCAGCAACTCAGGAAGCTGAGGTGGGAGGATCACTTGACGCCAGGAGTTTGAGACCAGCCTGGGTAACATAGGGAGACCCCCATCTCTACTAAAAATAATTAAAAATATGGTCAGGCATGGTGGCTCACGCCTGTAATCCCATCACTTTGGGACGCCAATGTGGGCAGATCACTGGAGCTCACAAGCTCGAGACCAGCCTGGGTGACATGGTGAAACCCTGTCTCTACAAAAAATATAAAAATTAACCAGGTATGGTGGTGGGTGCCTGTAGTCCCAGCTACTGGGAAGGCTGAGGTGGGAGGATGGCATGAGCCCAGGAGGTAGAGATTGCAGTGAGCCAAGATCGCACCACCGCACTCCAGCCTGGGCGATAGAGCCAGACCTTGTCTTTAAAATTAAATACATAAATAAATAAGTAAATAAATAAATAAATAATAAATGATGGATTTGAGGTCAGGCGCTGTGGCTCAAGCCTGTAATCCCAGCACTTTGGGAGGCCGAGGCGGGCGGATCACGAGGGCAGGAGATCCAGACCATCCTGGCTAACACGGTGAAATCCCGTCTCTACCAAAAATACAAAAAATTAGCCGGGCGTGGTGGCGGCGCCTGTACTCCCAGCTACTCAGGAGGCTGAGGCAGGAGAATGGCGTGAACCCGGGAGGCGGAGCTTGCGGGGAGCCAAGATCACACCACTGCACTCCAGCCTGGGCGACAGAGTGAGACTCTGTCTCAAAAAAAAAAGGATGGATTTGAGTCTGCCCCTAGACCTTATGGAACCTTAATTTCTGCCTTACTCGAAAAACAACCACACTGGGAGTCACGGCTGCAACACAGGAATCTTGGTGACAGAGACATTCAGTGCGTAGCAGCTGCTCCGAGGTACAGACGCCCTGGCACCTGCCGGGCTCCCTGAGCTCCTCACAGCGGCCTCCCACTTCGCTCTTTGCTTCGGTGGAGACCTTGTTGACTTGTTGGGGTTCTGCTTTCAGGAACTGCAGATGCCCTGGTGCCTTTTTATGCCTTTCTTACCGAGATGCTGGTGCTGAAAATTCCACCTGCAAAATGTCATTGCCAAAACGTTGAATCCAGCTTTTAAACTACAATTTCATAGGAATTCAGGATCCGAAAGATTAAGATAAATTACACTCCCCAAAATCAGCAAAGTCCAGAATGTGTGGAACTCGATGGAACAGTGATTTCCTTCTAGAAAAACTACAACAAAGAGCAAGGGGTGGAATCGTAAGATTGTAGCTTAAAAGAGACTTAAGAGCAAGGGGTGGAATTGTAAGATTGTAGCTTAAAAGAGACTTAAGAACAAGGGGTGGAATTGTAAGATTGCAGCTTAAAAGAGACTTAAGAGCCTCGTGGATTGAAGGCCATCTCTGGATCTAGTTTGGATCTTGATTTTAACGTTGAAGAAAAATATTTGCTAGATAAAGACATTTGAGGACTCTATATTTGATGATTCTAAGGAATTGCTGTTCATTTTTTGTGTGCTAATAAGGTTTTAAAAGGTCTACTTTGGTATATGTGTGAAAATGTCTGTAATAAAAAAACTCACTGACCAGCCTGGGCAGCATGGTGAGACCCAGTCTCTACAAAAAATACAAAAGTTAGCTTGGTGTGGTGGCGTGTGCCTATAGTCCCAGCCACTTGGGAGGCTGAGGTGGGAGGATCACCTGAGCCCAGGAGGCAGAGGTTGCAGTGAGCTACAGTGCACCACTGCACTCCAGCCTGAGTGACAGAGTGAGACCCTGTCTCAAAACAAACAAACAAGAAACAACAGCAACAAAAGCTCATTGATAAAAGTTTCACAGCAGTCATTGAGTATTAATAGATCCACTATTTTATCTATCAATAAATGACTGCAATCTTTGATGACTAAGAGATCCACTATTTTATCTATTAATCAATGATTGTGATGTGTTACTTTGCTTATCCTATTACACCTGCATTTGTCAGGTGTGATTGTCTTGTACAGAATGGCTTTTCTCCGTCAACCATTTGGTTATCCTAAAATACAGAATTAATACTTGATTTTTTTCCTGATCAATTTTCTGGATACTGATTTAGCGCCCTGGCCACTTGCAGAAGCAGCGGATGAGTATTCCCCTTTGCAGTCTCATGTGGGCGTAGATTTG
>NW_012102388.1:1987671-1992848 GCF_000951045.1 Mandrillus leucophaeus
AGATGGAGTCTTTCTCTGTTGCCCAGGCTGGAGTGCAGTGGCGAGGTCTCGGCTCACTGCAACCTCCGTCTCCTGGGCTCATGCAATTCTTATGCCTCAGCCTCCTGAATAGCTGGAATTACAGGCACACACCACCACACCCAGCTAATCTTTTTTGTATTTGTAGTGGAGATGGGGTTTTACCATGTTGGCCAGGCTGGTCTTGAACTCCTGACCTCAAGTGATCCGCCTGCCTTGGCTTCCCAAAGTGCTGGGATTACAGGCATGAGCCACCACGCCTGGTCATTCTTTTCTTTTTTGATGGTCAAATTCCACTATCTTTGGCATCATTGCAGTATGACACTTTTCCTGTTTAATAACATTTTTACTTTCAGTCTTGAGAAAATGTCCTGGAATCACCGTACATATCTCTGGCTCCAGACTAAGTGTCAGAGTTTCCCCAGCAAGCCCTGACTTGTGTTAACGAGAACTGCTCTGCAGAGACCTGGGTCTCAGGGCGCAAGATGTTTGCTGTCACCAGTTTGTCATTGCCACTCGACTGTCTGGGGGACAGAGGTAGGAAACATTTTTTTTGAAAGCGAAAAGTATTAATAAATCCCTGGATCTTTTGAATTCATTTTTATAACAGCATAGGTATTACATCACATCATATTATATTCCAGGATATGTTCAATGAGACCCTCTTGAACAACATGTGGGTTATTTCCAGTCTTTTGTAATGAAAGTTGATATGGTGTAGCTCTGTGTCCCCACCCAAATCTCACCTTGACTTGTAATAATTCCCATGGGTCAAGGGCAGGACCAGGTGGATGTCACTGAATCACAAGGGTAGTTTCCCCCATGCTGTTCTCGTGATAATGAGTGAGTCTCACGAGATCTGATGGTTTTCTAAGTGTCTGGCATTTCCCCCTTCGCTCGGCACTCATTCTCTTTTCTGCCGCCCTGTGAAGGGGTGCCGTCCATCATGACTGTAAGTTTCCTGAGGCCTTCCCAGCCATGCAGAACTGTGAGTCAATTAAACGTCCTTTCTCTTCTTTATAAATTACCCGGCCTTGGGTATTTATTCACAGCAGCGTGAGAACAGACGAATACAGTCTTGTGCACTTACAATTTCATATAGTTGTGCCAGAGCATCTTTGTAGAAGAAGTGAGACTGGGGTCAAAGTGTAAAGGCATATTCAATTTGGCTAAATACTGCCAAATTCTTCCCTTTAGGGCTCAAAACCATTTTCATTTCCACCAGCAACGTATTCTGTTTTGGCCAAGGTCATTTAAAAACATTTATGCAACTTAAAACTTTTCAGGACCAGATGGAATGACTCACACCTGTGATTCCAGCACTTTGGGAGACTGAGGTGGAAAGATCTCTTGAGGCCAGGAGTTCGAGGCCGGCCTGGGCAACAAAGCAAGGCTTTGTCTCTAAAATTAAAAAAAAATTCTCATGAAAGTGTGGATTTACATTTTCTCGCGAGAAATGAGATGATCTGGCCATGCCCGTTTCTGTGTGGAGGGACAGAGTTCAGCAGATCACCAGGACTCCGGCTTCTGCAAAATGTGGGCCTGCTTGCTCATACTTGGTGTAGGCGCTAGTTTACAGGCATTTGAATTTGTGAGTTCTTGTTATAAGTTGGACTTTGCCGTTTACCTGTAAATGAGACACACATGTCTCTGCTCTCATGGTGCTTATGTGTGTGTATGTGTGCATGCATGTGTGTGTGTGCATGCATGTGTGTGTGCATGCATGTGTGTGCATGCATGTGTGTGTGCGTGCATGTGTGTGTGTGCATGTGTGCATGCATGTGTGTGTGCGTGTGTGTGTGTATGCATGGGGTGTGTGTGTGTGTGTACATGCATGTGTGTGTGCGTGTGTGTGTGTGTGCATGCATGTGTGTGTGCGTGTCTGTGTATAGAGGGGGCTCAGCATGCTTCATAACATGTTGATATAACATAGAAATTGTCAGCCTGGGCAACATGGTGAAGCCACGTCTCTACTAAAAATACAAAAATTAGCCAGGCATGGTGGCACTCACCTGTAATCCCAGCAATTTAGGAGGCTGAGGTGGGAGGATTGCTTGAGCCCTGGAGCTCGAGGCTGCAGTGAGCTGTGATCACACCACTGCACTCCAGCCTGGGCAACAGAGTGAGACCCTGTCTCAAAAAAAAAAACAAATCAATCTATGGTTAAATTTGTAATGTTTTCCCCAGAATTTTAAAAATTATTTTCATTGTAGAGACATTGAGTCGAGTTTGAAATAGTGGGAGTATTTGCCCTTCATCTTAATGAGGATAGCACGGAAGGAAAGGCGGGAGTGTGTAGGGTCTACGGCCTGGCCTTGAAGGCTGAGGGCACCTGGAATTTCGTGTCTAACGATTGAGGATTACTGCAGGGGCTGAGGAGGGCAGGGCTGACGGTGCTCATCAGAGGCAACATCACTGCTGAGATGTTGAGACAGATGGAAATTGTGCTGGCTCGGGATTCTCCTGTGATTAAATCACCCAATATTTAATCCTATTACGTCCTCACAGTGCTCGAGTTTAATAAAGCTCTGTAATACATGCCATAGGAAGGCCTTGTTATCCAAAGATAATTGGTATTAAAAGTAGTCACTTGAAAAGAGTCTACTTAACACGAGGACGGGAATCTCAGAGTTACAATGTGACAAGTTTTGGATTTGATGCTATGGATTTCATAATTGAAATTATATGCTGATTCTTGGAACAAAGCAAAAAACGAACTGCGTTCATTTGGGAGGAACATAATTTGTATGGCAGAATTATAGTTTATTCTTCAATTCACATTTGGTTTTCACAGCATAATCATAAGAAGAGATTTGTGTGAAAATACTTCAGGGCTTCATCAGCTTCCTGGAGGCCCTTTCTTCGTCTTCTGTCCTCAGAATATTCTCTTATGGACGTTGATTGTCCTCACGGACATTTGGGAAATTCTCCCAAGGGACCCTCTGGTTTTTTCTTTCCTTTTTTTGAGACAGGATCTCACTCTGACGCCCAGGCTGGAGTGCAGTGGTGCGATCTCACCTCACTGCAACCTCCGCCTCCTGGGCTCAAGCCATCCTCCCACCTCAGCCTCCCAAGTAGCTGGGATTACAGGGGCTCGCCACGACACCTGGCTAATTTCTGTAGTTTTCATGGAGGCAGGATTTTGCCACGTGGCCCAGGCTGGTCTTGAACTCCTGAGGTGAAGCCATCCACCTGCCGTGGCCTCCCAGAATGCTGGGATTACAGGCGTGTGCCATCACACCTGGCCCCAAGTGATCTTCTGTTGCAGGGTTTGCAATGTCTCTTTTAACCGATTTAACTCTGATGCCACTCATTAGAGAGGGCCAGGATGACCAAGGCCTGGGGTTTTGACTCCCTGACTTGGATGATGGGTGCCAACATGAGGCAGGGGAGATGCTGCGGAGCCCTTTTGTAAGTGATCAACAGTGAATAACGTCGGGTGTTGATGACTTTCACCTCCTCTAGCAACCTCCATGAGGATATTTGGATAATGAGAAGCTGTTGTGTTTTAATGGAGTCTCATGATAATCCTCATGGCCAGCCAAGGTCCCACAGCCAGGACACGCAGGATGTCGTCCACCCTGTACCTATGAGCCTCTGTGACACCGCTAGGCCCAGCGCTGCCATAGCTACTGTGAAAAGAGGGATTTTTTTGGTCAATCAACAATGTTAACATATGCATTTATTTAACAAGTCTTAAAATTATTATTATTGGCTGGGCATGGTGGCTCCCGCCTATAATCCCAGCACTTTGGGAGGCCAAGGCGGGTGGATCACTTGAGGTCAGTAGTTCAAGACCAGCCTGGCCAACATGGCGAAACCCCGTCTCCACTAAAGACAAAAAAAAAAAAAAGCCCGGCGTGGTGGCGGGCACCTGTAATCCCACCTGCTAGAGAGACTGAAATCCACCATGCCTGGCCACTTTTTTTTTGCATTTGTGTAGAGACAAGGTTTCATCATGTTGGCCAGGCTGTTGTTAAACTCCTGGCCTCAGGTGATCTGCCCGCCTCAGCCTCCCAAAGTGCTGCGATTACAGGTGTGAGCCACTGCACCCAGCAAGGAAATGAAAATTACCATTTTTTTCTAATTACATGAGTGGATGTTAATTATAAACATATTCAGACAGTATATAGAAATACCACAGCCATCCACAGTACCGCACTCTGAGACAAGCTTCTGTGCGTTCTGGCGCAAGTCATTGTATGTGACGGTTTCTCAGAGACTTAAAAAGCACAGTCATTTTATTTTCCTTCCATCTTGCCTCACCAAGTAACAGCCTGGTGGTCTATTCTTCCATGCTTTCTCCGTTGTCACACTGTGTGTGTGCTTGTGTGTGTTGTGCGTGTGTGCACAGATTTGATGGTGTCTTAGGGTTCCCCAGAGGGACAGAACCAATACGATGTATGTATACATGAAAGGAGCTTATTAGGGAAAATTGGCTCACACGATCACAAGACGAGGTCCCAGGATAGGCTGTCTGCAAGCTGGGTGAGAGAGAAGCCAGTAATGGCTCAGTCCAAAAGCCTCAAACCAAGAAAGCCGACAGTGCCACCTTCTGTCTGTGGCGGAAGGCTCGCGAGCTTCCAGAAGCCACTGGTACAAGTCCCAGAGTCCAAAGGCAGGAGAACCTGGAGGCTGATGTCCAAGGGCAGAAGGAGAGGGAGGAAGCATCCAGCACAGGAGAAAGAAGGAAGCCAGGAGACCCGGCAAGCCAGGTCATCCCATCTTCCTCCTGCCTTGTTCCAGCCACGCTGGCAGCCCACTGGATGGTGCCCACCCACATTGAGGGTAGGTTTCCTCGCCCAGTCCACCGACTCAAATGTCCATCTCCTCTGGCAACATCCTCACGCCCAGGAACCATACTTCACCCACCATCTACGCCTCCTTCAGTCCAAACAAGTTGACATCTAATATTTACCATCACAGGTGAATGTTAATACTTTTGATTATTTGAACAGGGAACACTTACACACTCACATGATCCACAGCCCACAAAGTGCCGACAGGCACACCGGTGGGAAGTCTCTCCCCATCCAGCAATCTTTGTCTCACCCCAATAGACACTGGCTTGTATTGGTTTCCTATACATCCTGTCATAATTTGTTTATGCTCAAACACGTAAGAATATAGACTCTTAGGCCGGGCGCAGTGGCTCACGC
>NW_012102388.1:1993093-1994384 GCF_000951045.1 Mandrillus leucophaeus
AAAAAAAAAAAAAAAAAAAAAGAATGTAGACTCTTAGTCTTCCACCAGTTATAAAAGCAAACAAAAGCTAGTTTGTTTAGACAATATGCATTTGGCTTTTTCACATAAGAGCGTATCCTGGAGATAATTTCACAGTGAGTATTGAGATCTCTCTAAGTAGTTGTATACCATTGAGCCTGGATGGATGCATCAAAATTTAATAACCAGCCCCCTATTGAGGACATATTGGGTTGGTTATAATATTTAATTATTACAAACAGCACTGTGAATATGTTCTTGCACATTTGTTATTTTGCATATGTGCAAATATATCTGCAGGACCAACTCCTAGAAGTGGAATTGTTGGGTTACAGATGAACGTCGGTAGCTGTTGCTTAACGGCCTGAACTCTTGTGCTGTTCACATTCCCATTAGCAGAGTGGGGGTGCTGTCTTTCTCCCATAGCTTTGATACCAGCCTGTGTTATTAAACTTTTGGAACTTTGCCATTCTGATAACTGAAAAATGTAATTCCATGTGGCTTTAATTTGCATTTATCTTATCACAGGTGAGATTTAACCGCTTTACTTGTGGAACAGCTATTCCTAGTTATTTGTAAGTTGCCTGCTTGTAGCCTTCCTTTCTCTATTTTCTTTGTTAGTTGCCTTTCCTTTTTGAAAATCCATTTCTAGGAGCTCTTTATTATGAAGAACATCCTTTGTAATGAGATGCAAACATTTTTTCCCAGTTCATCATTTACCTTTTGCTATTGCATTTTTATGTAATTTTTTTGAGACAGAATCTTATACTGTCATCGAGGCTAGAATGCAGTATTGTGATCTCGGCTCACTGCAACCTCCACCTCCCGGTTCAAGAGATTCTCGTGCCTCAGCCTCCTGAGTAGCTAGGACTACAGGCACACTCCACCACGCCCAGGTAATTTTTGTATTTTTAGTAGAGACGGGGTTTCATCATGTTGGCCAGGCTGGTCTCAAACTCCTGACTTCAAGTGATCCACCCATCTTGGCCTCCCAAAGTGCTGGGATTACAGGCCTGAGCCGTTGCACCCAGCCTTATTTTCTTTTTCAAGATAGTTATGCCTATGTTTCAACACCATTATTGAAGAGTTACCCGTAATTTCTCTGAGATGTCAAACTTACCATATGTTATATTCTTATTTGTACTGAGGCATGTTCCTGTGCTTTTGATAGCATTACAATGATCTATTTTTGTGTCAATGCCACAAGGTTTTAACTTGTGACTTCATAATCCATCCTCTTCATATATATATGAATATATATATATGAAAAAAA
>NW_012102388.1:1995214-1996834 GCF_000951045.1 Mandrillus leucophaeus
GAGTAGCTGGGACTACAGGCGCCCGCCACCTCGCCCGGCTAGTTTTTTTTTTGTATTTTTTAGTAGAGACGGGGTTTCACCGTGTTAGCCAGGATGGTCTCCATCTCCTGACCTCGTGATCCGTCCGTCTCGGTCTCCCAAAGTGCTGGGATTACAGGCTTGAGCCACCGCGCCTGGCCTGTGGGATTTTTTTTAAGTATATGGAGTCATTTTTTCTTATACCTTTTAAGCGATACTTCTTTGTATATATGAAAGTTCATTAAATTTGCCTTTGTAGTGTCTTTCCATTGTTTGTTTTACAAAAAATGGGACTCATCTACTCACCCACGCTTAACTTATTTTACTTAGCAATACATAGTGGAACTACCTTCAATTTGTTCAAGTCAACAAATTCCCCCAAACTCTTATATACCCACCACCTCGAATCTACCATTGACATTTTACTACGCTTGTCTTGCCACTCATCTATCTGTCTGTCTATCTTTTTTTTTTTTTTGAGACAGAGTTTCATTCTTGTTGCCCAGGCTGGCACAGTCTCTGCTCATTGCAACCTCTGCTTCCTGAGTTCAAGCGATTCTCCTGCCTTAGCCTCCCAAGTAGCTGGGATTGCAGGCACCTGCCACCATGTCAGGCTAATTTTTGTATTTTTAGTAGAGATGGGGTTTCACCATGTTGGCCAGGTTGGTCTTCAACTCTTGACCTCAGGTGATTCACCCACCTTAGCCTCCCAAAGTGCTGGGATTACAGATGTGAGCCACCGTGCCTGGCCCTATCTGTCTGTCTATCTATCTATCTGTTTGTCTACCTACCTACCTACCTACTTACCTACCTATCTTTCTATCTATATCTATCTATTCCTTTCTCTTTCCATAAACCCATTCTTTTTAATGGGAGCATAATATTTGCTCTTTATAAAGTACTGCAGTTTGTTAAACTGACAGTTTATTAGTCCATTTCTAGTCTTTCCTCCTAACTACAAATATTTCTGCAATATATATTCTCACTTATGTGTTGATGCTTTTATTTCTGTAAGATAGATTCCCAGATGGAATGGAAATAATTTAAAAGACATTGCCAGGTTGCTCTCCCAAATGGATAACTCACATTTCTAGGCTTGTTGAAGAACACCTTCTTCTTCCTTGCATCCTTCCAGCTAATATCACTCTTTTACATTTTGAAGATTTACTGGGTATAAAGTGATATTTCATTATTATTTGAATTTGCACTTCCTTGACTCCAAGGAAGTGGGAGCATCCTTCATTTGTATAAAGACCATTTTACTTTGTATGTTTCTTCTTTGTATTTTTTTATTCTTTAAAAAAGTAGATTTTTGGCCGGGCATGGTAGCTTATGCCTATAATCCCAACACTTTGGAAGGCTGAGGTTGGAGGATAGCTTGAGCTCAGGAGTTTGAGACCAGCCTGGGCAACATGGCGAAACCCCATCTCTAAAATTAAAAGAAGAAAAAAGAAAAAAAATTAGGTTGTTTGTCTTTTGGTCATTATTTGGTATTGATTTGTAAGATAACGTTTGATATTTCATATGCCGTGCAAATATTTTGTTTCTTTCTTTCTTTTTCTTTTCTCTTCTTTCTTTCTTTTTTTTTTTTTTTTTTTTTTT
>NW_012102388.1:2001699-2002573 GCF_000951045.1 Mandrillus leucophaeus
GCTTGTTTATTTTTCCTCATAATCTAGTTCCAACAAAACAGAACCCAATGCAAGAAAAGAATCTAGTTATAGTATTTGTGTTAGCAACACTTCATATTTATAAATCAACAAAGAGACAAGAACACCTTTATGATATTGAGTCCTTGTTCAGGGCTGAATTGTGTGCCTTCACACCCTGAAACTCATATGTTGAAGCCTTAACCCCTGGTACTCAGAATGTGATTGTGTTTGGAGATAGTCTTTAAAAAGGTGATTAAGTTAAAACGAGGCCCTTAGGGTGGGTCCTGTTCTAATCGGACTTATGTCCTTATAAGAAGAGGAGAGTCAGACATTCAAGGAGAGACCAGGGATGGACGAACACAGAGAAAAAAACCATACGAGGACACAGGCAAGAAGGCGGCCGTCTGCAAGCCAAGGAGAGAGCCCCCAGGAGAAACCCACCTGCTGACCTTGGTCTTGAACCTGCAGGCTCCGGAACTGTGAGAGAATACGTTTTATATATTTTGTTGTTTAAGGCAAAAGATGTGCGGAACTTGATTATGGCAGCCCTAACTGACTAATACAGTTCTCTCTCCAAGAATATAATATTTCTTTCTATTTTTCACATTAAAACATTAATATAGTAAGGGTTTTCTTCACTCAGTTCTTGTAGAGTTCTTAAGCTTATTTAGACGTATTTTAAATTTTTTTGGTGGGATTTTGTTTTTTGTTTTTTGTTTTTTTTTGAGACGGAGTCTGGCTCTGTCGCCCAGGCTGGAGTGCTGTGGCCAGATCTCGGCTCACTGCAAGCTCCGCCTCCCGGGTTCAAGCTATTCTCCTGCCTCAGCCTCCGGAGTAGCTGGGACTACAGGCGCCCGCCACCTCGCCCGGCTAG
>NW_012102388.1:2004075-2022269 GCF_000951045.1 Mandrillus leucophaeus
TTTTTTTTTTTTTTTTTTGAGACGGAGTCTTGCTCTGTCACCCAGGCTGGAGTGCAATGGTATGATCTCAGCTCACTGCAACCTCCACCTCCTGGGTTCAAGCAATTCTCCTGCCTCAGCCTCCCAAGTAGCGGGATTACAGGTACCCACCACCGTGCCTGGCTAATTTTTGTATTTTTTAGTAGAGATGGGGTTTTGCCATGTTGGCCAGGCTGGTCTCAAACTCCTGACCTCAGGTGATCCACCCACCTTCGCCTCCCAAACTGCTGGGATTACAAGCTTGAGCCATTGCACTTGTCTAATATTTTCTTAATTTTTAATTTGTGTACTGATATTTTTGACATTTTTTTGGTCATGCAATTAAAATTATGGCTGAATATTTTTTTATCTTTTTATCACAGCTTCTGGATTTCTGTTGGCCCTAAATAGATTCCTCCAATCTAAGTTGTATGGATAGTCTTGTAAATTATTTTAACATTTTAATTGTATTTGTTTGCATGAAAGTGTTACTCTTTCCGGAAACTGTTCTGTGTGTAGGGATCCAGGTCGGGTTCGTCTTTCCCTCTCCCACACTGATGACACATTTGCTGCAGCAGCGTTTATGAAGTAGCCCCTCCACCCATCTCCCGCCGTGGCAGTGACACCCGTGCCCTGTGCTAATCCTCATGCAGCAGGGCCCCATTCTGGGAGTCTGTTCTACCATCAATTTCTCCAGCCCAAGATCCCCAGGATTCTGAGTGGATTCTGACTCTGTTGTCCTCTCTGGTATGTGATCCCCTTTATTTCCCACCATTTCCTTGGCTATTCTTGAACTTTTTTTTTTTTTGGACAAGTCTTGCTCTGTTGCTCAGGCTGGAGTGCAGAGGTGCGATCTTGGCTCACTGCAGCCTCTACCTCCGGGGTTCAAGAGATTCTCCTGCCTCAACCACTCAGGTAGCTGGGACTACAGGCATGCACCACCACCATGCCCAGCTAACATTTTCTGTATTTTTAGTAGAGACAGGGTTTCACCATGTTGACCAGGCAGGTCTCAAACTCCTGGCCTCAAGTGATCCACCTGCCTTGGCCTCCCAAAGTGCTGGGATTGCAGGCATGAGCCACCACACCTGTGGAACATTTCTTATACTGTGTGTACTAAAACCATTTTATCCAACTGAAAATGTGATTCAATTACACACTTAAAAAAATATTTAGAATAATGAGAGGAGAATCAGTCTTCTACAGTTAGTATCTTTTTCCATTTGTGTAGATCTTGTTTCACATCATCCAATAAGATACTTTGTTTTAAAATTCATCTTATTCTGCTATTTTTACTTAAAAAACTGTATTTTGACAAATGTAACTTTTTTTTTTTTTTTTTTTTTTTTTGAGACAGAATTTCGCTCCGTCACCAGGCTGGAGTGCAGTGGTGTGATCTCGGCTCATTGCAACCTCTGCTTCCCGGCTCAAGCAATTCTCCTGCCTCAGCCTCCCGAGTAACTGGGACTACAGGTACCCACCACCACACCCGGCTAATTTTTGTAATTTTTAGTAGAAACGGGGTTTCACCATGTTGGTCAGGCTGGTCTCCATGTCGTGACCTCGTGATCTGCCCACCTCGGCCTCCCAAAGTGCTGGGATTACAGGCGTGAACCACTGTGCCTGGCCAATTTTTCTTCATTTTTAAGTGTTATCTGGTTATTGCTAATTTACAGAAAAAAATTAAAGACTGTATTCATCTTTAATCCAAGTATCTTCACACACTTTTTTGTTTCTTTTGTTCATTCATTTATTTTTCAAGTATTTTGCTTTTTCAAGGTATGTAATCACAGACAGCAGAAGAGATTATATTATCACATTTCTAATGTTTATACTGATTATTTTATTTTCTCATATTCTTAAGTAGGCTGAAATAGCTAATTAATAATAAATGAAAAGGTAATAATATTTACTGTTTTTTAAAAAAATTATCTGATAGAGATAGGATCTCACTATGTTGCCCAGGCTGGGGTCAAACTCCTGGGTTCAAACGATCCTCCTGCCTCGGCCTCCCAAACTGCTGGGATTACAGATGTGAGCCACCGTGCCTGACCAGTATTCGCTGTTTTAAAGGATCTGTATTCCTGGGGTTTGACAAGTAATTTTTAACATTTAAGAAATTTATTTAGAAAGACTTTATTAGAAATAGTTACTCAACTTTACCAACTGCCTTTTCAGCATCTCTTCATATGAAATTTGTTTTCCCTTCCTTAGTTGTTTGATGTAACTTGTAAATGTTGACAGATTCCTGAACATCAATCTTGAATTTCTGGGGAAAAGCCCTGCTTAGGTTTCGTGCTTGGTCATAGTGTTTATCTGATTTATTTCTGTTCTCTTTGTTCATTTTTGTGCCTGTATTTCTATGGGAGATGGATCCACAGTTTTCTAGTTTGCAGTGACCATTGTTAGGTTCTGGTGTAAAGCCCAGGCGTGGTGGCATCCCACAGGCTGAGCCACACGGGCTTTGGGAACCGGCTGCCTGGGTTTGGTCCATCCCTGCCTCCTACTGGCTATGTACCTAGGCACTTGCTCTCTTCCTTTGGCTGTCTTGTCTGTAAAACAAGAATATGGTAACATTTCCTTCACAGGATTTCTGTGAGGATTAAGGAATTTAGAAGAGCGTTTGGTATGTAGAACGCTAGTACATGTTAGAAAAATTTGCCCTTTTTTTGTGTGTGTGAGACAGGGTCTTGCTCTGTCGCCCAGGCTAGAGTGCAGTGGCCTGCTCATAGCTCACTGCAGACTTGAACTCAGGGGCTCAAGGGATCTTCCCACCTCAGCCTCCTGAGTAGCTGGGGCCACAGGTGTGTGCCACCATGCCTGGCTAATTTTTCTGTTTTCAAAAACACAGATGGGGTCTCACTATGTTGCCCAGGTTAGTCTCAAACTCCCGGACTCAAGCAATCCACCTGCTTCGGCTTCCCAGAGTGCTGAGATTACAGGTGTGAGTCACCATGCCTGACTGCCCTGTCTTTTTAAAAGGAAATGAGGGCCAGGCATAGTGGGAGGCCGAGGTGGGCAGATTACCTGAGGTCAGGAGTTCAAGAGCAGCCTGGCCAACATGGTGATACCCTGTCTCTACTAAAAATACAAAAATCAGCCAGATGTGGTGGTGCAGGCCTGTAATCCCAGCTACTCAGGAGGCTGAGGCAGAGGAATCACTTGAACTCGGGAGGCAGAGGTTGCAGTGAGCTGAGATGGCGCCACTGCACTCCAGCCTGGGCAACAGAGTGAGACTCTGTCTCAAAAAAAAAAAAAAAAAGGAAACGAGGATCTGTCTGTATTCCGCATCTTCTATAGTCTGGAATTATTTAAGGAATTTATGTACTGACTCCAACCTTGTACCTGCGGCATAAAATATTTGCATGAAGTGAAATTGAAATGACGAGGACAGCAGACGGTGGGAAGGAAAGGTCTGAATTGAGTGTTCCCACAGAAGAAAAGTCATCAGTGTCTGGTCTTTGACGTTCTCTAAGCAGATGGGCAAATCTCCAAGGTTCTGAAGTTTGTTGGGGAGGCGAAGTAATGCTGTTTCCTTCTCTCGGAAAAAGTCAGCAAGGAGCGTGAGGGTTCGATGTGGTAACGTAGCTGTACGTTCCTCTCTGAAGCTCTCAGCTTCTCCGCGAAAACATTCGACACACTGCATCTCTCATCGTTGAAAACCCCATTCTCAATGTGGGCCAAAATGATGGGTTGTTAAATAACAATTTATGCCAGAAATTTCTTGCTTTAGTGAAGAAAGAGAAACCCCTTGGGAGCAGAGTTGTCCTTTGAAAATGTCTCACACTAAGACAGGCTTTTTTTTTCTTTTTTCTTTTTTTTTTTTTTTTTTGAGACGGAGTCTCGCTCTGTCGCCCAGGCTGGAGTGCAGTGGCCGGATCTCAGCTCACTGCAAGCTCCGCCTCCCGGGTTTACACCATTCTCCTGCCTCAGCCTCCCGAGTAGCTGGGACTACAGGCGCCCGCCACCTCGCCCGGCTAGTTTTTTGTATTTTTAGTAGAGATGGGGTTTCACCGTATTAGCCAGGATGGTCTCGATCTCCTGACCTCGTGATCCGCCCCTCTCGGCCTCCCAAAGTGCTGGGATTACAGGCTTGAGCCACCGCGCCCGGCCCCCTTTTTTTTTTTTTGAGATAGGGTCTCACTCTCTCACCCAGGCTGGAGTGCAGTGGCATGATCTTGGCTCACTGTAGCCTCAACTTCCTGGACTCAAACAATCCTCCTGCCTCAGCCTCCTGAGTAGCTAGAACTATAGGTGCAGGCCACTGGACCTAGCTAATTTTTAAAAAATTATTTTTTGGTAGAGACAGGGTCTCACTATGTTGCCCAGGCTGGTCTTGAATTGCGGGCCTCAGTTAGTCCAAAAGTAGTGCGTTATCTCAACTGATTGTTCAAGGCCAGTCACAGATCAGAGTCCTTGTTCTCCTCTTCCCCTCTTCTCACTACTGCACTTGACTAGTCTTAAAAATATATTATATATAATAATATATAAAATAATAATATAATATATATTATATATTATTTATATATAATTATATTATATATTATATATATAATATATAGATATAAAAATACTGCCATATATATATAATATAATATAATACAAAAAAGAACTCCCGACTTCAAGTAATCCTTCTGCCTTGGCCTTCTAAAGTGCCAGGATTGCAAGCATGAGCCACTAGGCCTGGTCTAAGACAACCTAATGTGTAAGGGTGTGTTTAAATAGGAAAGTGAAAAGTGGTGGATTAAGTTCCTAGATGAGTCCATGAATATATTATTGAAGCAGGGGGTAGAGTTAGTTTTTAAAGAGGTAGGCCAAATCATGTCACTTCATCACTCCTAATGGCAGCTGAGGGCACTTAGAATAAAACAGAAACCCATCTCAAGATTTTGAATTCTTCTTGTCAGACTCCATATTTCTCCAGCCACATCCTCATTCTGTCTACTTTTGTTTTGTTTGTTTTTTTGAGATAGAGTCTCACTCTGTCTCCCAGGCTGGAGTGCAGTGGTGCAATCTTGGCTCACTGCAACCTCTGCCTCCCCAGTTCAAGTTATTCTCCTGCCTCAGCCCCCTGAGTAGCTGGGACTACAGGCGCCTGCCACCATGCCTGGCTAATTTTTGGTATTTTTAGTAGAGACGGGGTTTCACTGTGTTAGCCAGGATGGTCTCCATCTCCTGACCTCGTGATCTGCCCGCCTTGACTTCCCAAAGTCCTGGGATTACAGGCGTGAGCCACTGTGCCCGGCCCATTCTATTTCTTAAATATGCCCAGCTCATATCCTTCTTGGGATCTTAACATTTTTAAATCCATCTGCCTAGAAGAGTATTGCTCCAGGTTTTTCAGTGGCTGGTTCCTGCTGAATGTTTGGATCTCTGCTCGGATGCCCTTTCCTGGCCACCCTCCCTTTAGTATTGCCATGGGTTCCACCAGAGTCCTTCGGGCTTGTTGACTGCCTTATCCCTAATGTCGGGATCATGGTTGAATGAACAAATCCACTCACAGGATGGCTGGTGCATACCAGCCAGTGTTGTACACCCCAGAAGCAAGTTGCTTTGAGTGGACTGGCCAGCTCATTGCAAAATTGTGAAAATAGCATTTCATGAAACCATATGAAATTACCAATATTTTAATATGTTGATCTACAAAATTTCATGTCTAAGCCTATCTGGGCTACTATAAATTTAATGGTATAAGTACCATTAAACTGGCTGGCTTATAAGCAACAGAAATTTATTTCTCGTAGTTCTATGGGCTGGGAAGTTCAAGAACAAGGCACTGGCAGATTCAGTGTCTTGGGAGGGGCCACTTCCTGCTTCATAGATGACGCCTTGTTGCTATGTCCTCAAGTGGTGGCAGAGTGAGGCAGCTCTCTGGGGTCCCTGTCATGAGGGAACTAATTCCATTTGTGACAGTTCCACCCTCATGACCTACTCGCCTCCCAAACACCCCACCTCCTGATACCATCATTTGGGGGTCAGGATTTCAACAGATGAATATTGGGGGGAACACCAACATTCAGGCTATAGCATGGCAGTTTCCCATGTTTGATCCTGATGACCTGGCATCTTCCTGGGTCTTTGCTGAAATGTCTCTCACGAATAGCCTCACCTGGAACAGAGCTCTTCCCGCTTTCCACCCAAGTATATGATTCTACCAAAGCTTACTCTACCTCCTCCCCTAATTTTTGACTTTTTCTTGTTTTCCCCTCAACTAAACTTTCCATTTTTAGTTTGGTCAGTCTCAGCTAGCAATGAGGAGGAAAGCAACCAGAAACAATTCATCTGAGTAGGTGAAACTATTGATAGCTCTTTGCTCCTATTTCCTATGGAAGTATTGGCATTTAAGAAAGATTCTTGGCACCCCTATATTAATGTTTAATTGATACAATTTATGACACTTTAATAAAGTGAAATGAAACAGTTCAGATTGGATGGCTGTATTTATCAGGTTTTTAAAAATTGCACAAGACAGAAAATCTAAATCAATGTGACTTAAATACAGAAAAGTATTTTGGACAGGTGTGGTGATTCATGCCTGGAATCCAAGCACTTTGGGAGGCTGAAGCAAAGGATCACTTGAGTCCAGGAGTTTGAGACCAGTCTGGGCAATACAGTGGGACCCCATCTCTATAAAGTCAACAGAAATAAAGAAATACATATATAGAAACAAAAAGTATTTATTTATATATAGCGAAAAGTCTAGACTTGCTTCTAGCCACAAATGAGCAAAAGGGACTGTATTTACTTTCTCACCTGAAAGAAGTGAAAAATGGACAAAATAGGTAAAACAATGGTTTTCAAAGATTGGACTTGAAGCAATGAAAATAGTGATCCCTGAGAGATGGTAAACTGATGGATGAGCCCTTCAAATACTCCAGCTTACTGCCCAGAGAGAGTTTTCAGGCCATGGCCCAGCGTGGGTGGCCCAGGTGGAGCCCAGCCATCCCAAGTTGAGACTTGGGGGTCAAGAGAGGTAACCTGAGTTTTCAGGGTAGCGTGCAGGGAGGGAGTTGCACAGAGAGAACTTCCTAGACCTGCAGAGGGCCCTCCTTTTGTTTTTTATCTGAGTACTGATAAGCGCATATGAAGAAATTATCTGAGGCCAGGGAAAGAACCACCCAAAAGGATTAGGGAGGACAAATCTTAGAGCACACATAGCATTGGTAATCTGTGGAATTAGTGCAAGTGTCCAGATGATTCTCAAATTACAATAGGGCCACGTCCTGATAAACCAATCGTAAGTAAAAAATATTGTAAGTTGAAAATTCATTCAATATCACAATAAACCCATCTTAAAGTCAAAAAGTCATAAGTTGAACCACTGTTAAATCCAGATGCCCTCAATATATGATGTGGTTATGTCCCAACAAGCCCATCATAAAGTTGAAAAATGTTAAGTCCTCCATTGTAAGTCAGGGAGCATCTGTAGATATAAAAGGAGCAGGGTAGACAGACAAAACATTTGAGAAGATAATTGCTGAAAAAGTTCTATATTTTATGAGAGCTATGGAACTCACAGGTCCAAGAAGCTCAATAAACCGCAAACATAAAATACCTGAATAAAACCACAGCAAGGTGTATTATAATTAAAATGCTTAAAACTAGTAATCAAGAGAAAATCTTCAAAGCAGCCAAGGAATGGCAGGGAAGGGAGAAAGAAAGACACATTTTGTTTAGAGGACAAAAGATAAGGAAGACAGCAGATTTTGCATCAGAAACAGTGTTCATGGAAAAGACAGTGGAGCAGCATCTTTAAGGCATTGATCATGAAATAAAATGCCCAAATGCCAGTTTAGAATTCTACAGCCAGAAAAAACATCTTTCATAAACAAAGGTAAAAGAAAGTTTTAGACAAACAAATGCTGAAAGAATTAATCGCCAGGAGACCTGTACTATAAGAAATGCAAAAGGATAGTGAAACCAGATGGAAATCTGTATCTATACAATGGAACGAAGAACACTGGTTATGGTCACTATGTGGGTATATAAATATTTTACCTACTTTTAAAATTTCTTCATGTCATAATCGATTGTTTAAAGCAAAAATAATAGCAATGTCCTATGAGGTTTATGACATATGTAGAGGTAAAATGTATAATGGCAACAGTACAAAGGCCAACAAGGGAGAAATGGAAGTGTATTGTTATAAGGCTTTTATACCATACATGAAGTGATATAATGTTACCTCAAGGTAGAGTGTGGTAGGTGTAAGACGAATGTGATACATTCTAATGCAGCTACTAAAATAATACAGTAAAGATTTATAGCCAATAAGCAAAGCATGGAAATACAATAGAATCATTTAAAACACTTAATCTAATAGAAGGCAGAAAAAGTAGAAGAAACAAAGAATAGATAGGATAAATAGAAAATAAATGGCAAGATAATAGATTTAGATCTAACCATACCAATAATCACATTAAATGTAAATGGTATAAATACCTCAAACTGAAAGACAGAGATGACAAATTGGACAATCTAGTATGCTGCTTACAGGAAACTCACTTCAAATATAAAGGCTCAAGTAAGTTAAAAGTAAAATAATCGAAAAAGTTATAGTATGCTAATATGAATAGCAAGGAAGTTCATTGACTATATTAACATTTGAGACAGTAGACTTTGTGGCAGAAAAAACAGGAATTAAGAAGATCATTACAAAATTGTAAATGGGGTAAATTTGTCAAGAAATCTTAATAATCATAATAAAAGAGCATCAAAATATACACAGCAAAAACTGATATATGTGCAAGAAGTAGAAAAACCACAAATATTGTCAGAGATTTTAACACCCTCACTCAACAATTGATAGACCAAGTGGACAAATACTCAGTAAAGATGAACATCATCATGAACAACATGAACATCATCATCCAAGTCGACACTTTTAAAACGATCTACTCAACAATGGTAGAATACACGTTCTTTTCAAGTGCATACAGAACATTTACCAAGGAAAACCATATTCTGGCCATAAGAAAAGTCACAGTAAATTTAAAAGACTTCAAGTTACACAAAATACATTTTTTAGTCATGTGGAATAAAAAATTGGAAAAATTGGAAATCAATAAAAAAAAAACCTCAGCAAAATCTCTAAGTATTTGGAAACTCAATAACACATGTCTACCCATAAGTCAAAAAAGGAACCAAAAGAAAAATTAGCATTTTGAAGTAAATGAGAATGAAAACACAGCATATCAAAACTTATGAGTTAAAGTGGCCTTAGAGGAAAATTTCTAGCATTAGATTCTTAGAGGGAAAGTTATAGCACTGAACATCAATATTTGAGTAAAATTCTTAAAATTTTAGCAAATCCAAACTAATGTATATATAAAGGATAATACATCACGAACAAGTAGGCATTACCCCAGAAATGTAAGATTAACTTGACATTGAAAAATTAATCAATATAATTAAACATATCAGGTGCTACATTACACAATCATCTCAATAGAAGCCTGGTGAGCATTTGACAGCCTTCAACATCTATTTCTGATTAAAACTGTCTGCAAACTACAACTAGAAGGTGGCTTCCCCATCATAATGAAAGACATCTATGGAAAATTTACAGTTAATATATATTTATACTTAAGCAGTTAAAAAGACTTTCTTCTATGATCAGGGCAAGGCAAGTGTGGGTGCCAGTTCTCATCATGTCTACTCAACGTTGTACTGGAGGTACAGTGCAATGTGCAGTCGCCCATGCAATAAGGCAAGAAAAAGAAATAAAAGGGATCTGTATTGGGAAGGAAAGTGTAAAGGCATTATTTATTTGCAGATGGTATATTGTATATGTAGAAAATTCTATAGGATCTACAAAAAAGCTGCTATAATTGAAAAGTGGGCCAGGCATGGTGGATTACACCTGTAATCCCAGCACTTTAGGAAGCCAAGGTGGGCAGATTGACTGAGCTCAGGAGTTTAAGGCCAGCCTGGGTAACACAGTGAAACCCTATCTCTACTAAAACACAAAAAAATTAGCCAATTGTGGTGGCATGCACCTGTAATCCTAGCTACTGGGGAGGCTGAGGCAGGAGAATCATTGGAACCCAGGAGGCGGAGGTTGCAGTGAGCTGAGATGGCGCCACCACACTCCAGCCTAGGTGACAGAGCAAGCCTCTGTCTCCAGAAAAAAAAAGAAAAGGATATAAAATCTATATACAACATGTATTGCATTTTATGTAATCATAATGAACAAGCAGAAATTGAAATAGAAATATAACTTACAGAGGCATAAAAATGATGTATACACAAAAGATGTAAAGGACACTGCACTATAACCCACTACTAAGGGAAAGAAGATCTAAATGAATAGGCCATATACTGTGCTCTTGGTTTGAAGTTTCAGTATTATTATGATGTCAGTTCTCCCCAAGTTGATCTACAAATTCAATGCCATTCCAATAAAAATCTCAGCAGATTTTGAAGAAATTGACATGGCAATTATAAAGTTTAAATGGTAGTACAAAGGACCTAGAAGAGCCAAAACAACTTGAGAAAGATCAGTACAGCTGGTAGACTTACACTACCTGACTTTAGAATTACTACAAAGTTATCATAATTAAGACAGTGTGGTATTGGCATAAAGACAGGCAAAAAGATCAATGGAACAGAGTAGAGATTCCAGAAATGAACTCAGAGGCATATGGTTAATTGATTTTTGGCAAAGCTGCAGAGGAAATTCAATGGAGAAAAGATAATCTTTCCAACAAATTATGCTGTAGAAATTGGACATCCATAGGCAGAAAAAACAAGCCTCAATTAATATTTTGTATCATCTATAAAATTAACTCAAAAAGGATAATATAATTAGCTGTAACACCTAAAACTGCTAAAAATCAGGAAGACAACATAGGAGAAAATCTTTGTTATCTTGGGTGAAGTAAATAATTCCTAGATATGACACAAGTATGATCTATAAATAGAAACAGATTATAAATTGTACTTTATCAAAATTAAGAATTTCTTCTCTTCAAATGATACTAAGAGAATGAAAATGTATGTATATCCCAGAATGGGCAAAAATAATTGGAAGTCAGGTATCTGATACAGGACTTGTATCCGGAATATACCAGAACTCTTCAAACTCAAGAAGAAAAACATGCAACCACATTTTTAAAATGCATGATTTCCTTTTTTTTTTTTTTAATTTTTGAAATGGGGTCTTGCTCTGTCACCCAGGCTGGAGTGCAGTGGTGTGATCATAGCTCACTACAGTCTCGACCTCCTGAGCTCAAGCCATCCTTCTGCCTCAGCCTCCTGAGTAACTGGGACTACAGGCATTTTGTAGAGATGGGGCTTCCTATGTTGCCTAGGCTGGTTTCAAACTCCTGGACTCAAGATGACCTTGGCCTCCCAAGGTGCCGGGATTACAGGTGTGAGCCAACATGCCTTGCCCAAAATACATATCTTTGTATTTGTATTCGTTCATTCGATACATATTTATTGACCACCTGTGCGAAGCCCTTTCTAGATGCTCAGTGATTATTGGTAAACCAAGCAGGAGGTCCCTGTCCTCTGGGACTTGTTTGTGGAGCACAGATATTTGCTGTCCAGCTGAAATATGTGCTATGGGGATAGAGCGCTGGACTATCTAATGCACGCCCGCATCCCCGGCACCCAGGACCCTGGCGGGCTGCAGGCCCTCAGAATCGCTGTGCAATTGGCGATGGGAACACTCGGGGGATAAATTCCCCTACGCGACGCATGGGGGCGCCCACGCTCCACGCTGTGGCCACACTCTCAGGAGCGTTTGTTCGCACGGTCCGCGGTCATCATCCCTCCAGCTTAGCTTCTCAAAAAGGGGACATGGACGAGGCTCTCATGATTAATGATCGCAGTACGGATTTGTAACTTATTATGGAAGAAAAGCCACATCAAGCATGTGTCGTTTGGAACAAGAGAGATTTGGACGCCTCAGCGGTACCAAAGGACTGTGTCCTTTTCTGGGTCACATTTTTTTTAGGTCTTGAAGAACAGTGATTTGTTCACTGCTAATGAAATCCTTAAGTGCTTCAAAGCATTACAACTTAGGGGGAGAAAGACTGGTGTGTCTTCTGAGACGCCCTGAGCAGCACAAATGACTAGAAATGCGTTTACACTTGACTACTTGGGCTGATTGCCTTTACAAAGAGGCACATAAAACCACAGATATCTGCATGCACAGCCAGCAAAGCAATCGTAGAAATAACCACATTATCGGGAAGTCGTATTTTAAGCCGAGGCAGACACTGTGTCACTGAGTTCCTAGGGTAGTTCAGACACACCTAATATCCAGGTTTTTAGGGAGACTAACATGTGTGTGTAGAGCTGTGTCTTGAAATAATTCAGTGTGCTAAGCCTCAATGAAATCGTGTCTCTGGAAGGTCAATCATTGAAAGTATAATATAAAAACTCAAGAAAACAAGGAGACTTTGTGGCAGCTCTTAACGTTGTGAGACCAGCTGCAGCAGCTCTGTCAACTGTGGGGGCATCAGATAAATCATTTTAAGCTGGAAAAGTCCTTTGAGGTATCCAGGTGGTTCGTAAGGCTACATAACTCTATCAAATACCGTCACTTTGGGGATTTCTAAGAATTCAGAGGATATTAGGTCTTGATGCATGGAAAGAGGCAATCGGCAGGATTTTAGCAAAGGGACTCTGAGACAAAAGCCACAGATTTTTGTTCGTCCATGCCTGCTTTCCTCAGTTTCACTGTGCAGCACCTCTCAAACTTTCATGAGAAATTTGGGATGCCCTGGTGCTCTGTATTTCTAACCAGCTCCTGGCCGACACTGAGGTTAGTGGTTCTTGAACCACGCTTCGGTATTAGGGTGCTATGTGGTACGTACCTCGAGGAGAGCGCTTCCACAGAGGGGAGAAGCCTGTTTACCACCCTGTCTACCACCTTCAGGATTCAGCTCATTCCTTCATTCAAGAAAATTGGGCAGCACTGTGGGAGGCCTGACTTACGCTAGTGGCTGGAGACAAAGGGTGAGTCAAACTGAACTTGGTTTCTCTCCTGTTGAGGCTTATTATTTTGGTTTGGGAGACAAGCACAGAGACTGGTAATTCCTAACTTTTAAATGCTGTATAACTTTTAAATGCTGTGCAGTGAGGAAGTGCAGTGGGCAGCTGTGAACACATCTAACGGGGGCTGTGAGCTTCAGAAGTCAGGGAAGTGCCGAGGTTAAAGGAGGAATTGGGCTTCATTGACTGAGAGAGCCACAGGTGGGGCGGGGTAGATAATATTCCATGGAGAGGAGGCGTGTGTACAAAGCCTCTGAGGCAGGAGGGATGCGGGCTTTTGGAGGACCTGGCTGGTCTGTGTGGTTGGAACCTGGTGGCCACACGCTGGGTGAGCGTGGAGTATCTGGAGGTGAGGCTAGGGTCGGTGGGAGCCTGGTAATCCTGCTAGGACACCAGGTCATCCTCCGTCATTAGATGACGGTAAAGATAGTGGATATTAGGAGAAAGTGGGGACTGACGGCTCCCCTTTTCACGACAAGAGTGGCGTGTTTCCATTTGAAGAACAGACCCCCTTACTAAGCACCTGTTAGCACAGGTGACACCCACCTGCTCCGTGAGCTCAGTAGACATCCATCTCCACGAGGGGGCAGCAGAGCAGAACGCTGAAGCTGGGAGTCGAAACTGCGTGAGAAAGGCTTTGCCGTAGAATTCCAGAATTGATAGTTCTGCAGACATAGTCTAGATGTCTTGGTGGAGGCTGTGTGCCAACAGTGGTCCACACGCACCTGCTCACTCCAGTGGTCCTGTTTCAGTTCCTTCAGGGTGGCTGGTGTCTAGGTGAGAACAGCATCTGGAGAGGGAAAGGTCAGCCCTCCCTGACCCGCACTGCACTCATGAGGAATGTGGCACAACCTGCCAGTGTGAATTCCCACTACGCCCTGTGGCGGGGCCCTGGCAGACATGGACATCTGCCAGACACAACGTGATTGCATCCTGCATTAGCTATGAGGTGGGGCAGGAGGAGCTGTTGACCCTGGGGGTGGCAGGTGGTTTGGGGGCCAGGTGACCAAGTTTATTGAGTGCCTGTGGTTTCACCCCACCTTGCAGGCATTGGGCTGGCGGCCCCCGCCTCTGTGAGCCTCCCAGGCTTTCTGCACTCAGAGAAGGGAGCTGGTGGCAAACAGGCCTCGAAGGAGGGGAGAAAGCAGCCGTCAGGTGCGGCTACTCAATGCGGCCATCAGCTTAGAATTGTAAAGGGCACTGTTTGAACCAGGGCCCGAGAAGAGTGGTTTTATTTCTTTTATTTTCTTTTGTTTGTTTTGGTTGAGGCTAAGATTCCCCTATGACCTCAGAGCATCGAGGGCCAGCCCGTTTCCAAAGGGTCTGCCAGTCTAACGTCTCTGCTGCTCATACTTAGCACCTAAAAATCATATTCCTCCATGTCGAAATCATATTTCTCTATTTGAAATCGTGTTTCCCCATGTTTAAATCATATTTCTCCATGTTGAAATCATATTTCCCCATGTTGAAATCATACTTCCCCCATGTTGAAATTGGAGCAGTCAATTGGGGTCACAGTTTTATCATCTTGTCCTGGACTTTAGCTCCCAGGGGCAGACCAGGCAGTCATCAGAAACACCAACTTATTTCAGGGACTGCCCTCTTTCAACACACACCTGCCCTGATCATTCGGGTTGGAATATGGCTGCTTGCGGTGTTTCCCGCGCTCTCAGCCCCTGACCACTAGGGTTGGAATGGTTGCTTGTGGTATTTTCTGCCCTGTCAGCCTCCACGTTGGAGAGTCTTTGCGTGGCTGAGTGTCAGCACTTGCCACCCGTTTCCTCTTCTTGGGCAAACAGCCTCACTCTCTGGCCATGTGGTCAAATGTCCCGGCCTCACCGCAGAGTTAGATGTGGCTGATGGGATGTGAGTAGAAGCCGTACGTGACGCTTGCATTCGTAACCGTAAATATTTCCGCCACACGGCCAGCAATTCCCTTTCTCTGCTACTGACTTGAAGTGACTAACAAGGCAACTTCAATGGTCACACATTACACACAGAGCCATGGATGAAAGGGGCTGAGGTCCCTGAGTCACCACGTGAAGGACACAGTTGCCGGCTGCATGGAAGCACCCTTTGCACTCCTGAGAATGAGGAAGAAACATCCATCACGTGTGAGCCATTCTATGTTTGGGTTTGTTTGCCGCAGCAGTGGCCACATCATTAGATTTTTGTTTGGATCTAGGGACACCACAGTTGGAGGAGAGTTAACTGATCCAGGAGAAGTTGTGTGAACTGCCTGGTGGGCCCAGGTATTGGTGCGACCACAGCAGGGCTGAATGGAGGGAACAAAACTCTGTCCCCTGAGCGTTCACTCTGGCCATCTCTCCTGTTCTGCTCTCTTCAGAGTGGAGGCCCATGTGCTCAGATGGAGGAGGCGTTATCCTGACCTTCCTCCTCCCAGAATCGAGTTTTATCACTTATGCTCAGAAATCTGAGATTGCTCTTGGAATTCAGCACTGGCTTCATGGATCCTTCTCTGCCAATGTGCATTTTATGGCCAACGGATGACCAGGACTGGCTGGATTGTCATGAATTCACAAGACATGTTCATGGAGGCCTTGCCAAGGGTGTGGCCACTTCGGCTGTTGCATCAGAGCGAGTGGAGGGGAGGTCGGGGTGGCCAGCTTGGCCGAGGATGTACGAAGTATGTGTAAACATTCTTTCTCCACTGATATCAAGTGTATTAGTCAGGGCTCTCAATTGCAAGCACTCTGACTTTCTTAGGCAAAAAGGGAATTTTTGAAAGGACGTCGGGTTCACAGCATCATTGTGGAGCTAGAGGGTCTATCTTGGAAAATGGAACCAACTAAGGGCACTTCAGAAGGCTGGACAGCAGGAATCACAGCTGAGGCCAGGATGCAGGTGCAGACTGTTCATAGCTGCTGGAGATTCAAAGTGCCAGGGGAGAGGGCCATCTGCGTAGAGCCTGAGTCACCGGCTTGCTCCCAGCTGCGCCAAGGCTGGTGTGTTGGTCGGTTCTCACACTGCTGTAAAGAAATACCTGAGACAGGGTAATTTACAAAGAAGAGAGGTTTAATTGGCTCACAGTTCTGCAGGCTCTACAGGAAGCCTGGCAGCACCTGCTTCTGGAAAGGCCTCAGGGAGCTTTTACTCATGGCGGAAGGCAAAGCAGGAGCAGGAGGAAGGGGGTCGGTGCCACATACTTTTAAACAACCAGATCTCATGAGAACTGTATCACGAGAACAGCCCCAATGGTGCTAAACTATTCAACTAGTACTACTATAGTAATTGATAAACTATTCATGATCCAATCACCTCCCACCAGGCCCCACCTCCAACACTGGGGATTACAATTCAACATGAGATTTGGGCAGGGACACAGAGCCAAACCATATCAATTGGGAAAGGAAGGATTTTACCCACTTCAGCTTTCACAGGAGGTGTAAATGTTCCCTCCTACTCCACCCACACACAAAGGCAAATTCCTCCAAACATTTCAGGGGCTTCACCTGATACAAGTTCACTTTCTGTGTCAGAGTCCAATTTCTGGTGTTCCTAGTGAGTATGTTCCCTTCCATGCAGTGACTCAGGGATCCAGGCTCTTCCAACCTGGGGCTCCATTTCAGAGCCCTCTGCTTTCAAACAGAAAAGAAGGAGGCGAGTTACCTCCAGTGCATCTTAAATGCCCCCTGGCCTAGATAGAGCAGGGGAGGGGGATGAATGATATGCTTCACTTTTGCTCATATTCCCATAACTCATTACAAGGCTAACATAATTACAAGGGATGCTGGGAGAGACATAGAAGCAGAAGGATGCTGTGTGGTGCCAACAACTTCTGCTATAAGCCTTTACAGGAGCAGAGGATGTTTGGTTTTTGGACAGATAAAAAAGTAATTGATATCTGCTCCTAGGGCTAAATACATGTGGGGATGGGGAGCTTGAGAATGTGGTCCTTTCTTGAGCTGTGAGGAGAGAGGGATGGGTGCTAGTATTTGTTGAATGGCTACTACGCATTAGGAACTTTGCAGATGTAAGCTCACTTAATCCTTAGGGGTGCTAGTTTACCTTTTTGTCATAAATACTATTCTTTCCACTTTACAAATGAGAAAACTCAGTTAATAGGCAGTGGAGGGATTTTTTTCAGCTAGGCAGTGACAGAGCTAGGATTCACACATTCCATTCACCACCCAACCTTAAGGGTCGCTGGGCTCCAGCTTTGGCTTGAAATATAGTCTACTTTGCACTGGGAGGGTTTGGAATGAAACGCTACAATTTGGATCAAGATAAGCCACAGGCAGTGAAAGTAAGCTGCAGGGGCCAGAGGCTGGGTTTTCCCACAGATGGAATTTTGGGAAAAGCTGTACAGTTTGGAGGGGCCGGGTAGGGAGGAAGAAGGGAAGGGGGATAACCTCATTCAAGTGAGAGAAGTTATGGTCACCAAATATTTCTCTAATTGCAAAAAAATTAAGAGACTGAGGGATGCCAAAAACATAAAGTACAAGTGTACTAGGCGTTGGCTTTTTTGGCAAAGCAAATTTGTCTGTAATCACTCTTAAAAAGATATAAAAGGAATTGCCTCACACAGTGTGATCACGTAAGCCTGGCTTTTATCTGTTTCTTCAGACGCATTGCATTTTGAAGGAAACCATATTAGCTGGAGATGGTAAATTTGTCTGGTAATTGCTTTCCATTATAAATCTAAGCAACATTTAACACCACTAGGGAATGCAAAATTACCAAGAAAGCTGAAAGAAGAAAAAGTCTTTTTCTAAGTTGAAAGTTCTGTTTTCCTAGTTGAAAATAGATGTTTTAAGGTTCACAGAACACCATTTTGTATCACTTAGCAAGATTATGGGGCAGTGCTTATAAAGTTCCAAAACTCCCTGCTGGTTAATAGATCTTAGAAAAAGCGTCTGAGGCAGATCCCTTGACCCGCAGCCATGCTCCACAGTGTTCAGCTGTAATAACAATTATTTAAAACTGGGCGTGAGATGGGGGGCGATTGTGATGTCTCTTCTGGCCTTACATACCTGCGATGATCTTTGCTGTGGTATGAATGTTTGTTACTGTTCTCCCCGCAAATTCTATGTTGAAACCTAGCGCCCCAGGTGATGGTATTAGGAGGTGGGGGCCTGTGCGAGGTGATGAGGTCATGAGGGTGAAGCCCTCAAGAAAGTGACTAGTGCCCTTAATTTTTTTTTTTTTTT
>NW_012102388.1:2023169-2056588 GCF_000951045.1 Mandrillus leucophaeus
GTGCCTGGCCCCAGGGCATCTTTTCAGAGCGCTTGAATGGTCAGTGTTGAAACATCAAAAGGTTTTACACAATTCTGAATTTTCAGCTTCTCCAAAACCCCACAAAAATCAGACGATCTTACCAAACTGAGTCCTCGTTTCTGCCTGGCAGAAAGGACTGTATTCCCAAGATCCCCACACACGCGCGGTGCCTCTAGAGCAGGTACTGATGACTTTTTGACTTCCAGAGCCAACCGTCCTCTCTTCCAGTGAGCACCTGGAACAGAAACGTCCAGGGCTCCCAGCAACGGAGAAAGAGTTCTGACTCCTCCATACCTTCGCCGACATTTGGGTTCCTCAGTCTTGTATGTTAGCCTTGCTTGGTGTGTGTGTGATGTGTGCAGTGGACAGTCGTTGTGAGTTTGTTCTCCTAGTGACCAGTGATGTTGAGCAATTGTTCCTGTGCTTACTGGCCACTTGGAACTCTTCCCTGAGGTATCATTGTCCCAGAAACGAGTCACCATCCTGGTATTTTCAGCTTCTTCTTGCCTTTATAGAACTCTTCCTCTTCCTCTTCCTCTTCTTCTTTCTTCTCTTTTGAGACAGAGTCTCACTCTGTCACCCAGGCTGGAGTGCAGTGGTGCGATCTCGGCTCACTGCAACCTCCGCCTCCCAGGTTCAAGCTGTTCTCCTGCCTCAAGCCTCCCCAGTAGCTGGGACTATAGGCGCCCGCCACCACGCCCGGCTAATTTTTATATTTTGAGTAGAGACGGGGTTTCACCATGTCGGCCAGGCTGGTCTCAAACTCCCAGCCTCAGGTGATCCACTCGCCTCTGCCTCCCAAAGTGTTGGGGTTACAGGTGTAAGTCACCATGCCCCCGGCCGAACCAGTCTTCTTAATCTTCCTCTCAGAGAGCCCAGCCCTGGTGAGGCAGGCCCCACTTCCTGGAGGTCTGACTCCAAGCAGAGCCAATCAGAAGCTGGAGGGCAAGAGTTCCTTGTTGAAGTCGTTGGGGAGATCAGCCTCCTGGTGCACAGAGCGCAGGGGAGGGCGCAGCGTCACGTGTGTGAGTCTGACCTTCGCTTCCGTCAGCTGACATGAGCCTTCGAGTCTGGGCTCGGGGCGGGAGTGAGTGAGTGAAGATCCTCACGCCCCAAATGACCGCTCAGATGGAGGCTAAAAAGGGATACTGTGGGAACAACACGCCGACGAATGCCTCAAGCGCAACACCACCAAAGCGTTGGGCTCACTTGGCAGATAAAACCCCCACTAGACTCTCATGAATAGAGCAGATGAGAAGACCCAGTGCCCGTCCCCACTGCCTGTAGATCTGTCCCGTTTCCTCCTGCAGATAATTGATAGTGAGGTCGGGGTGCCCTCCAGCTGACAGCTAGTCCCTGCTGTGGCTGCTAATCATACACCATGTTTGTGTTTGTTCTTAACTGGAGTTCCCTGCGGGTTTGTGTTTCCAGCAAGACTGAGAATTCTTTGGGTCAGAGACCGTGCGATCTCTGTTCCTTCTGGCTCTCAGCAAGAGACGCACCATCCTTGATCCTTATTTCTGACCCATGGCTAATTGCAACAAGTGCCAACCAGGCAATGAAAAATAGGAGACTTGTGGTTTTCCAAACATAGGCTGGTTTCTTACTACAGAAGGCAGCTGCTTCAACAGGTCAGCTGACGCTGGCCCCAAACAAGCAGTGACTCACGCATCCTAGGAACTCACGCTAAAGATAGAGGAGGAGAGGGGTCGGAGTCTCGAAGGACACAGCGTTCTTTCATCTGCTGTTTCAAAGTCTCTGACTTAGTAAAGGACACTCTTTGTTTTCTGGGTCTGCGTGGAAGTAAGGGCTACGTGTGGTTGATGTGGTTTGGGAGAAGCGTGCTTTCCCGCCGGGCTTCTCGCTCTGCAAAATGCTGAGATGTTGTTAAGGGTGAATTACACAGATTTGGAAACACAAAAGATGGGTGAAGAATTGAATGTATAATAAGGAACAGTGCCACAGGCTGGCTTCTTAAAATGAGAAACCTTAAGATGTGCTTGAAACTTTTATAAAACAGAATTTTTGGCCAGGCACGATGGCCCACACCTGTAATCCCAGCACTTTGGGAGGCCAAGGTGGGCAGATCATGAGGTCAAGAGATCGAGATCATCCTGGACAACATGGTGAAACCCCGTCTCAAAATACAAAAATTAGCTGGGCGTAGTGGTGCATGCCTGTAGTCCCAGCTACTCAGGAGGCTGAGGCAGGAGAATCGCTTGAACCTGGGAGGCAGAGGTTGCAGTGTGCCGAGATCATACCACTACACTCCAGCCTGGTGACACAGCAAGGCTCCATCTCAAAAAAAAAAAAAAGAATTTTTATTACTTAAGTCATTAACTGGATACATTCTTCTTGTAAAGATGTAAAATGTCACAACAAGGCTACAGAGCTCTTTTTTTAAACTTTATTAATTTATTTGAGACAGGGTCTTGCTCTGTCACACAGGCTGCAGTGCCATGGCGTGATCTTGGCTCACTGCACCTTCAACCTCCCAGGCTCAGGCGATCCTCCTGCCTCAGCCTCCTGAGTAGCTGGGATTACAGGGAGGCCCCACCATGCCCAGCTAATTTTTCTATTTTTATTAGAGATGAGGTCTCACTTTGTTGCCCAGGCTGCTCTCAAATTCCTGGCCTCAAGTGATCCTCCCACCTTGGCCTCCCAAAATGCTGGGATTGCAAGCATGAGCCACTGCACCTGGCCTTAATTTTTTTTTTTTTTTTTTTAAGACGATGTCTTACTCTGTCTCCAAGGCTGGAGTGCAGTAGCTCAATCTCGGTTCACTGCAGCCTTGAACTCCTGGGCTCAAGTGATCCTCCCACCTTAGCCTCCCGCACGCAGCTGGGACTGTAGAATAGTCCCAGGCACGCCCCCGGGCAGTAAAGACCTGTGACTTCTGGCCTTTCTCTCCATTCTCCAGAAGTATATTCGCTTTTGGTTTGCATCCTATCCTTCCAGAACTTTCCCTATGCCTTTACATAATATGTACCCAGGTGTCATTTATGCATATGCCGTATGTAAATGATATCACATGCTCTTAATGGTTCTGTAACTTGTTTTTTTTTTGTTTTGTTTTTGTTTTCATGCAGCATATCTTGGAGCTCTTCCCATGTTAGTCTCGTGCATTCTATAAACTGCCACCCAGGATTGAAAAATATTAATCAGGTTATTTAGGCCACTCTAAAGCTTTTGGAGAATTCTAGAGCCTCAAATTCATATATTTTGACAACTTCCTTCCATTAGCTGGCAATAGGTTATCTTGAATTTCTCCAAGCTTCCTAAAATCCCCATTATTTTAAGAATTTTCTCCTAAATATCTGCAGCAAGTCAGAGTTCCTTCTTGGAAAAATGGCCACCTTCTCCCCTGTGTGGGCCCCCCTTCTACATATTCACTTGCTTGAATTAATGAGTTGCTATTTTCTATTTGATTCCTTACTAACCAACAAGAAAATGATTATGATTTCTCTATCATGTTTGTCAGAAAACTGGTCTAATGAGGCCTGACACAGTGACTGAAACATGTAATCCCAGTATTTTGGGAGGCTGAGGTGGGAGGATCACTTGAGTCCAGGAGTTCGAGACCAGGCTGACCAACATAGCCAGACCCTGTGTCTACAAATTAAAAAAATCATAGAGACAGGAGGTCGAGGCTACAGCGAGCCATGATCACACCACCGCACTCCAGCCTGGGCGAAAGAGCAAGACCCTGTCTCAAAAAAGTAATAATAGGCCGGGCGCGGTGGCTCATGCCTGTAATCCCAGCACTTTGGGAGGCCGAGGCGAGTAGATAACTTGAGGTCAGGAGTTCGAAACCAGCCTGGGAAATGCAGTGAGACCCCTGTCTCTACAAAAAATGAAAGAATTAGCTCGGTGTGGTAGTGCATGCCTGTGGTCCTGGCTACTGGGGAGGCTAAGGTGGAAGGATTCTTTGAACCCAGAGGGTCGAGGCTGCAGTGAGCTGTGATCGTACCATTGCACTCCAGGCTTGGTGACAGAAGGAGATCCTGTTTCAAAGAAGAAAAGAAAAAAAGAGAAAAGAAAAGCTGTCTAATGACATAATTAAGACAAGTCAGAGAGTGAGTCCAGGCTTGGCACTGCTTGTAAATATCCACAGCAAGGAAAGGGTCTGAAAAGAAGGCCAGCATTGGGGAGGACAAAGCTGAACCCCACGATGTCACCTGAGCCCTGGATCCAGCTGTGCCTGCAGCCAGTATCACCACTGGCCTTTCCTTCCATGGACCAGTTTGTTTTCCTTCTGTTTCTATCAGATGGGTTGGTAACTGACACAGCCCTGACAGACAGTGCCATAGTGTCATATCCCATTGCTATCTTCTCATGACTCTTTCTGGTTTCCGCATCTGCCAGGAGCTTCTATTTTTCCTTCTTGGACGCTCTGCCTCTGTTCTCTATTTATTCCAACCCTGCAAAGAACCAAAAACATCAACAATCTGTATACAACAGAAATCATTACTTTTCTGACTGCATTCATGGTTACTGTGTGTACTCGTGTATTAGTTCATATTTGGCTTAGGTAACATAGCAAAAAAATGACACACACACAGAAAACAACAAACCCAGCAATGCCCTGTATTTATGCAGCAATAGCATAACTTATTTGGCAACACATTTTTGCCGTGGTTTTAACCTAGTGTGTGGGGAGTGGCATATGGAGAAGTTTCACTCCTTCCCGAGTTTTCTTGTATTTGTCATTCTTGAGTTCCTGCCAAAATTTACATCTAATTGCCCCAACGCATCATTCCTTCCCCTCGAATAGAAAAAACTATGAGTCCTGGAATTTTGTTTGTTTGTTTGTTTAAACAGTGTCTGGCTCTATCACCCAGGCTGGAGTGCAGTGATGTGATCTCAGCTCACTGCAACCTCCCTTTCCTGGGCTCAAATGATCCTCCTGCCTCAGCCTCCCAAGTAGCTGGGACTACAGGTGCATACCACCATGCCTGGCTAATTTTTATACTTTTAGTAGAGACAGGGTTTTGCCATGTTGCACAGGCTGGATGTAAATTCTTACAAACATGTTCCGTCCACATTTGTTTCCTCATTCCACATGACTGTCGAATTGGAAATTCTTCCCAAGATGCCTCTGACTGTGTCAAGCAGGGTGGAGTGTGAGTGGCGCTGCTTCTCTCTTCATGAGGACACGGCTGGGTGTCTTGACCACCCAGTTTTATTCTTCGTTACTGCGGCCGAGGAAGAGGGTCTACCGTTAAAAAGCCTTGAGCAAGGTCGGACTAGGAAGGTTTTTTGTTGTGTTGTTGTTGTTGTTTTCTCATGGGTTAAAGAAAGAAACATTCTCTTGAAGATGCTATGAGACGGGAAGGTTTCCAAAGCCTTTGAGTAGCTGCACATGAAATCATCATCAAAATGTAAAAATAATCCTCTTGGTGGTGCACGTGATTGTGAGCCTGTGTGTCTGTCTGAGATGGGAGTGTGAGAGCATTGAGTTAGAGGTGACCACAGGGCGTGTGTCTGGGGACGATAACGTCTTCACGCACCACAGAATATAATATCAAGGTAATGATAAACCCTACTTGTGTAAGATGGTTTTCTTTCAGAATGTTTAGGACATACAGAAAGTACGTGGTGGAGTGGTTAAGAACTCGGGTGCTGGAGTGAGGCTCCCTGCATTGGAATCTTTAATCCTCCACTCACAAACTGACCTTGGGGAACTTACTTTACCCCTCAGAACTTTAGTTTCCTCATCTGCAAAGAAGGTTTTAAAAATAGTGGCTCGTCTCTACAAAACATTTTAAAAATTTACCTGGGCATGGTTGCACATGCTTGTAGTCCCAGCTACTTGGGAGGCTGAGGCAGGAGGATGACTGGAGCCCAGGAGGTCAAAGCTGCTGTGAGCTGTGGTCACACCACTACGCTCCAGCGGGGGTGACAGAGCGAGCCCTGGTCTCCACAGAGTAAAAATAAAGTAGCATAAACTTGCCAGGGTTGTCCTAAGGAGTCAGCAGATACCTGCAGGTAGGCACTCGGGGCAGGGTAGGCGCTGGCGGCTGCCCTACCAGTGACCCCTTTGAGGATGATGATGACGTTGTCTCTGATCACGAGATGAAGGTGGTGAAGGAAGGGGATGGTGATTTAACCTTCTAGCAAGACTCGGCCTCACTGGACAGCCTGCCTGACTGAGGAGTCTCTCTCTATAAATTCAGAGACAACAGCACCTAAGAGCAGTCTAAAAGTATGCTTGTTATTAAAAATCTCAAAAAGATCATGGTTTCAGGTGTGCATTCTCATCTCCCAGAATGAGTTAAAACTTCCCCATTCCAGTGCTGCTTCTGTGGCACTCACAGGTTCGGATGTGCTCGGGTCCTCCGATGTTCAGCTCAGCAGCTGCACGGCTCAAGGTTATTTTTCCGCAGAGGGAAACAAGGTGGGTCGCAGACACAGTGCTGATTTTGGAGCAGGGCCGCGTGCCGGGGTCATCCCTTCCCACTCATTTAGTGGCTGTTCCCGCAGGTCTCAATGAGACGTGTGGCCGGCTGTGCAGTAACTGCCAACTGGCTCTGCTGGTTATAATCAGTGGTTCAGCCTTCTGTCTCTCTCTCTCTCTCTCTCTCTCTCTTTTGAGATGGAGTCTCACTCCTGTTGCCCACGCTGGAGTGTAATGGTGAGATCTCAGCTCACCGCAACCTCCGCTTCCCAGGTTCAAGCAATTCTCCTGCCTCAGCCTCCCAAGTAGCTGGGATTACAGACATGCACAACCACACCTGGCTAATTTTGTATTTTTTAGTAGAGACGGGGTTTCTCCATGTTGGTCAGGCTGGTCTCAAACTCCTAACCTCAGGTGATCCACCGGCTTCGGTTTCCCAAAGTGCTGGGATTACAGGCGCAAGCCACCTTGCCCGGCCTCTCCTTCTCTCTCTCACACACATCTTTCCCAGGGTTTTTTTACTCCTTAGAAATACTTTATTCTGATTTTTGTAAATAATTTTGAAAAGATTTTCCTGAAATTGTCAGTGTACAGGTTGCGAGCCCCAGTTCTCCAGGGGACTTTTCCCAATCCATCACCCCTAACAGGATATGATTGGAATCCTAGGCCAAAGGCTCTCAGAAGAATGTGCTGTTCTGTAGCTTACTGTGATTCATGTAAATGGATTACAAACTGTTACTTTCTACATTTATCATTACCACTTGGCATGCTTTGTGTTTAATAATCTCTGAGCACATGTACAAAAGAAATACATTTAAAAAGAATGGTTTCTGGGCTGGGGATGGTGGCTCACGCCTCTAATCCCAGCACTGTGGGAGGCTTAGGGGAGCGGATCCCTTGAGCCCGGAAGTTCAAGACCAGCCTGGATAGCATAGTGAGACCCCATCTCTACAAAAAATAGAAATAAAATAAAAAGTTAGTCGGGTGTCATGTCGCACACCTGTAGTCCCAGCTACTCAGGAGGCTGAGGTGGGAGGATTTGATCCTGGGAGGTCGAGGCTGCAGTGAGCCAGGATTGCATTACTGCACTCCAGCCTGGGAAACACAGCAAGACCCCGTCTGAAAAGCGAAAACAAACAACAAAAAGAATAGTTTATGCCATTACAGGAATAATGTAACAAAGAACCAGAGAAGGAGTGAGGGCCAGGCATGGTGACTCTCGCCTGTAATCCCAGCACTTTGGGAGGCCGAGGCGGGGGGATCACCTGAGGTCAGGAGTGTGAGACCAGCCTGGCCAACATAGCGAAACCCCGTCTGTACTCAAAAAGCAAACATTAGCCTGGAGTGGTGGCGCATGCTTATAATCCCAGCTACTCGGGAGGCTGAGGCATGATAATTGCTTGAACCCGGGGGGCGGAGCTTGCAGTGAGCCGAGATCACACCACTGCACTCCAGCCTGGGCGACAGAGTGAGACTCCGTCTCCGAAAAAAAAAGGAGTGAGGCACACAAGCAAAGCCCCTGCAGCCACTGCATTTCTACTAAAAATGGTAATTAATGAGTTTAAAGTGACATGCAAGAGGTTATGCTCCGGATCAGAGTTCAGGAAATATGATCTTTGGTAATTGCCTAAATAGCGTATTTTTCCTTAGTGATGTGAAACCACTTGGAGTTGGTAAATGGGAGGCAAACGAATGAGCTCAGGGCATAAACATTTTCAATTTCCCAAATTCCTCACATTCTGAGTTAGAGAATTTTTTTAAAGTGTGGTTTATAGACATCCAAAATTTAGGGTCAAGGAAATAAATAAAATCATTGAGACACAGAAATCATTATTCATCCCTTCACATATGTTTTCTGTTGTCCCTCTCCCCCTGAGGCTGGGAGGCTGCCTGTGACTTCGAGAGCGAGGTTGAATGCTGGGATGCTGGGACACACACTTACGCGCTTCCCGCTCCCCTCCTTGTCCCCTGTACCCCGAGCCATAGATACAGCAGGAGAGCCCCTGGGTGACTGCAAACTGTGCTCCCCTAAACCCAAAACCCCCATCCGCAAAGTCATCCCCGTTATGGCATCCCTCTTATGGTGGGTCGCAGACACAGTGCTGATTTTGGAGCAGGGCCGCGTGCCGGGGTCATCCCTTCCCACTCATTTAGTGGCTGTTCCCGCAGGTCTCAATGAGACGTGTGGCCGGCTGTGCAGTAACTGCCAACTGGCTCTGCTGGTTATAATCAGTGGTTCAGCCTTCTGTCTCTCTCTCTCTCTCTCTCTCTCTCTTTTGAGATGGAGTCTCACTCCTGTTGCCCACGCTGGAGTGTAATGGTGAGATCTCAGCTCACCGCAACCTCCGCTTCCCAGGTTCAAGCAATTCTCCTGCCTCAGCCTCCCAAGTAGCTGGGATTACAGACATGCACAACCACACCTGGCTAATTTTGTATTTTTTAGTAGAGACGGGGTTTCTCCATGTTGGTCAGGCTGGTCTCAAACTCCTAACCTCAGGTGATCCACCGGCTTCGGTTTCCCAAAGTGCTGGGATTACAGGCGCAAGCCACCTTGCCCGGCCTCTCCTTCTCTCTCTCACACACATCTTTCCCAGGGTTTTTTTACTCCTTAGAAATACTTTATTCTGATTTTTGTAAATAATTTTGAAAAGATTTTCCTGAAATTGTCAGTGTACAGGTTGCGAGCCCCAGTTCTCCAGGGGACTTTTCCCAATCCATCACCCCTAACAGGATATGATTGGAATCCTAGGCCAAAGGCTCTCAGAAGAATGTGCTGTTCTGTAGCTTACTGTGATTCATGTAAATGGATTACAAACTGTTACTTTCTACATTTATCATTACCACTTGGCATGCTTTGTGTTTAATAATCTCTGAGCACATGTACAAAAGAAATACATTTAAAAAGAATGGTTTCTGGGCTGGGGATGGTGGCTCACGCCTCTAATCCCAGCACTGTGGGAGGCTTAGGGGAGCGGATCCCTTGAGCCCGGAAGTTCAAGACCAGCCTGGATAGCATAGTGAGACCCCATCTCTACAAAAAATAGAAATAAAATAAAAAGTTAGTCGGGTGTCATGTCGCACACCTGTAGTCCCAGCTACTCAGGAGGCTGAGGTGGGAGGATTTGATCCTGGGAGGTCGAGGCTGCAGTGAGCCAGGATTGCATTACTGCACTCCAGCCTGGGAAACACAGCAAGACCCCGTCTGAAAAGCGAAAACAAACAACAAAAAGAATAGTTTATGCCATTACAGGAATAATGTAACAAAGAACCAGAGAAGGAGTGAGGGCCAGGCATGGTGACTCTCGCCTGTAATCCCAGCACTTTGGGAGGCCGAGGCGGGGGGATCACCTGAGGTCAGGAGTGTGAGACCAGCCTGGCCAACATAGCGAAACCCCGTCTGTACTCAAAAAGCAAACATTAGCCTGGAGTGGTGGCGCATGCTTATAATCCCAGCTACTCGGGAGGCTGAGGCATGATAATTGCTTGAACCCGGGGGGCGGAGCTTGCAGTGAGCCGAGATCACACCACTGCACTCCAGCCTGGGCGACAGAGTGAGACTCCGTCTCCGAAAAAAAAAGGAGTGAGGCACACAAGCAAAGCCCCTGCAGCCACTGCATTTCTACTAAAAATGGTAATTAATGAGTTTAAAGTGACATGCAAGAGGTTATGCTCCGGATCAGAGTTCAGGAAATATGATCTTTGGTAATTGCCTAAATAGCGTATTTTTCCTTAGTGATGTGAAACCACTTGGAGTTGGTAAATGGGAGGCAAACGAATGAGCTCAGGGCATAAACATTTTCAATTTCCCAAATTCCTCACATTCTGAGTTAGAGAATTTTTTTAAAGTGTGGTTTATAGACATCCAAAATTTAGGGTCAAGGAAATAAATAAAATCATTGAGACACAGAAATCATTATTCATCCCTTCACATATGTTTTCTGTTGTCCCTCTCCCCCTGAGGCTGGGAGGCTGCCTGTGACTTCGAGAGCGAGGTTGAATGCTGGGATGCTGGGACACACACTTACGCGCTTCCCGCTCCCCTCCTTGTCCCCTGTACCCCGAGCCATAGATACAGCAGGAGAGCCCCTGGGTGACTGCAAACTGTGCTCCCCTAAACCCAAAACCCCCATCCGCAAAGTCATCCCCGTTATGGCATCCCTCTTATTCCCCTTCTAATGAGAGAAGTCCCAGACTCATTAAACAGCCAATAGCTTTTGCCACTTTATTTTAGAACAACACGATGTGAGATAACCCTGCTCCTCTGGAGTTTCCATGGGTTGTAAGTCTTTATGGGAAATGAGGCCAACTAGAAATGCAGTCTAACAGCTGGGAAGTTTATGAAACCATTTTCTTCCAGATTTACTAAATATTTTAGCACCAGAGATGCACAGGGATCTCTTAGCTATATTATCAACTAACCTCCGAGTAAAATGAAACTACAGATGAAAGCAAAAGATAAAAACATCAACCCTGACGAACTTTCTGCCAGCCAGGGAGAGTCTCCTAAGTCCATTCCCCTTCTTTTTATCATAACTAGGAGTCAAAAGTGACATCTGATCTATTGCCTTCCATGTGGCATCATGAAAGGACAGAGCGTGGCTAGGGCTTCAGGGCTCTGGAGTAGAACTGGGGTCTAGCTGTGCTCTAGGGACTCAGGTAGGCAGGTGCCTTTCATTCTGGAAAGATGAATGACAGTTGAGGACAGAAGAGAAACTGACAGAGACGCCGACAGGGTGCTGCTGCTTTCTTTTTTTTTTTTAAGAAATGCTTTTTAAGGAATTAACGACACTGATGGCCGCCTCTTTCTCTGTTCTATTCCAGCTCAATTGGCAACCGAGACACAATCCATGGACACTTAGCAAAACACCACACCGAAAACAAATAAATATGGATGAGCCCTGGAGAAAAGATACACAGGCAACATGTAAGGGGCATGAAGGGCTCTTTTGTTAGCAGCCCGGGACGGGGCAGTTAGCAGTTAGACGGGGACGGGAGGCAGGGAGGCTCTCACCACTGAAGTGGACGTAAACACACGTGAGACGGCGAGAGCCCAGACGTGGGTGTCACCCCCGTTTCAATGACAAGCCCCACAGTAGAAAGGACGCTTTTGGTTGTGCAAGCGGCTTCTGAAGTGGTTCCTGTGGGCACTGTGGGAATTCCCCGGAGCCTCACAGTCCCCAACACGGGATAGGCCCAGAGAGCTGCGAAATGGGAGCCTGCCTGAGACGGAGGATCCAGGCTCCCCGGGGGTAACTCCCCAGGCTTTGACCTCACCGCTGCACCTGTGAGTCTCCCAGTGTCCAGGCACTCCTTAGGGCCCCGACGCGGAGGCAGGCTTGGGATGACTGCAACCTGCTCTCATGAGTCACAGCAGGTGCCTGTTGAGACCCACATGGACTCGGGCGGGCAGGACCTCAGATGCTGATTCCCTGTGGGGTCAGGACCTCCTTCCTCCAGGTTCTGCTGTCTGAGGCCGCAGCCTGCTCCTCCCCAGCCTGCTTCTTGTTCAGGGCATGCCTGCTGCCCCCACCAGCTGCTTATCCAGGAGTCCGGGAGTCAGTCCCGTCCCGCAGATTCTCCACCTGGCCTCATCTAATCCATCATCACATCTTGTCAGCTCTGTTTCCAAAAGGATGCCTTGACTTTACCCACATCTCTCTGCTCCACTCCCACCTCCACTTCCCTGGTCCAAGCCACCATCACTCGTGGCTGGATGTCCTCAAAGGCATCTCAGCTCGAATTCCAGGGTTGCTCCCCTCCACCCCGGGAACCGAGGATCTACAGCGCAGTCAGAGCAATTTTCTGGCAGTGTCCATTGGCGAATGCATCTGGGCTGCCCATTACCCTCTGAGTCCAGTCCAGCCTCCTTCCCGTGCTCTGTGGAGCTGCTCATGCCTGGCCCCTGTGCACCCCCAGCCCCTTCTCAGCCTCCCCTGTTGCCTACTGCTTCTGGTCATGCCAACTTTGCCAGCTCTCATAAACACCAGGTTCATTCTTGCCATGGGATGGGGAATGTAAAGATCTCTTCATCCATCACACTTTTTTTTGTTTTGAGATGGAGTCTCCCTGGAGTGTGCAGTGGTGCAGTCTCCGCTCACTGCAACCTCCATCTTCCAGGTTCAAGCAATCCTCCTACCTCAGCCTCCTGAGCAGAGCAGCTAGGATTACAGGCATGCACCACCACACCTGGCTAATTTTTTGTATTTTTAATAGAAATGGGGTTTCACCATGTTGGCCAGGCTGGTCTCAAACTGCTGACCTAAAGTACAGGTGTGAGCCACCGTGCCCGGCCAGCACACTCTTTCTTCAGATCTTTGCATGCCCGGGCTCAGCTCAGATATTACCAGTTCAGCAGAGTCTTCCCTGGCCCTCAAACTGCCGTAACACTTCCCTTCACCCAAGTCACGAACACCAGCTGTGCTTCTTTCTCCCTTTTCTTTTTCCTTCCCTTCCCTTCCCTTCCCTTCCCTTCCCTTCCTTCCTTCTCTCCATCTCTCTCTTTTTCTCTCCTTCCTTCCTTTCTCTCTTTCTCTCCCTCCCTCCTTCCTTCCTTCTTTTGTTTTGTAGGTTGATTTGCTTTTTACAATTTTTACAACTTCAAGGGACTAAGTTGATACGCTGACAGGTGATGTGTAACTCTTTGCTGATCTGCTGTTACCCAGTGACAGCTGAAGCTTCTTTAGAACACAGATGTTATTTCTTTGTTTCAGGGAGGGAGGTGGTGATTGTGAGAAGAAAGGCTGACACAGAACAATCTCATGATATCAGATCTTTAGAATTTTGTGCAAGTTCAGAGAATTTTCTCCATTGGATAAGGGTCAGTATCACTTGTTCTCTTAAAGCACTTAGGGCACCACCTGAAGGCTTTGGTGGCCTCCCTCCCTCCATCCCACAAATATGTATAGAGCTTTAATTTAATTCAATAAAAAGTTGGTATGGTCTGGTCTTTGTGCTCTGGAGACTAAGAATCTACTAAGGGAGTTGAGATAAGGACACAAAGACGGAAACTCCAGGCAGAGTTTGATAAGTGCCATGATAGGTGTAGATGTGATCCTTGGGAAGTTCAGAGAAAGGAAGCAGGGCCCTGAAGTGATTAGGGGCGTTAATGCAGGAGGAAGCGTGTCTGGGTTCAATTTTCTGCTTCTCTTTTTACTACTTGTGTACTCTTTGGTAAGTTATTTAATAGTTCTGTGCCTCAGTCTCCTTACTTTCTAAAGATACAGAAACTATTAGTACCTACCTCTTAGAATTATCAGAAATATTAGATAAAATGATGCACATAAGACATATATAAAACAGCATCTTACTGCTAAATATTCAATTTGCAGGACTAAGGATACAGGCATTTTATCTTAAGGTTGAATAGAATTTAAATGTAAGATAAAGGTGGGCAAGGAACTTCCAAATGGAACTATGTCAACAAAAGAAGCATGAGGAGCAGGAATGCGTGGTTGGCAGTAGCTGAAATACTCAGTTGACTTGAGAAAATGGGAAGGAGAGGATGATAATTTTGGGAAGTTATGTGGGATCCTAATGGGGAAGAACATTAGTAACCATTCTCTCTTTTTAGTGAGTAACCATATACCACTGAAGATCTCTAAGCAGGAAAGATGTGGAGGTGGCTTAGTTTCTCCAACAATTATCTTCCTCAGAAATCACTGGCAACATAAAATAATGTAATGAAACCTATTTTTTCCCTTCTGCTTGATTTAGGTTTATTTTGCTCTATCTTCCTCAGTTGCTTAACATGGCAACTTATTAGATTATTGACTTGAGGCTTTTTATTCTTTTCTAATATATTTTGCTCTATTTTTCCCTGTTTCTTAACAGGGCAACTTATTAGATTATTGATTTGAGACTTTTTTTTCTTTTCTAATATACGGATTTGATGCTATACATTTTCCTCTAAGCACTGCTTTAGCTATACCCCACAAATTATGATATGCTGTATTTTCATTTTCACTTAGTTCCAAATAGTTTCTAATTTCCACTGAGAGTTAATACTTTACCTATGCATTAGTTGGGAGTGTGTTTGTTAATCACCAAGTGATTTGACATTTGCCTGCTATTTTTCTGTTATTGATTTCAAGCTCAATTTCATTATGTCCAGAAAGCATATTTTGTGTGGTTTCACTTCTTTTAAATTGACGAAGGTCTGTTTTATCTTGGGGAATGCTTCTCGTGTGCACTTGAGAAGAATGTGTATTCTGCTGTTGTTGGGTGGAGTGTCCCATAAATGTCAATTAGATCCAGATGGTCGATCATGCTGTTCATTTCTTCTAAATCCTTTGCTGATTTTCTGCCTCATAGTATGGTCTATTAGTCTAATAGACATGGTTTTTTAGAGAAACAAAACCAATAGGATATGTTTCTATCTATCTGTCTACCTATCTACCTGCCTCTCTATAAATAAGAGAGATTGATATGGAAATTGGCTTATGTGATGATGAAACTGAGAAGTTCCACTATCTTCTCTCTGCAAGCTGGAGAAATAGGAAAGCAGGTGGTGTGTGTTTGTCTGAAAGCCTGAGAACCAGGGGAGACAATGGTGTAACTCCCAGTTTAAGTACAAAGCCCTAAGAACTTAGCGGGGCACTGGTATAAGTTCAGGATTCTGAAGGCCCAAGATCCAAAAGCTCTCATGTCTGAGAGCAGAGAAGATGGATATTTCAACCCAGGAAGAGAGCAAATTCTTCCCTCCTCAACGTATTGGATTTTGGCCACCTACATTGATAAGGGTGGATATTCTTTATTCCATCTACTGATTCAAATGCTAATCTCTTCCCAAAACATCCTCACTGACACACCCAGAAATAATGTTTTACCAGCTATCTCTGCATCTCTTTGCCCAGTCAAGTTGACACATAAAATTAACCATCATAGTTACTGAGGGAGAAATGCTGAAGTCTCTGATTTTAACTGTGGATTTGTCCATTAAGCCTTTCAATTTTGTCAACTGTTTATGTGTTTTGAAGCTCTGTAGTTAGGTGCATACACATTTGGTACTGTTTTATATTCTTGATGAATTGGCTTATATAGTATCTTTCTTTATCTTTTATAATTTTATTTATTCTAAAGTCTATCCTGTCTGATATTAATATAACCAGTCCGATTTTTAAAATTAGTGTTTGTCAATAGCAAAGACTTGGAACCAACCCAAATGTCCATCAGTGACAGACTGGATTAAGAAAATGTGGCACATATACACCATGGAATACTATACAGCCATAAAAAAGGGTGAGTTCATGTCCTTTGCAGGGACATGGATAAAGCTGGAAACCATCATTCTGAGCAAACTATCACAAGGACAGAAAACCAAACACCACATGTTCTCACTCATAGGTGGGAAATGAACAGTGAGAACACTTGGACACAGGGCGGGGTACATCACACACTGGGGCCTGTTGTGAGGTTGGGGGCTGGGGGAGGGAGAGCATTAGGAGAAATACCTAATGTAAATTATGAGTTAATGGGTGCAGCAAACCAACATGGCACATGTATGCCTATGTAGCAAACCCGCACGTTGTATACATGTACCCTAGAACTTAAAGTATAATAATAATAAAAAAATAAAATCAGTGTTTGTGTGATATATATATATATTTTCCATTCTTTTACTTTTAACTTACCACTATTGTTGTGCTTGAAGTGACTTTCTTATAAACAGCATATACTTACATCATTATATAAAATTTAATCTGACAATTTGTATCTTTTAATTGACATTGTATTAAATTTAATTATTGGTAAGTTTGGATTTAGGTCTATCATTTTAATATTTGTTGTCTGTTTGTTGGATTTTTTGGTTCTTCTGCTTCTCCTTTTCTAACTTATTTACGTTTATTGAAGCATATTTTAGCAGGTCATTTAAACTTGTTTTGATTTTGAGTATTTTTTGGTATATATTTTTTAGTGGTTAATCTTGGGATTACAAAATACAGTCTTAACTTTTCACATTTTATATAGAATCAATATTTTACAACTTCAGTTTGTTTCTTCTGTTTGTTTTAGATACAAGGTCTTGCTATACTGCCCAGGCTGCTGGCCTTGAACTCCTGGGCTCAAACTCTCCTTCCCCTTGAGCCTCCCAAGCAGCTGGCATTACAGGCCTGTGCCACCATGCCTGGTTTTACCACTTCAGTTTGAATGTAGAAATTTTGTCACTCTAAAGTTCCTTTGTCCTCTTGTCTTTATGCAATAGTTGCCTTACATACTACATTTACATATAATAAAAACTCCACTAGACAATGTTATATTTTTTCCTTTCAACTGTCAAACATATTTTAAAATTCTGGAAGGGAGGAATAATCTATCGTATTTACCCAGATATCTACCACTTTGGTTACTCTTTCTCTATCTTCTGGTATCAAAAGAACTTTCTTTACCATATCTTTTTTTTTTTTTTTTTTTAAGGTACAAGGTCTGGTTCTGTTCCCCAGGCTGGAGTGCAGTGGTGCAGTCATAGCTCACTGCAGCCTGGAACTTCTGGAATCAAGTGATCCTCCCACCTCAGCCTTGCAAGTAGCTGGGACTAGAGGTGCATGCCACTGCACCCTTCTAATTTTTAATTTTTTTGTAGAGATGGGATCTTGCTTTATTGCCCAGGCTGGTCTCAAATTCTTGGCCTCAAGTGACCCTCCTGCCTCCCAAAGTGCTGGGGTCACAGTCATGAGCCACTGTACCTGGCCTCTTTAGTGTATTTTTAGAGCACGTCTGCTGTATACAAATTTTTAGAGCACGTCTGCTGGATAGTTTATATATATATATGTGTGTGTGTGTGTATATATATGTGTGTGTGTGTGTATATATATGTGTGTGTGTGTGTGTGTATATATATATATTTTTTTTTTTTTTTGAGACAGAGTCTTGGATCTGTTGCCCAGGCTGGAGTGCAGTGGCATGATCTCCGCTCTCTGCAAGCTCTGCCTCCCAGGATTACGCCATTCTCCTGCCTCAGCCTCCCAAGTAGCTGGGACTACAGGCGCCTGCCACCACACCCGGCTAATTTTTTTTGTATTTTCAGTGGAGACGGGGTTTCAATGCATTAGCCGGGACGGTCTTGATCTCCTGACCTCGTGATCTGCCTGCCTCGGCCTCCCAAAGTGCTGGGATTACAGGTGTGAGCTACCGTGCCCAGCCTTCCTGAAGAATATTTTTGCTGGATGTCGAATTCCGGGTTGTTATTTTAGTTTAGTTTTTGAAAAACGTTTTTTTCTTGCCTCCATGGTTTTTGATGAGAAATCTTCAGTTATTTTGAATAGTGTCTGCCTGTAGGTAATGTGCTCTTTTTCTCTGCCTACTTTAGCTACTTTTCCTTTGCCTTTAGTTTTCAGCAGTTTGATTATGATGTCTCTGGGCATGGATTTCTGTTTGGGATTTGCTTAGCTTTTGAGTATGTAAGTTTACGTTTTTTATCAAACTTGCAAAGTTTACAGTTATTATTTCTTAAAAAAATTGTTTTAGCACCACCACACTCTCTCCTCTTCTACCAGAATATCAAAGACATAAATGTTAGGCTGTTTTTGTTGTCCCACAGGTCCCTGATATTCTGTTGTTTTTCTTTTAATCATTTTTCTGTATTGTTCAGACTGCTTAATCTTTATTGATCTAGCTTCAAGTTCAACATCACTTTTCATTTGTTATTGTATTTTCTAGTTTTAAAATTTCCATTTGTTTTTTCTTTATATTTTTAATTTTTTTCTACTTTTGTGTGCGCGCGCGTGTGTGTGTGTGTGTTTTCAATTCTATCAAATGGTGTTGTAAACATAATTTAACTTCTCCTTTAAGAGACATTTGTTATGGTACAGGTACAGTTGATGTTGTTGCAAAAGCAAATGGGACAAAAGCAGATTAGATGTTAATCCTAGAGACCTTTTCTACTTTCTATTTTAACTTTTATTTCAACAGTGTTTGGATTACTCATTTGAGCATTTTCATAAAAGCTGCTTTAAATTCTGTCTGATAATTTCAACATCTATATCATCTTATTATTGGTCATGGAAAGTTCTCTCTGAAGAAGTGCCCACTGAACTAAAACCTGAGTAATAATAATAAAGACAGAGGATTCCAGGCAGGGGAAGCAAGATGCGCAAAGTCCTCCAGGAGGGAACGACCGTGCTGAGGTCGTGTTTCTGGAGCATGGTGGCTTAGCTTGGGTTTTCATAACAAAGTACCATAGACTGGGGTTTAAACAACAGAAATTTATATCTCATCATCTGGATGGTGGGAAGTCCAAGATCAGGTGCCAGCTTACTCAGGTTCTGGGGAGGGCTCTCTTTATGGTTTACAGACAGATGCCTTCTTGTTTCGTCCTCATATGGCAGAGACAGATCATCTCCCTCATGACTCTTCTTGTAGGGGGACTAATCCCACATATGAGGGCTCCACCCTTGTGACCAGCTGGAAATTTTCCAGCAAAGAGAAGGGTGAGGAAGAAAATTCTGATGTTTTGAGCCCAGGGACAAGAGGAATAGAGGTACCACTGGCTAGGAATGAAAGCTTAACCAGCAGTTTAGCATTGTGGAGTGGAAATTGACTGATTGCTTGTTCAACATTCATTCCCCCTTCTTGAGTTCCAGATTCTGATTTTCACTCTACTCCTCACCCGCTGTATCAGTCAGTATAGGTTGTAGGTATATGCCATAGCAATAACAGGTCCAACATCTTAGTGGCTTAAGACAACACAATTTCATCTTGTTTTTGCTCACATTACGTATAAAACTTGGACAGCTGGAGGGGTTCGGCTCATTGGAGCCATTCAGTTGAAGGTTTCATCCACTCATTCACATGTTTCTGCAGCCTACGAGGCAGTGAAAACTTGAGTATGATCTTCCATATGGAAGTGACGTGTATCACTTCCACTCACCTGTTGTCAGGCACAGCAAGGCATATAGTCACACTAACTGCAAATGTGCAGGAAATGAAATCCTTGCACGTGCCTGGAAGTAGAACTAGAGACATCTGTTGAACAACATCAATGACTGCTCTATTTCCTATCAGTCCTTACAGCCTGCATGTGGGTCTGCCCAGGACCCAGGGATTGAACACCTGACTCAGTACTGCATCAGTCAGCTCAACACATTCCCTTGACCACAGGGATTGGTTCAGGGATGGGCACACGACCCAGTGAAATGCAGTGGACATTTTCTGCAGATGCCAGGGTGTAGGAAGATGTTTCAGCAGCCGTTTTGTGACAGTGAAGCATGAGGCTGATAGAGAATGGAGCCAACAGGAAGTAAGTGGAGACTGAGAAATAGAAAATAAATTCCTGATGCCATTAACTAGGCCCTGAAGGTGGCCATACCATCCTCTGGGATTTTAATAGCTTGAGTGTAAATACATACTTTCCTCCTTTTTGGTTAAGGCTGTTGTATTTTCTGTTTTTTGCAACAGAGAGCACCCTGATTGATATTGTCCTGAAGAAGGTTTTGTGGAGGGATATTATAGTAAATTCCTTTTGTTGTTATCGGTTAAGTGATAGTAGCTCATACATCACAAAATTGCGGTACAATTCAATTGATTTTCAAACCAGATATCTTTTTTGATTTCTAGTTTAATTCTGTTTCTAGGGCCTTCACAAAATTCAGTATTGGAACACTTGTTGGTATAGGCTCTCCCCAGAATACGTCCGTTCACATGCAATTCTCTTTTTGGAGGTTTTTTCGAGCTTCACATTGTTATTCACTGAGACAGTGAGTGAGGTGTTAATTAATGGCTAGTTTTGCTGCAGTGGTTCAGCAGGGCTTTCTAAAAGGTGCAAGGTAATTGATTGTCTTTTCCCCGCAGTTGGTTTTGCTTCCAAATGGCAACTCATGATGTTTGTTGGATGATCTATTAACTGGTCATGAGATGATGGTCGTGGTGATGACAGATGAACATGTAGTACCTCACTGTCTAATAAGATTCCACCTTTTAATACCTAGAGTTGTTTATTCCATAGTTACAGGTGGGTGAAAATAAAAACGGATTTATAGGTAGGTATCCCATGACTTTGGCTGAGTTCAGAGGCAAAGTAAAAAAGCCACTCGGGACTGAGAAATCACCTGAGTAATCAAGATGAGGCCCCAATCCACTTGTCATACTGTGTCAGTTAGAGATTCTTTTCTTTCTTCTTTTTTTTTGAGATGGAGTCTCACTTTGTCACCCAGGCTGGAGTGCAGTGGCATAATCTCGGCATACTGCAACCTCCACCTTCCGGGTTCAAGTGATTCTTCTGCCTCAGCGTCCTGAGTAGCTGGGACTACAGGCACCTGCCACCATGCCCAGCTAACTTTTTGTATTTTTAGTAGAGACAGGGTTTCACCATGTTCACCAGGCTGGTCTCGAACTCCTGACCTTGTGATCTGCCCGCCTCGACTTCTCAAAGTGCTGGGATTACAGGCATGAGCCACCGTGCCTGGCCGAGATTATTTTTCAAGTACATGTAATAAACACAAGATTCCAGTGACTTAGGCAAGTAGAGGGGCAATATGGCAGTTCTGCAGTGTCACCAGGGACTCGAGCACCTTCTAATCTGTGGCTCTGCCATTCTTAGCTTATGGGATAGTTCAGGCAGGTGTATTTAGGTGTAACTCATATACAAAAATAATCACTCTTTTTAGAGTACAGCTCCATGAGTTTTGATAAACACATGGTCATGTAACCACCATCATAACAAGATACAAAATTTGTCCAACACTCCAAAAAAATTTCCCTAAAAAGGGAAGTATTTAATTTTTTGGTGTTGTAGGAAGTTTAATATATTTGGTAATTAAAAATTACATTTTAGATATTTAATATCATATGTAAAATGATATTTAAAAATTTAAATTCCCAATCATCCATTGCTACTGTATCAAAACAAATTATTTTTTTCATGTTGAACCTGTTTCTGTGACCTTGCTAAACTCACTTATTAGTTCTAGTACTTTATTTGTTATAAAGTTCACTCATTTAAAGTGTACAGTTCAATGTTTCTTAGTGTATTGACAGTCATGTAAAAACCATCATAATCTAATTTTAGAACATTTTATCACCCAAATAGTTCTCTTTCTTTCATTTTGACTTCTAGTTCAATTCCATTATGATTAGAGGACATACTTTACAGAATTTCAAAATTTCGTATTTGCTGAGGTTTGTTTTATGGGCCAGAGTATGGTCTAATCGGTGTGTATTTTATGCGCACTGAAAAAGGATGTCATTTCTTTGTTGTGGGACGGAGTGTTCTATAAATGTCATTAAGTCAAGTAAGTTGATAATGTTGGTCAGGTCTTCTGTGTCCTTACTGATTTTCTGTCTACTTATTTTATTGATTACTGAGAGAGGAATCTCTAAATATAACTGGATTTGTCCATTTCTCCTTTCAGCTAGAGTGGCTTTTGTCATGTATTTGTCGTTCTTTTGTTAAAGGGATACCTACCGAGGATTGCTATGCGTTGTTGGTGAATTCACCCCTTTATCCTTATGTAATGACCCTCTTTATCCCTAATGGTCTCTCTTGTTCTGAAGTCCACTTTTTCCATTCCAGACAGCCACTCCAGTTTTCTTTTATTTGGTGTTTCATGGTATATCTTTTCACTCTGCTTGTACTTTTAACCTCACTATGTATTTATATTTAAAATGTGTTTCTTGTAGATAGAATATAGCTGGGTCTTTTCGTTTTATCCAGGGAATCTTTATCTTCTCTTTGGTGTGTTCAGATCATTAAAACTCAGTGCAATGATTGATATGATTGGAATAAAATTGGACATTTTTGCCAGTTAATTTCTATTTGTTCCATCTGTCCTTTGTTTCCTCCTTCCTTCTTTCTCCATCTGCTTTTTGATTAATTCACAATTTTTGATTCCTTTTCATGTCTATTATTGGCTTATTATTTATCCCTCTATAACATTTTCTCCCAGGGGTTGTCCTAAGGGTTACCAAATGCTTTTCTCCCACCCCCCAGGGTTGTTATAGAATCTATCTCTTCAAATTATCTTCCAATAATATTATACCACTCCATGTATCGTGTGAGCACCTCAGGACAGGGCGCTCCTACTTCCTCCCTCCCACGTTTTCTTATATTTAGTCATTTTACTTTTACAAATGCTATCAGCCCACAGCACCTTCTACTCTTTTGTCACTAGACAGTCAATTTTTTCTTTCTATGGCAACCGAAAATAAGAAAAACACCTTTTATACTTACTTCAAATTTAAACATTTCTGGGTGTCTTCATTTCTATGTGTAGATCCAAGTTTCTGGGTGGTGTCATAGTGCTCTGTCTAAAGAGCTTCTTTCACATTTCTTGTAGTTCTGGTTTCTAATAATAAATTCTGCCACTTTCTGTTTGAAAAATAGTTTATTTCTCTTTCTTTTTTCGAGATATAATTCACATACAATGAAGTTCATTTTTAAGTGTAAAATTCAGTGGTTTTGAGTATATTCACAAGGTTGTGCAACCATCATCACCATTTGACTTCAGAACATTTCCATCAACCCCCAAAGGAAGCTTGTATCCAGTAGCAGTCACTCTCCCTCCCCCCATTCCCAGATCTCTCATTCATTTCTGAAAGATATTCTTACTGGATATAGAATTCTGGGTTGACAGGGCCCTCCTCATCCTCCTGACCCCACAGCACTTTAGATATTTCATGACGTCATCCTTTGGCTTACATAGTTATTGATAAGAAGTCTACTGTAATTCTGATTTTTGCTTCTCTGCACATAGTGTATATATTTCCTTTTGCTGTCTTCATGATTTTGCTTTTATGTTTGATTTTTGGCAGTGTGATGATCAAGTGTCTAAATGTTTCCAGGGGTGTGTGTGTTTGATATTTATCTCACTTGGGATTGTCTGAGCTTCTTGGGTCTGTAATTGAATATCTTTCTTTCTGTTTAAATTCTTAGACTTTATGTCTTCAAAACATTTTTCTGTCTTATTTTCTCATGTCTACATCTACAGTTTCAATTACACATATGTTAGATTATTTGCTATTGTGACATTGTTCTTTCATGCTCTGATTTTTAAAATATATATATTTTCTTTTTCACTTTGTGTTTCAGTTTTGATAATTTTAATTGACCTATGACAATGTTTTTTTTTTTTTGAGACGGACTCTCGCTCTGTGGCCCAGGCTGGAGTGCGGTGGCGTGATCTCGGCTCACTGCAAGCTCCGCCTCCCGGATTAACGCCATTCTCCTGCCTCAGCCTCCCGAGTAGCTGGGACAACAGGCGCCCGCCACCTCGCCCAGCTAGTTTTTTGTATTTTTTTTTAGTAGAGATGGGGTTTCACCGTGTTCGCCAGGATGGTCTCCATCTCCTGACCTCGTGATCCGCCCACCTCGGCCTCCCAAAGTGCTGGGATTACAGGCGTGAGCCACCGCGCCCAGCTGACCTATGACAATGTTAACGGATTATTTCCTTGCCTGTGTGGAGTGTACTGATGAACCAAGAGAAGGAATGTTTTATTTGCTTTCTACCTTTTTTTAGTGATAGCATTTCCATTTCCTTGCCTGTGTAGAGTGTACTGATGAACCCGGAGAAGGAATGTTTCATCTGTTATCTGCCCTTTTTTAGTGATAGCATTTCCATTTGACTCCTTCATATAATTTCCATCCCTTTGCAGAAATTCTCCATTCGCTCATCAGTGTTGTCATCATTTTTCCAGTAAAACATTAACATATTAATCATAGTTGTTTAAAATGGTCTATCTTCCAGTTTTGATGGCTTCGTTTCTTGGCAGTGGGTTGTTTTTTCTTTCTCTTTTGTGTGTCATAATTTTAGAATGAGTGCTGGACATCACACATAAGACAGTGGAGACTAAGATAAATAGTATTTATGCCAGGAAATGGGGAAAAGTCTCTGCTAGGTCATTAATGCGTGTGTGTGCTTGCATGGGAGTGTGTGTGTGTGTGTGCAGATGTGTGTGTTTATGTGCATGTGTGTAAGGTATGTGTGTTCGTGTGTATATGTACATGTGTGTGTGATATGTGTGTTAAGTCAATCAGGCGAGTTGAGCTGGGTTTGGGTTCTGTTGCTATGGTTGCCTTCAGCCCACTGGTAGCTTCACATTCCTCTGGCAGAATCTTGTGCTTTGGGTGGGGTTTGGTTTGGCCGAAGATTTTTCTCAGTGTTTCTGCTCTGCTTTCAGTTTTAAGCATTTCTTGTGTGCCAGAATGTCAGAGCGACTCTCCTCTGGCTCCTGCCCTCTCAATCCTAGAACGCTGGATCTTGCAAGCCTGCTCATGGGGAACAGAGAAGGTTCTGAGGCCCAGCCTCAGTCTTAGGTGGACCTTGTGTCTCTGTGTCTTGAGATGGATTTTCTTGGTGGCCCTGCCCCTCTCCCATTTGAAGGAGATCTTTGATGATCTGGGCCCAGGAGAGTTTCTGCCCCTGCCCTGGGAATAGAGGGTAGTTTCTCCCCACTGCATCCCAGAGGTTCTTCCCTGTGCCCTGCGGCTGGCCGGGCTGGCTGTCCTTCCCCCAGCAGCATAAGGACTTTGTTCCTTGGGGAGAAAGGTCCAGGCAGGGCTTCGTGCCCTTGCACAGTGGTGGCCATTCACTTCTCCAGCTGTGCAGAATGGTTCTCTCCAGCCTCCTGCCTGCCCCCAATCCTTCTTCTGTACCTGCTGGGCATCCAGGGAGAAGAGGCTGAGATGGGAACAAACTTCCCTCGGTGTCCAGCTGCCAGCAGTCTATGCTCTCACTCCAGCCTACACTGGCCTTTAGAAATCCATTAAAAGCTTTTACTGAATGCTTCTTACCTGTTGAGCTCATGCTCTGCCACCTGCGAGATGATGCTCATGTCCCATTTCTCCTTAGACCTGTCTTCCCCTAAGATTTCGGGCAGGGTGGTTTCCTTGAACCTCAGCTCTCCGATGGGTTCAAGAAAAGTTACGATTTTGTAGATTAACTGACTTTTTCTCATGATGAGAGTGATGTTCTTTCCAGCCTTTTACATCCCAGGAGGAGAAGCTTGTGGTTTTCATTCTCATGGTTGAGGACAGCTGTTCCACCTCAGCTTAGCACTTCCACATTCCAGACAGAAAGAAGGTCAAGGTCAGAAGCCTTCAGGAAGAGCAAAGGTGGAAAGGAGTTTACCTTTTCAAAATGTCTTCTCAGAAGCCCATTCAAGAGACTTCTGTCTGTCTCTCCTTGCATGCAGGTCACATGGCCACCACTAGCTGAAAGAGAAGTAACCTTTTTACCTGCTCATATTGGCACCCAAATATGTTTGCAATTCTGCATACAGAGAAGGAAGAGAACAGATTTTGGGTAGGCAATTAGCAATGTCCTCTGTGCATATTCATGCTGAAAACACTCCTTACAAACTAAGCAGTTTCTTACACCTTCGTCCTTGCTCTTATCGTCTTTGAAAACTGGATAAAAACTACGGACCTTCTCCCCCTAAAATTCACATTTGCACATTCAAAATGTGCACGTGAGCTGGGCACGGTGGTTCGTGCCTGTAATCCTAGCACTTTGGCAGGCTGAGGTGGGCGGATCACCTGAAGTGAGGAGTTTGAGACCAGCCTGGCCAATATGGTGAAACCCCATCTCTACTAAAAATAGGAAAAATTAGCCAGGCATGGTAGTGGGCGCCTGTAATCCTAGCTACTTGGGAGGCTGAGGCAGGAGAATCGCTTGAGCCCTGGAGGTGGAGGTTGCAGTGAGCAGAGATCGCGCCACTGCACTCCAGCCTGGGTGACAGAGTGAGACTCTGTCTCAAAAAAAAAAAAAAAAGTGCATGTGATCCAGAGCATTTAATGATTCCTGAAGTCTATCCGTGAATGCCTTTGGGATCCTTGGTGATCCAGGAGCTAAAAAGAATGTAGGCAGTTCGTGAGGGTATGGGAGTCCTTGGTAAGGTTTCCTTTTAATACGAAAGCAGCCTCCAAGTCATTTCTTTTCTAACAAAAAGCAGCCTGAAAAATCGAGCTGCCAGTGTAGATAAGGAAGCCTGCATAGGTGAACGCTGGCAGCTGTGCCAATAGAAAAGGGACACCTGGAAGCCAGGTATGTTCAACATGGAGGTTCCCTCTTCCCTTTTCTTTGTGGCCACGTGTGCGGGCATCATGGCTCCAGCCAGGTAAAGACTCCATTTGCATAATAGAAGGTTAGAGTGGGATAGCCAGCCTCTATCGGGCTATGTAAATGGCACATCTGGTCCAACCAATCCACTATGCCCTATGTAAATCAACACCGCCTCCTCAAGCTTGTCTGTAAAACCAAGCATATCTCACTCCAAACCCGGGTCCCCCTTCCTTTGCACGAGGAACAGCTCTTCTTTCTTTCGCCTATCAAACTTTCTGCTCTTAAACCTACTCCTTGTGTGCCTTTGATTTCCTTAGCAGGTGACAACAGACCCCGGGGATTTCCCCAGATGCTGCTTCATTGGGACTGACCTACACGAGTGTCTCGTTCTTGGTTCTCCGAGAGGAGAGCCCAGTGCAAACACTTATATGGGAGCAGTGCTTTAGAGTGTGAGTCCAGGGGGCCAAAGTGGGGGACGGGGGCAACAGACACAGAAGTGGGGAAGCCGCAATGCAGGGAAATGCTACTGTGTTGCAACCACGATGGCTGGAGGGAGAAAAGCGGGTGTTTGTCCACTGGATAACCTGCACTGCATGGGCATGAGTCCCTTATGTTTCTGGGTGCTTACGCCTGAGGCTGCAGGGCTTCCCTGGGCCTCCCATCTGCTGAGTCCGAGAGCCCAGGGTGGAGCATGCTCTGGCTTCTGAGGGCATCACCGTCAGGATCAAAGCTGTGGAAGCCAGTGTGGAGCTGATCATCCTACTGGTAGGTGGAAAGAAGCAGGGCAGAGAAGATTTAAAGAGGTGAACGAGAGGCGCCCCGTACACAGGCCCTCTTGATGATGTTGTTGACTCTCTGCAGCCTCAGCCCCTGCCACTTTTCCTCCTTGTGCCTACTCTTCATTGAACATATAATTAATTGCGGTTTCTCAAATCTGTGTCATTGACCAGGACTCTTAATCACCAGGGACAGAAACCAAGCTCAAACTTGCTTGAGTCTAACGTAAATTTCTCGGTGCCTATCAGGGAATGCTGGCTTTAGGTCTTGTAGGATCCAAGGCCTCAGCTGACAGCATCGGGTTTTCTCTTGCCCCTCTCCAAGGCTAGGACGCTAGAGTCTCTCTGTTTGCTTGTTATCTTCAGCTCTGTGTAATTATTTTCTTTATTGTGGGGAAAATGGGCATCACCAGCCTTGACCGAAGACCGTTCTGGATTAGCAGTAGGGGAGGGAGCCTTTTCTCTCCCACGGTCAGTCTATTGATCCCCGGGAAGACACTGATTGGTTTTGAGTGGGTCACGTGTGCACCTTTGGGCCAATCACAGTGCCTGTGGTATGGAAGCGCTGCAGGCGTTCCCACTGGGTCACGAGTGCCCTGCAACACCTGCAGCTTCTGACAGCCCCGTCTGAGCTCATGGGTCAGCGGAGGAAACGCCCTTCCAAAGGAAAGCCGGTGGGAGCCGGAGGGGAGGCTGGGCCGGTAGAAACAACACGCGTCCACGGTCCATGGCACGCTGCGTCGGAGCTTTAGTCCATTCCATGGCTTCTTTCCAGAATGTCCCATCCCTTAACCCCTCAGAGAAAGAATCCCCGAACTCCTTGACGTGACTTCCTCAGTGAATTCACCCCCAGGCTTCTAACACCGTTCATTTCCACGAACGTTGCGTGCTGCACACCCCTCCTAGCGCCCTGCTTAAGCATTACTGCTCCGCCTTGCTCATCTCCACAGGAGCAAACGTGATGGACACACAGCTCTTGCTGCCTCTCACAGATATGCCGGCGTGTGGGAGGATCTGAGCTGGAGGGAGGCGCACCTTGGAGTGCTGTGAATCAGGCATCAGGGACTCCTGTGCTCACAGCGTGTCCAGCTCTCCCTCAGCATTTCGGCCACGCCACAGAATTCTTTGTTCAGGCCCAACCTGTCCTCCTGGGACGTCTGAGCTGCTCAGCACCAGGAAACACCCTCTGTCGTGCACAGGCCATCAGCTTTGCAAATGATCCAGTTACATTCCCATGGGCAGCTGGCGTCACACTTTTTGTCCCTGTACAATTTTGAGTGGAGCCTAATCACAGTGTAAAGTCTCTTTCTTTCTATTTTTTTTTTTTTTTTTTAGAAGGAGTCTCGCTCTGTCGCCCAGACTGGAGTGCAGTGGTGCGATCTTGGCTCACTGCAAGTTCCCCCTTCCGGGTTCACACCATTCTCCTGCCTCAGCCTCCAGAGTCACTGCGACCACAGGCACCCGCCACCACGTCTGGCTAATTTTTTGTATTTTTAGTAGAGACGAGGTTTCACCGTGTTAGCCAGGATGGTCTCGATCTCCTGACCTTGTGATCCAGTGGCCTTGGCCTCCCAAAGTGCTGGGATTACAGGCGTGAGCCACCACGCCCCGCCAGGTCTCATTTTTAATGTTTAATTAGCATCCTGCCAGTGAAGTCTGATATATTTTACCAAAGTGTAACAATGTTTTGCATTCCTTAAGTAAAGTACACATGCATGTGGCCAAAAACTATGACTTGAATGTTGAATGTGAGGCTGCCTGCCGGGCACTCCCCACCCAAGCATAGAAAGAAAACAAAATTGGGCCGGGTGCTGTGGCTCACACCTGTAATCCCAGCACTTTGGGAGGCTGAGGCGGGTAGATCACGAGGTCAGGAGTTTGAGTCCAGCGTGGCCAACATGGTGAAACTCCTTCTCTACTAAAAATACAAGAAAATTAGCCGGGCGTGGTGGCTGGTGCCTGTAGTCCTAGCTATTCAGGAGGCTGAGGCAGGAGAATTGCTTGAACCTGGGAGGTAGAGGTTGCAGTGAGCCGAGATCGCGCCACTGCACTCCAGCCTGGGCGACAGAATGAGACTCCATCTCAAAATAAATAAAGAAATAAACAAATACAATAAAATCCTGGGTTCCTTCAAGGGGAATTCCAGCCACCTAGCTAGCCCTGAGAAATATATGAACAACTTGAGAAGCAAGAAGGTAATAGTAGCGTGAAACAATAGTCATAGTCGAGAGAGTTGGAGTCAGGAATTCATTGCTTCCCTATAGAAACTAAAGATAACATCGTAACAAACGTCCCAGAGTTGTTTTTCAGAACCTGGACCCCCACCAAATGGATCTGTTGACTTACAGACCTCAGATATGGGGGAGTGGAGAGCTGAACTCCACCACCATTCTATGTTCTTTTTTTTTTTTTTTTTTTTGAGACAGAGTCTCGCTCTGTTGCCCAGGCTGGAGTGCAGTGGCTCAATCTCAGCTCACTGCAACCTCCATCCACCTCCTGGGTTCAACCGATTCTCCTGCCTCAGCCTCCCGAGTAGCCTCCCGAGTACAGGCATGTACCACCACACCCAGCTAATTTTTGTATTTTTAGCAGAGAGGGGGTTTTGCCATATTGGCCAGGTTGGTCTTGAACCCCTGACCTCAGGTGATCCACCTGCCTCAGCCTCCCAAAGTGTTGGGATCCACCCCTCCGGGCCCACCACTGTTCTTTGTTCTAACTTTCTTCCTGAGGGGCCTGGAGGAGGTCATGCCCACAGGCCAGAGCTAACATTCTTTTTTGCTGATGTCGAATTTTTGGACAAAGGCTTGCCTTCTTAACCAATCACAAATCAGAAAATCTATACTCCCACTATACGACCTGTGGGCCCCCACTTCAAGCTGTCCTGGCTTTTTAGGTCAAACCAATGTGTGGCCTCCAGGTATTATTCATGTGGGACTTAGCCTGTAACCGCTGCCTCTCCACCTTGAAAAACCCTCCCCCATCAGCTATCCAGGAGTTCAGGTCTGAAGTGTGAGCGGCCAGGTTCTCCTCGCCTGGCGCCCTCCTCTAAGTGCCTCACTCCCTCTCGCTGCAATCCCGACGTGCATGTTTGGCGGTGCTGCGGGAAGGCAGAGCCACGCTGGGTTCAGTGATAAAGGCTGAGTACCCACCAAGTACCAAGCCCTGTCCTCAGGGCTGGGGCGCAGAGTGAACAAGCAGAAAGAAGTTATCTGCCCTCATGGGGCCTATGCCTCAGTGGGGAGAGACTGACAGTAAGTGAAATAAACGTCTAAGATATGAAGTACATTGGATCGTGGTTAGTGGGATTGAAAAAATACAGCAGGGGCGAGCTTTAGGGATAGGGAGACCTGCTGTCAAGGTGATGTTTGGAACCAAACACCCCGATGTTTGGGTGATGGGATGAGACGCACAGGGGCATCAGAGGTGCTTGGTTCCAGGCCCATGGACCACTCAAGGCCCTGTCTCAAATCTCCAGGCTTTAAGACACGCTGCTTTGCATGGAGGTGGGTTCTCCTGGGCCTCTGAACAAGGTATGAGACAGGACGCAGGCAAACAGCATGAGGCAGGAGGCACTCACTCGACTGTAGTCCAGGATGGACAGCCAGAGTGAGTCTGCGGATGAATGCAGACGCCTGCAGGGCAAGCTCTGCTGAATTGGTTTTCTATCTAGTTTTTATTACAGCCATTGAATTGGGGTGTCTCCCGTTATCTGATGACAATTTTATGATTAAAAGAAACCATGCTGGCTTTGTTTGTTCATGGAGATGGGAAAGGTCCACATATTCAGCAATCTCTTGAATTCTTCCAGGTTAAAACTGGGGCTGAGAAAAATCTGCAACTACCTATCCCTCCCTTCACCTCTTCCAGCTAGAGGCAGTGGGGGACTGGAGAGCTGATGAAACGGCAGAGATAAAGGTTGTAAATTAGTTTTCCCTGAAGCCAACCAGCCTGAGCAACAGGATAAAGGTCGTTATTACAGACAGCCCTGGGCCTTTGGAGTTCACAGTTTCTCTAGTGCTAGGAGATGGAACTCTCTGGAAACCTTCTCCAGCTCCACAGAGAGGCTCAGGCTATCAGAGGATCTGAGTGGTTATAGGCTGCAGGCACAAGTTAAAAATAATCACCTAACGTTTTGACAGCACTTTCTTTTTTTCTATCCCACAGAGATTGGAAGTCATTTTCTTATCCTCTTTAGGAAGTATGTTGGATTCAGGGTTCTTAATTCCCATTTAAAGTCAGGACAATTGAGATAACTGTATCAGCTAACGTTTACTGGGTGTTATGTTATACTTGCTAATAATAATCATAGCTAACATTTACTGAGTGATAATTTTTCTTAATAAAAAATAGCAGCATTTATTGAGTGCCACATATTTTCCAAGTACTGCCTGAAGAGCCTTGGATCTGTCCTCTAATTTATTGTTACAGCCCCGAGGAGGAGGAACTGTTAACCCTCATTTTGCGGATGAGGAATTTGAAAACAGAGACATTAAGTAGTTTGCCTAGAAACACAGCTGGTGAATGCGGGAGAAACTATGAAGGGTAAGTATTACTTAAATCACATAGCAAATATAGCTGTGATTGCAATTATAGGGTGTGTGTCTCTGTGTGTACATGTGTATTTGGAATAGATCGGATAAACTTTGGTCTTGGGTAAACTGAGGCATGTCTGGCGAAGGGGCTCTTTTCTATCACACTGAGAACATCCTCCTGGTGCTGGGGTGGGGGGATATGCGGTATGGTATAATTGGGCAGCGTACCTTGTAATTAATTCTGTAGCTTTCACTGACGTCTGAAAGGATTAAAGAGAAAAATGTGGTAAACACTTAATATGGAGGGCACAGTGGGTGTGCTGGTTTTTCTTTTCCATCCCTCTATCAACTTTATTCTTTCTCGGAGGCAAACAAGACTCAGATCTAAACAGAGTTTATGGTTTGTTTTGCATTTTGTATTTATTAATATTTATGCTGACTTCGAGGGTGCCGACCAGAAGGCATCAGTAACACACACACAGCCCATGTCTGTCTGGTTTGATTCTGAGCCTGAGATCCTGAAAATATTTCAGTTGTTGTTAAGAGGCTGGAGTTAGGACCCAGGAAGGACACAGCAGTGGGGATATAAATAGAGAAGGAGAACAGAACAAGGTTTGAGGAGAGAGACTTACATCACTCACTCCCTCTCCACCCAGAGAGCGGGACGGAGGTGTGAACTTGAGCCAGACCAGAAGGAGCTCCAGAGCGGCCGCAGGACGAGTCCGAGGAGCAGGCGGGCGCTCCAGGGAAAAACCACGCACAAAACCTTCTTCAGAGAAAAGGGAAGCACCAAACCTGACCGAGACAAACGGAGGCTTTTGAAATAAAAAGAAAACACCGCAGGACAAACAGCCTCCCGTCCCCGGGCGCAGGTCGCGGTCACAGTGGTGACCTGGGATTGCTTTCCCAGGACTGTGAGTCGGATTTGGGTTTCTCCTCCCTGCATTCCACAGCTGCTCTGGTCATCGCAACGTGTTTATTGATCACTGAAGAATCTCAAGTTTTGAGACAAGGAAGAAACACCCATTAGGTCTCCAAAACAGCTGCGTTTCACAAACTTTAAGGAGACAGAACTTTTTTTTTTCCCACTGGAACCTGTGAAAATGTCCCTTTTCCAAGGAAGTGAAGGTTAAGAGGTCCCGTTCTCACAGACCCTCAGGAATTTCACTTGGCTCCGAGCTTTGACCTCCCGGAAAGCCATGGCAAAGCTGCTGCGGCTGTGCTGCTGGTGCTCCCGCCTGCTGCTATTTTGTTACAACTTTCAGGTAATGTCCCCAAGTGGCCAGGATGGAGACGGGCTCGGTTTCTCCGGAGGCTTTCCCCGAGCGTCTCTCACACTGTGGTCTTTTGTGTGCAGGTGCGTGGTGTCTACTCCAGATCGCAGGACCATCCAGGTAAGACTGTTTCCTTCTCACGCTGAGCACCGCCCTCCCCTCCCTGCCTAGTGTGGTATCCCAGGAACAGCCCACTTGTTCATCTCTGAGGCCTCAGCGAATGGCCCTTGCTGGGCTCCTGGTCCTCGACCTCACTGCCCCACCACACGCTCTGACCCTGAGCAGCTCCGCTACCCCTCACCGGCCGAGCGGTGGACGGAGAAGCGGTTCTGGGCCCCTTGAGCTGGGTCATATGAAACGTTGTGATTCAGGAAATAGGATCTCCTCCATTTGAATGCCTTGTCTGTCTCTTTCTTTCTTTCTTTCTT
>NW_012102388.1:2057003-2075870 GCF_000951045.1 Mandrillus leucophaeus
TTTTTTTTTTTTTTGTATTTTTAGTAGAGACAGGGTTTTACCATGTTGGCCAGGCTGGTCTCGAACCCCTGATTTCAGGTGATCCGCCTGTTTTGGCCTCCCAGAGTGCTGGGATTACAGACGTGAGCCACCACGCCCATCACATGTCTTCAGGGCAGTTTCACTGGGGGTCACTTGGAGCTCTGGCCCATAGCAGGGTCTTGGGACCTCCAGCCTCAGAGTGCTGACCAGCTTAACCTGGAGCAGCCCATGAGTGGGACTCAAGACAGAGGGCCACCCTTGCTCTGGCCCCAGAGCCACATTCCTTTGGCCATTGTGACACCAGCCAGGAAGCATCAGGATGGGGCTTCTCCCGGGAGGACAGGGAGGCACACGCCCTTTGCTGTTAAGAGTGTGGGCGCACGTTCCGGTCAGCCAGGGGCAGGGATGGGAAGACGAGGCTTTCTGGGAGTGGCGGGCAGTCACAGGGCGGTTGCTTCCTGCTGGAAGTTGCAGGAGATGGGGAGAAGACCCTCTAGTGCCTGAACCCCTGCTGGGAAGCCTGTTGTGAGCACAGCCGCCGCCCCAGCCCCACCAGAGCTTGGCTGGGCACCTCCCTGAGCACTATTGTATGGCCCTGCCTGTCTCTGATGGGAAACCAGCCTTTTTAAAAAAGATTATTTTTATTTTTATTTTTTCAGACAAAGTCTCACTCAGTCACCCAGGCTGGCGTTGAGTGGTGAGATCTCAGTCTCAGCTCACTGCTACCTCTGCCTCCCGGGTTCAAGCAATTCTTGTGCCTCAGCCTCCCAAGCAGCTGGGATTACAGGCCCGTGCCACCATGCCCGGCTAATTTTTGTATTTTTAGTAGACACAAGGTTTTGCCATGTTGGCCAGGCTGGTCTTGAACTTCCAACCTCGGGTGATCCCACCACCTCGGCCTCCCAAAGTGTTGGGATGACAGATGTGAGCCACTGCGCCTGGCTGGGAACCAGCCTTGAACGATCAGACAGAAATGGGCTCAGGCCAGCCATGCGGGCAGATCCCAGGGCAATGTCCAGGCCTCCAGGGAGAGCCCCTTTCCTGGGTGGAACACCAGGAGACTGCTGGGGTCTAGGGCCAGGGGCTGAGCCTGCTGGGGTCTAGGGCCAGGGGCTGTGCCTGCTGGGGTCTAGGGCCAGGGGCTGTGCCTGCTGGGGTCTAGGGCCAGGGGCTGAGCCTGCTGGGGTCTAGGGCCAGGGGCTGTGCCTGCTGGGGTCTAGGGCCAGGGGCTGAGCCTGCTGGGGTCTAGGGCCACGGGCTGTGCCCTCAGCCTCTGTCTCCTCTCCGGCTGCCCGGCAGCCCCAAGCCAGGATGTTCAGGCATCGTCACCTCGCCACCACCTCCATCCACCAACGCGGGGGTGGGGACGCTGCCACTTCTCTTTCGTCCACATGCGTAAGGAGCTCCTTTTAAAAAGGTGTGGAAGCTGTGCGTTTCCACTCGTTCCCCTCTCCTCAGCCGACTCACTGAATGAAAGAAACAAGGGCTTCTGTGGCTCGGGAATGAACAAACACACGCAGCGCTGCGTTAAAGAGAGGATGTGTCTGCCTTGGACACCTTGCTTCTCATGAATGCAGGCCTCCTGGCTTGGGCTGGGCTCTCCCAGTACGGGAGAGGACTGAGAGAAGGGGACAGGTGGCCCCTCGAACTGCAGGGCGGTCAGGCAGAGCTGCACACCCGGGTCCTGCAGCAGGCAGGTGGTCCCTGAGGCCCCAGCATGGCTCTTGCTGCTGCTCAGTGTTGAGGAAAGCTGTGCGGATACTCCCCAGACTTCTGCTTACGATACAGAGCCCACACACACCCTCACACATGCACATGTGTCCACATGCCCCCATGCCACATGTCTACATGTGTCAACATATGCCCACATACACCAACACAAATCACACACATCCACACGTTGACACATATGCATACACACGCACATACCCAGATGTCTACATGTGTCAACATATGGCCACATGTCCACACACATCACTCACATCCACACACATCAGACATGTTGACACACATGCATACACATGCAAAAGCATCCACACATCTACATGCATCATGTGTCCACTTGCATCCACACATGAGTGTCCACACACTTCACATGTGTAGACACACATGCACAATATACACATCCATGCACACACCCACACCCACATGTGCCAATGCTTGTTGACATGCATCAACACACATGTATTTACACACGTTCACACACATCCACACATATCCACATGTCTACACACATGACCACACACATTCACAGACCACACACATCCACATGCGTCTACACACATCCATACATTTCTACACACATGCATACATACACATGTGCACGCATTTACACAAGTCCACGTGTCTACACACATCTGCACATGCTCGCACATGTCCACACACATGCACATACATACACACATACTCGCACACGTACACCCCACACACATGTCCACACACACTCATACGTATGCACGTGTCCACACACGTCTTCACATACTCACACATGTGCACACACATGCACACGCATGCACCCTAACACATTCACACACATCCACACACGTGCACACACATTTACACAGCTCACACATCCACACATGCACACCTATGTATACACATGTACACACACATGCACTTGCATTCTTGACTGTAAACTTGAAGAAGCAGTTTGAACTCAGTCTTTGTTCCACATAGAACCTTTGTTCTTCCAACTCTGGATTTAGGGTAGAAATCAATGTTTCCTGATCAAGGCGCCGTCTTAGAGAAACAATGGCCGTGCTGCTGATGGTAGAAAGGGATGGAAGGGCATGATGACCCGGAGTCTGTGTGGGAAAGCACGGTGAAGGCGACCACGCCTCCTGAGCTCTTGAAACCGAAAGATTTCTCCTCAGCTTTCCAGGTTCTGGCAGTCCCTCTCTTTCTCCTTATCCTCCCTTGTCCTCCTCTTACTGCAAAATGTTTTTGACCTTTTCCTTTTTTCTCTTCCTTCCTCCTTCCTTCCTTTTTAGAATAATGGTGAAGGTGGACACTTTGCTTAATGCTTAGGTGTCCTCTATGAACAAAATATCCTGCTGCCTGCCTTCCTTCCCTTCCTTCTCTCCCCTTCCTCCTCACTGCTCCCCTCCTCCTCCCCCTCTTCCCCTTCTCCTGCCTTCTCTCTCACTTTGTTTCCTGTCTCATTTTCTTTTTTCCATTTTCCTCCCTCATTTCCTTCCCTCCCTCCCTGTCTCCCTCCATCCTATCCAATCCTTTCTTTTTTTTTGAGACAGATTCTTGTTGTGTCGCCCAGGCTGGAGTGCAGTGGCACGATCTCAGCTCACTGCAACCTCTGTCGCCTGGGTTCCAGTGATTCTCCTGCCTCAGTCTCCCGAGTAGCTGGGACTACAGGCACCAGCCACCAAACCTGGCTAATTTTTGTATTTTTAGTAGAGACAGGGTTTCACCATGTTGGCCGGGCTGGTCTCAAACTCCTGACCTCAGGTGATCCACCTGCCTCGGCCTCCCAAAGTGCTGGGATTACAGGTGTGAGCCACCACACCTGGCCCCAGTCCTCTCTTTTTGTCTTCTTTTCCCACATCTCAGACTCGGTTCACCCCATTTCCTGCTGAAAACCCCATCCCTGGCTGTCTGTGTGAACCAGAATCTAGGGGCCTCCTTCATGTTCCAGCTTCCATCCCTGAGGCTCGCCTGCCCCTGGGGAGCCCTGGTAGAGGAAGCCTGGCCCTGGTGTGTCTCCTCAGGAGTGCTCATGACGGGCACGGGCGCCCCAGACACACCAGCAGAACCAACCTGTTTCCATCGCGAGAGAACAGCTCCATAATGTGTAGTATTTCATTCTAAAGGGTGCTAAACAGCCCTGAAAACCGGCCAGTTTGTCTGCACGTTGGGCCTTTCGAAACACTGATTTCACATCATCCTCGCAAGCGCCCTGCGGTGGTGTCATGCCCTCGCACCGCAGGTGAAGAAGCGTGTCTTTCAGACAGACCAAGCGATTTGCTCAAGGTCACAGGGCTCAGAAGACACAGTATGAAGCCCAAGAAGCTCACAGCGTGAGGGGAGTTAGCGGGGACAGACGCAGACAGAGATTCTTGGAAAACAGCAGCCGCGTGGTCAGTACCGGGACACAGGTTCCCTCAGGTGCTAGGGGAGCCTTAAGGAGGAGTCCCCAGTACAGAGCAGAACCCAGTCTTCCAAAGGCCAGCCTGCTTTCCACCACAGCCACACCAAACTGGATTATTTTGTTAAAGGTTCCCACAACTGTTAATCCTTTCTTGTTTTCTCATTCCGGCCCTCAGCACTGTGCCTTATGCATAGGAGGCATCCAATACGTATCTGGCACAGTGGCTCACGCCTGTAATCCCAGCACTTTGGGAGGCTGAGCCAGGAGGATCACTTGAGCCCAGGAGTTCAAGACCAGCCTGAGCAACAGAGTGAGACCCCACCTTTATACAAAATAAACATTTAGCTGAGCATGGTGGTGCATGCCTGGAGTCCCAGCTACTTGGGAGGCCGAGGTGGGAGGATCACTTGAGTCCAGAAGTTTGAGGCTGCAGTGAACCACAATCACACCACTGCACTCCAGCCTTGGTGACAGAGTGAGACCCTGTCTCAAAAAATATCTGCATATTTATTGACTTGTCTATGCACAGTCACTGAAGATTTGCGAGTCATCTGGTAAACCGCATCAGTAAAGCCAGCCAACCAGCAGGCATTCGCCTCACGGGGGGCTGCTTCGGCTTGTATCACCTGCTTTGCCTGACTACACTGGCAGAGGTAGCCAGCTATTTGCCAGATCCTTATGTCTACCATGTAGAGAGGTATTTCATTTTGTAAGTAATTGCCAAACCACTTGAAATCATTTTAAGCCTTTGCATACTCTGTGCTTATCTGTGACCATAGATTGTCATTCTGGAGGAATTATAGAATGGCGTAGTTGGGGGGCCGTAGGGACTATTGAGCCCTCTTCCCACTTTACAGGGAAGCCAGGAGGTAGGTTTGGAGAGCGAAATCCAGGGTCGGCAGAGTCCGGGCCCCTCCCTGCATCTGGAAGCTTTTCCAGGACCCCAGGCTGCCCGATTTCTTGCCTCTATTCCCCAGGGACAGCCTTCTGAAGCCGAGATGGTTGATTAATCTGAATCCATAAATGCCACTGGCCAATCAATTGCAGGCCATTCTTAAAAAGTTTATAAGCATGCCATTGTATAGATGACATTTGTAATGAGGAAAAGGGAACTTAAAACAAACCCAAAGCCTGTCGTTACCCAGCAGTGTCCTGGTCCTGGGGCACACGGCACAGCTGGCTCCAGCCGTCTCCAGAAGTTTGGGGCGGTTCACTTCACCCGCTCTATTTAGGGGTCTGGGAGGCCAAGCAGATAATTACAGTAATTATCATTCCTTAGATCTCCATCGTGCCGTGGAGTTTATAACGAACTGTCGGAACCGCTAGGCCATGGCGGAAACTTGATTCCTCATCTTCATGGTATTTATAATAGAATTTTAAAAAACAACATTTAGATCCAGTTGAAGAAATGGAAATTTGGCAAATAGAGATTTTCTAAATACTAGAATTATATAGATAATTATAGTCTATGTTTATTTATTTATTTTTGCATTTTATCATTCATTCTACCTGTAGAGTTAGTTTTTAAATCGCTAACATTAAAAATCTGGGAGATTTCAAATGCAAAAATCTCTCTCTCTCTCTGTCTCTCTGTCTCTCTGTCTCTGTCTGTCTCTCTCTCTCGCTCTCTCTCACACACACACACCCCTCCCAGGCCCCTTGTCTTAGACATGGGGGATACAATGTAAATAGAATATTCAAGGAACAGAGTCTGATTTGGAGACAACACACATATACTAACAAAAAATCCCAAACAATAGTAAATGCCATGAGAAAACCAAATAAGGACCTGAAAGAAAGAGCGGACGGTGGTGGCGACGAAGGCGTGGCATGAGGGGAGGGGTCCTGTGAACTGAGACCTGAATCATAGAACCAGCTACACAAAATGTGGGGAAGAGCATTCCAGGCAGTGGGAACAGCAGGCAAAGTTGTGCAGGAAAAATGAGCTCCATGTGTTGGAGGCCGAGGAGGATGGAGCCACGAAGGCCAGCCCGACCATCAGCAGGGGCCGGTGTTCCTCTGTGTGGTATAGATTCCAGCTGGACCGCGTCAGTGCAACACCGAAGATTATTCCCCTACAGGAAACCAAGGGATAAAGGTTTCCCTAGACTCACACAAGGAATAAGTAACAGGGAAGGGAGAAGAATAGGGAAATCTGGAAGAAAAATGGAAAAGGAAAAATTAAAGGTTTTATTAACTTGTTTTGAGTATTAATACTCTGTCTCTCATCTCTGTCTTATGTCTGTGACACACACACACACACACACACACCAAACTCAATAAAACATTACATATGGATGATAAATTAATTCTGAAGAACTATGGTGATGTGGGCCTGAATATACCCCTTTCTCTCTCTCTCTCTCTCTCTCTCTCTCACTCTCTCCCGTTCTTTCTTTTCCTCCTCACCCTCCCATTTTCTCTCTCTGGCTCTGTCCCCTGCTATTTGTTTTCCAGGCTGGGGTTGTTTTGGAGTCCTCAAATGGGCCATGGTTTTGCTTGGCTGGCCGACCTGCCTAAGAAGACGTTTAGTCTTTAGGAGAGTTTGGTGAAAATCAAGGTGGTTGCAGAGCTAGGTGGTCTCACGCCACCTTCTCAATGGGAAGGTACCACAGAGTGCCTTTTTCCCAAAAGAATGAGACTTTCTTGCTCTGATGAAACTTGTAGAACTACAAGTTATTCTACTCCTCGAGTTGGAAAAGAAACCTATGGGCTGAGTTCAGCCCATCCCATTAGCACCACACAATGTTTTATTTTTAAAAAATACGAACATTAAAATTTTGATAGATTTTGCTTTACAAAAATCTGGATTTCTGACTCCACTTTAAAAAAAGGAAGACCTGACAATCCTGGGCAAACCTTCCCGCAGAGCCGCAATGCTTCGGCATCAGGAGGCACTACTTAATTTAGACAGAGCACAGTTTTCCGCGCCACCTCGGCCTCTCCCGCCCTACGACTCTGGTGGTACCAGCTGATGGTTTCCAGCATCTGCTCTGATGAGTCTGGACTGTGCCTTCCAGCTTGTTAACTACCTTGGATGCCATCCCTGGACTCTGTCCAGTCACTTTTCAGGACTCGCTGGCCCCTGCGGGTGTTACAGCTTGCAGCCCCTTCATTGCTTGTTTGCAGTCAGTGTTGCTAGTTGCAAAACATCTGTGGCAACTGAGGTGTTGTACACTTGTCTGAAGCGCGGTGGTGTGCAGAGAAGGCAGCGTTCTGGCCTCAGCCCCCCTCTTCTCATCACTGGCCGCCTATGAACCCTGGCTGACTTTGGGGTGAACGAGACACCATCACTTTACTCTGTTAGCCTTTCTGCCAGGACTGATTGTGACCATTTGTAAATGGAAAGAATAGGAAGGGCTTTATCGTCCACAGGGTTATTTTATAAAGACGAGGATTCTGAAGACACATCTGTTCTTTGTATAACAGATGTTATTTCCTTTCACAATTTTTTTTTCCCGGATGACTGGAATAACAAGTCAATGAGGTTTTGTCCTCTTCGAAATGAATATCCTAGATTTTAGGGGGGAAAACAAAGCACAGTAGGAATGAAAATGATTATTTTTGATTTTTGCATGTCAGATTCTTCGTATTGCGTTACAATAGTAGGACTATCCTCACTGGAAATCAGCTGAAGTCAGGTCTTGCTTTCTAACATGCTACTTTATTTAGATAGGGCTATTTTATTTGGAGAGTAACATGACCCTGAAGTTATTGTTTAGGTACTTCTCCTTAGCTCATGTTGCAGAGTTAACTTTGTTCTTGGCTTACATTTTGAACTTGTGTACATAAAACTGGAGGGACAGATGCAAACTGAGAAGCGGAACCCATGAACGGGACGTGTGCAGACGTTTGGCACCCAGTGGACAAAAATTCAGACATTAGATGGGGTGTGTCAGTTCTTATCTGAAAATGGTGGTATGCTCCTAACTACCTATGGCACTTCAGTTGTGAAAGCAAGCCTTAAAATATTTCTAAAGGAATACAGATTGAAAAATTCAAATAGAACAGGAAGATAATGCAACATGAATCTTCTGCTTACACCTTGCACTCAGTTTTTCGATTTCTTCACTCCCAAAACACCAGTATTGGTTTCTGTATCTATCCAGACACCTCTCTCTTCTTCTCTCTCCTCTTCTCTTCTCCATGCCTGCCCTGAACCAACTATATTTTACACAAATAGCTCATAGTATACACATTTTTACCACCTTAATTTTTTAAAACTAGACAATATCAATGAAAGAACATGCTGTCTCAGTGCATTGATGAACCTTAGTATTCGTCCCAGCTGTATTCCAGTCCAGAGTGTAGATGTGCCATATTTATTTAGCCAGCTCTCTGTAGATGAGCATTTAGGCTGTTCTCGGGTTTCTGATACTCTTAAAAAATTCTGCAACAAACAAGCCTTTGCATAGAGGTCTTTGCTCATATGTATGAGTGTATCTCTAGAATAAATTCCTAGGGGTGGAATTACTAGATCAAAGGGAATATATACGTAAAATTGGGATAGATATTGCCAAATTACCCTTCAGAAGGGGTGTACTGATTTGAACTCTCATCAAAAATGTGGTGGAAGTTGCCAGCTTGGTATAGCTAACTTACTGCTTGCCAGTCTGATGGGTGAACTCTGATAAGCTCACTGTTGTTTAATATACTTTTAAAACTTATGAGCAAGGTTGGGCATCGTTTGATATATTTATACATAATTTTTATTTCTTTTTCATTAAACTATTTGATTATCTCCTTTGCCTCAATATTCGGTTGGTTCTTTTTAATAGTAGGAGTTTTACCAATATAATCATTTAATATCTCTAAAAAGAAATCAGTACCCTTCTGTAATATGTATTACATAAACAATACTCCTCGCTTTGATTTTGCTTGATGTTTTTTTTTCTGCACAGAAATTTTAAAAAGGTATGTTGTCACATGTATAGCCTGTTTTCTGCAGAAGCTTTTGTGTTTTATTTTATTACATGGAAATTTTGATCTATCTGAAAATTGTTCTGGTATAAAGAGTGAGGTTGGGATCTTAATTTTTTCCAGGTGGTGAACTGGTTCCAATGCCTTTGTTGAATAATATTTCTCCTCTAATTTAAAAGACCAGCTTTGGGGCCAGGCGCGTTGGCTCACACCCATAATCCCAGCATTTTGGGAGGCCGAGGCAGGTGGATCACCTGAGGTCAGGAGTTTGAGACCAGCCTGGCCAACATGGTGAAACCCTGTCTCTACTAAAAATACAAAAATTAGCCGGACATGGTGGTGGGTGCCTGTAATCCCAGCTACTCGGGAGGCTGAGGCAGGAGAATCACTTGAACCTGGGAGGCAGAGGTTGCAGTGAGCCGAGATCACGCCACGGCATTGTGGCCTGGGCGACAGCAGTGAAACTCCTCCTCAAAAAATAAATAAGTAAATAAAAAATAAAGGACCACCATTATCACAGACTAAATTTCCGTAGGTGCGTAGGCGTCTTTGCGGATTTTTCTCCCGCTGAACTGTGTATCCGTGTGTCGCAATGAGCCATCTTCATGGCTGTAGTTTTATGCTGTGCCTTATCCTTGTGAGTGTGAATCTTCTCTCTTTATCCTCTTCTGTTTCTTCTCCAGATTTTCTTGCTTATTTTTTATATAAACTCCATAATCATGTATCTCCCCCACAGAAATTCTCTCAGCATTTTCACAACAGATTTCCTAATACGCATAGACTAAAGGATAGTTGATGACATTGAGTCGGCTTTTCCAGTGGGTTGAATCCTTCGTGCATTCAAGGGTTCTTTCATATCCCTCAGAATTGTTATTTTTTGCTTTCTTCATGAAAATCTTGTACAATTCTTATTCTTGTGTTCATAAATATTTTCTTTTTGTTGGCTACACTTATGAGAACTTTTCTTCTTTTTTTGTAGCATTATTGTTGGAATACAGAAAGGCAATTGACATTTGTATATTAAATTTGTACAAGCCTCCTTGCTAAATTCTTTTATTGTTTGTAATAGTGTTTCGCTTACGAAATTCTTTTCTTATTTGTAATAGTTTTCCACTTTGGTTATCAGGCATACATCATTTGAAAATAATGATCTTATTATCTCCTCTTTAAAAAGTTTTTTTTTTTTTTTTTTTTTTTGACAGAGTCTCGCTCTGTCGCCCAGGCTGGAGTGCAGTAGTTAAATTTGTATCTCAGAAAACAGACACAATGCCATTCTCCTGCCTCAGCCTCCCGAGTAGCTGGGACTACAGGCACCCGCCACCACGCCGGCTAATTTTTTGCATTTTTAGTAGAGACGGGGGTTTCACCGTGTTAGCCAGGATGGTCTTGATCTCCTGACCTTGTGATTTGCCCGCCTCGGCCTCCCAAAGTGCTGGGATTACAGGCATGAGCCACCGCGCCCAGCTTTTTTTTTTTTTTAAACAAGGAATAACATAAAGATTATTAGTTGATACTTTTCTATGATCTAGCAGTCATCTGGGGCAGCTGATTATTGTTGAGTCATCTAAACCGTTATTCCCATTTCTGGGAATGCATCCCGGAGACTAATCCCAGAGAAGACTAAAATTGTTTGCATAAAGCCATTCATATCAGTGCCACCTGTACGAGTAAGGATGGAAGCTATTGATTGTCCATTAGCAGAAGAATGGTGACACCTGTTATGGGGCAGCCACTCAAGAGAATGTGACCCAAAGTCAAATTATGAGGGCTAGATAGAAACCAAGAAATAATTCATAGAGCATTCAAAGAGAAGACCAGAATAGAAAATAACACACCTGCATAAAGTTATGTTTACTCCAAGTACAAGGATCATGAAGGAAATTTCGAACTGAGTAATGCTGAGTCTGGAGGAAGCATAGAGGGAAAATGGAATGACCGGGACTAAATTGAGAAAGGCTTACTCTGTGAGTATTGTGTCTACAACGAGCTGGCGGTGTGATTTTGTGCAAGACTTTCAGTTCTTGTCTTTTCGAATAGGCTAAGAATTCAATTCTCTTACAGATTATTGTTAGCATGAAATGAGGAAGTGTTTGTTGAGGACCTCAGTGCCTGGCAGACCATTCATGTTAGTTTTCTCCTCTTTAAAAATGGTTTTACCCTTATTTTTTTCTATAGTGTGATTGCATTAGATATTAACTCTAAAACAATAATAAATAACAGCAGGATATGGAACATTCTTATCTTTTCCTGACATGAATGGGCAAGCTTCTAGTGTGTCACCAGTAAGCGCAGTGGCTTCTGTTTTCATGCAACAAGAGGCATCTATTCCTATTTACCCTGTTTTGTCCAGTTAAGGAACTATTTACCAGCTTCTAATTTAAGAGTTTCTTTTTCTAACCAAGAGTGTGTATTGAATGTTATTACATACGCCTTCAGTATCTCCCATAGCCATGGTGATCCTTTTACTCTTCCCCCATAATGCGTATGCTAAGCAGTTCTTACCCTTTCGTTCTTTCCTCCCTAATGATGATTTAAAACGTTTATTCTTTTTCCCCAAGGATTTCAGGTCTTGGCGTCTGCTTCCCATTACTGGCCACTGGAGAATGTGGATGGGATCCATGAACTTCAGGATACAACTGGAGGTACAGACATGGGTGCTGAGAGCAGCTGTGGGCCCGGGAAACGCAGGGCCACTGGGGAACATGGGTGCTGAGAGTGGCTGTGGGCATGGGAAACTCAGGGCCATCAGGAGATGCAGGTGCTGAGAGCGGCTGGCCTGGGAAACCCAGGGCCATCAGGAGATGCAGGTGCTGAGAGCGGCTGGCCTGGGAAACCCAGGGCCATTGGGAGACATGGGTGCTGAGAGCGACTGTGGGCCTGGGAAACCCAGGGCCATCAGGAGATGCAGGTGCTGAGAGCGGCTGGCCTGGGAAACCCAGGGCCATTGGGAGACATGGGTGCTGAGAGTGACTGTGGGCCTGGGAAACCCAGGGCCACTGAGGGACATGGGTGCTGAGAGCGGCTGTGGGCCCGGGAATCCCAGGGCCATCAGGAGAACAGATGTGGACAGAATCTGCTTTGAAGCCAGGGTGATAGAGATGAACAAATACTTGTGTAACTTCCCATAATAATTATTTCAAAGCTTTTTATTTTTTGTAGAGATGGGGTCTCGCTATGTTGCCAGGTTGGTCTCAAGCTCCTGGCTTCAGCAATCCTCTGGCCTTGGCCTCCCAAAGTGCTGGAATTAGAGGTGTGAGCCACTGTGCCAGGCCGCAAAGTATTTTACTAGAATTTTTATAGAGAGAGCTATTACATATTGAATGGCAGAATTCCTGATTCAAAATATGATTAAAATGTGCATTTTCCCCAACAACCTTGAAACAGAAGCTGGCCTGAGGATGCCTCTATATGCAAGTCCAGATGTCTATTTTCTAGGTTGAATGGACTGGCGTCATCTGCACGCTGGCCACAGCAGGGGCCTATCTGAAGCAGATGTCAAAGGCCAACTAAGACCAACTCACGTGTTTGAAGGGCCTATGCTTCATTCAGCAAATGCATCCCCATCTACCAATCAGCTTCTCCACACATCAGCTCCATTGGAAAAGATTAAGCATCACCTAAGACGTTTCCAATGAGATCCAATTCCAAATAGTCTGTGTTTGAGTTAATTCAGACATTTGTTGGTAAGAGAAACCTCACACCTTCCTGGGTATTTTTTTTTTCTCTTTCTAATAAGGACTTTTTAAAAACTGTAAGCTTTGTATGACTTAGGACGGTTTTCCATTTCATTTTTATTTACTGATCGCTCTTGATCATGTCAGATGGCTGATGTGTGCGGCGAGGGTTTGCCGTACAGCAATCCTAGCATGTGCTTTGGTCGTCCCTGTTCTGGTTCCATGGGAGGCATTTTATTTTTAAAACCATGTATTGCCGGTGACTGTGCTTTCCACACTGGCACACTAGCATTTTCCTTACTCCTATGATTTAATGTGTTGCTGGACATTACTGCTGAAGCTTCTGAAATGCTTCCTTAAAATTTGCACACTGAGAACCATCAGTGCTCTCTCTGTTGCTGGTGTTCTCAGAGTGAGGTGCAGTTGAGCACGCACTCCGTGAAGGGCACCTGCGTGGGTGCCACACGCGCTGCCTGCCCAGCATTGCTCTCATCCACCTGCCTATAGGGCGGCAATATGGTCACATTTGGAAACCACCCTAGAGCCAGATGTCTTTTCCAAACGGTTGGCCTGGCAGGGCAGAGAAAGCCCCTGTGTAAGTTTGTTTCATGACCGGTTCGGGTTCAAACAAACCACGTTCCCTTGTTGGCCTCTAGTTTTCTTTTTCGAAGGCCTTTATTTTAAAGCCGTGGAAAGGGGGTCATTTCATCAAGAGGAGTTGCCTTCTTGAAACAGTTCACTGTTCCAGGACCCAGCAATGAAAATGCCAGGAGTTTTTTCAAACAAGAGCTTGAATAACTATCAGTGTCTTTCTCTCCTCACCCCTATACCTGAACTCACTGTGGTGGCTTAAAGCAGTAACTCTTGGTGCTTTGAAACCTTTACCTATGAAAAATTCTTCTCTTAAGGTGATACAATTACAGATACAGTTACACACTGTGGCTGCATTTTGTTCCCTGAATGTATCGACTCCCAGTAAAGCTCTAATATATCCGTGTTTGTCCTGGAGCACTGCAATGTGGAAGGTTTCTCTGCACTTCCCTGCTGGATGCATTCTCTAGGTTGTAACGCGATGCTGGCATATTTCAATTTGATTACAGGCTTCTTAAGGGAAAAAAGAAAAGAGTCGACCCCATCAGCACATTTAGCTGCTGGGGACAGGTGAATGGCTTTGGCAAGCCTTTGGAGGATGTGCAGCTTTGTCGTTTGTTGCCGAATTCTCCGTCGTTTTGTCCATTTGTCATCATTCACGCAGTTGTTTCCATGCAGAGTGTGTGTCTCATCAGTTCTTGTGACATCATAAGCATTCATCCTTTTGTTGAGCCTGTGTTATAAGTGGCCAGGTTCAATTTCATATCTCTCAACTAAGTATCCGCATAGGGGTTGAAGCTGGAAAATTAGAACTATCACACGTGGCCAAATTCAGCAGCCATCACGCCCTGGCGTGTGAGCTGAGTGGGGTCATTGGAGTGGCCGAGCTGCTGACCAAAGTAAACAAGGGTGGTGGAGGCCGGGAGATGTGCGGTCCAAAGAGAAAGTCCAGGTGCTCTTGGATGAAAGAATCATCCTCCTGCTGCTGCTGCAGGTTGAGAGATATGTTGGTCCCATTTGTCTTTTGTCTCACTCACTCGCTGTGCTTTTTCTTTTTGTTGTTTCACCCAGCGTCCCGAACCCACAAGCTCACTGTGCTTCCTTCCCGTAATGCTACCTTTGTGTATTCCAATGACTCTGCCTACTCAAATCTCTCTGCAACCGTAGGTGAGCATTTACGTACTTTTGTTCTTCGTTCTGTCAAGTTTGGATCAACGATGAATTCTGAGGCCAATTCTGTTTGGTAGTATCTGAATTCACTATGTCCTGGCTAGCAAGTGAGCAAATGTCCCAGTCAAGAGAGCAGATCCAAGGTGTTAAAAATAACCACTAGGGTTAAGTCTAAAGGAAGATTGCAATACATTAGAACAGGGGTCCCCAGTCCCTGTTACCAATCCGTAACACTGGCACCAATCCGTAGCCTGTTAGGAACTGGGCTGCACAGCAGGAGGTGAGTGGTGGGTGAGTGAGTGAAGCTCCATCTGTATTTACAGCTGCTCCCCATCGCTTGCGTTACTGCTCGAGCTCCACCTCCTGTCAGATCAGCGGCAGCATTAGATTCTCTTGGGACCACAAACCCTACTGTGAACTGCACATGCGAGGGATCTAGGCTGCACGCTCCTTATGAGAATCTAATGCCTGATGATCTGTCACTGTCTCCCATCACACCCAGAGGGGGCTGTCAAGTTGCAGGAAAATAAGCTCAGGGCTTCCCCTGATTCTACATGATGGTGAGTTGTGTAATTATTTCATTACATATTACAGTATAATAATAATAGAAATAAAGTGCACAATAAATGTAATGCACTTGAATCATCCCCAAACCATCCTCTCCAACCCGTCCATGGAAAAACTGTCTTCCACGAAACCGGTCCCTGGTGCCAAAAATGCTGGGGACCACTGCACTAGAAGGTATATACATTCTTTCAGGTTCCCAGGATCTTCTAAGCCAGCTGCTTGTTTCCAGAACAAAACAGACACAAGATGAGAGCTTTTCTAAACACAGCGTTTGTTTGGATTTTTCAATGAATTGTCTTCTTTGGGGGAGGAAAGCAGAGGCCCTTTTAACGGAAAATTAACTAAAAAAATACCTCATCAAACATTTGATTTCTTGTAAACATTAAAATCAGCCTTTCGTCCGTAGCTGGACTTTAAAAAAATCGTTAGAAGCTGTTTGTGAAACATATACCCACGAGAATCATGGTTAAATTATTTTCTTATTTGATAACCTCCAGAGCCTACATGGCTCAACGTGAAGCTCAAAGCAACAGGGGTAATAGCAACTGAGGCATTTATTAGATCAGCATAGTAGCCAGTTCTGATCCTGTCGATCTTACCCTGTGATCCTTTTCAACACAGAAACTGTCTGCTCTTTCAACTGTAAGGTGATTGGCTTCCAAAATTAATGTTGCCAGTCAAGGGGTTCATACAGCCTGGCTCAATTATGCAACCACTAGTGATCCATTTAACCTTGCAATACATAGGTCTCCATCAGCAAAAATGAGATAAAATTTAAAAATGAGTTTAAAAAGTAAGGAAAAACACCGAGGTCCCTTGAATTGGTTATCCATGTGACAATGTAGCTGGAAAGCCTGAGCTGGGGTTGGGGTCAGGTCCACAGACCCTGTTAGCTCTCCCGTGTGTCTTCAGCTGGGCTGACGGCTGCCAGGGGCTCAGACATTCTCCCCAGCCCATGTGGTAGCAAAGATCTGTGAGCGACTGTGATCTCAGTTAACAATAAATGCCTACTCCTGATTTTTGTAGTCTTCACTTATCTATTCTGTAAACCATTTACCCCACACCCTCACCATCAGATCCCCTGGCCATGGGAACGGGACACAACAGGATGATTGGACGGGGCAGTGCCCCTCGGGATTTGTGGCCAGCTGGGCTTGTCACCTGCAGATTCTCCTGGGACTATGCAAAATGTTACTTGGGGTTTTCCTCCTAGTGCCTGAAAATGGGTTCTGCTAAAATCCCAAATCTACCTGTCCAGGTTCAGGGGATTTCAATTAAAACTCAAAAGGAGAAGGAGTTCAGCTGTAGTTCCATGTTCACACTTGCACTGAAATGTTCCACTTGGAACGCTCAGCATGAGAACGGGGGTGGGGAGGACTCGAAAAGCAGGTAGGCACAGCCAAACTCCAGGACAGGAGGCTGTCGCCACGCCACGCTTGGTAACCCATCTGTTGGCAAATACCACAATTATCACATCATCATACGTTATGATATGCAATATGAAATCTATATGCAAATATGAAATCTATATTTGTACATAATACCTGCATATTATGTACAAATATATTAATATTATTTAATGTTAAATTTTTACCTGACACATACACGTAACTTATTTACAATTTAATTACTAATAATTAAATATTACTGATGCTATGAATATTCATATTATAGAATAATATATGTTATAAATATATAATTAGAAAGATCAATAATACCGCATACTTACACATAAGTTATTTGTAGGTCTGACACACATCTTCAGACTTTTAATCTCGGAAGGTTATTAACATATAATGTTGTCATTTTTCTTCCTTAGATATTGTGGAAGGGAAGGTCAACAAAGGCATTTACCTGAAAGAGGAAAAGGGAGTCACGCTTCTCTATTACGGCAGGTACAACAGCTCCTGCATTAGCAAGCCAGAGCAGTGTGGCCCTGAAGGTGAGTAGCTGATCCCTGCGGCATCTTTGTCATGCATTTCATTATCAGGGAGCACCTGCTCCTCTGGCAACTGGCAGATGTGAACCTGAGGTTCTCATCAATTGCAGAATGCGTGAGAATGTCAACGACGGATTGGAGGGCAGGGGAGGGAGGAATACAGGCAAGGAGGTGACGAAGCAGAGACTTGTCCTGGTGGCTGGAAGTTATAACATCCTCTTACAGAGATGTGAGATCAAAATACTTAATCTTGTAAAGGAGGGGAAAAAAAAACCTTCCTAAAAAACGGATACAGCAATGTCACAGTGGGGATTGAACAGGGTCGCGGCGTTTCTGGGAAGGAAATTGATGGCATGGCACCTGCGGTGTGATTTCTGGCTCTGGGATGTTGACAGCGAGCGGGCAGGGCATACCTTCGAACACTCGTGCCTGGTTTTGGTTCTTTTACATTCATTGAGAGGGCTGGACTGTGGCTCGACCTGTCCTGGCAGGCGGTCACAGGCCTGTGGCTAACGTCGTGCCGTGGACAGAGCAGAGATGCAAAAGAAACACCGGGAATCGACTTGCTTTCGTTTGCTTTTACTGTGTGAAGTGTAACCTGCTCTCTCGTATCTAGGCTTCAGGCAATGCACGTCTGGACCACATTGCAAATTTTCTGGGAAATTGTTCTCTGCCATCCAAACCAGCTTGGAGCCTTCAAGTTCCTTTCTCATAGGCTAAAAGAAAATTATGATTTCTAGGGAGGAACAAAGCTGACTGCAGGCCTTGTACGAAGCTCTGAGGCATTTAGGACATCAGATGGCCTTCTGTGATGAGTTCATTGTACATGATTGTAGGACAATACGGACTATGTTCCAGTAAAAATAAACAACAGCTTAGCAAGGCAAAAACATGTGGGAGGACACATCTTGGGCTTTGTGGAAACCAGAATTTTGAGCAATGGTTATGAGGCCCAAAACCACGGTCAGGTTTACAAACTCATAGTTTGAGCTGTTCCTGAGTTCAAACAGCTCCATAAACATCCCAGGCTTATTTGTTTTTACAAAGTGAAAAACAACCATGGGCTCGGCGTGGGCTCAGTGGCGGGGCGAGGAGGACGGGAGAGTAATGTGTGCTGCTTCCTTTCGCTGGATTCGGGAAGCGCGGGCATCTCTGCGGTGGCTTTTTCTGGGTTTCTAGGGAACAGCTTCTCTTGGGAGTACAGGCATCCCGAAAGCTCCAGCAGCCACACTGGAATCAATCTCATTTGAGGACAAGGATGGTGCAGGCGCCAGGGGCCCCAAGGCCTGGGACTAGCACAGATCACGAACCCGAGACAGGAGACTGGGATGGGACCAGCGGGAAATCAAAGCTACTGGACAAGTTTTGTCTGCACGCCGAGGTCACACGTGAGAGCCCTCTGAGCTGATTCTGGCGTGTGGCTGTGTTCGGTTGGACGGGCATCGGGTTAAAATTTTAAAATTAGCTGTCAACATTGAAAAATAGGAAATTTTCACAGATTTCCAGTTTTTCTGGAGAAATCTCTCCTGACTTCTCTGGCTGGCTGGAGCTAAGTCGTGGTGGCCCCGGGCTTCTGTCTCCAGTTCCCCTCAGCCCCCACCAGACTTCTCGACTCTTCCAATAATCTTCAGGTTGAACAGAGCCTGTCCGCAGCATGAGCTCTGGGGCCAAAAGGCGTGGGTTCCACTCTCGGTTCTGACCTGTTCGTGGGGGTCTTGGGCAACTGCTGCTTCCCTCTGAAAAGCCTGATCTGTCAAGTGAGTGAATGAAAGGACCTTCCCATGGAGTTGCTGTGAAGACTGGAGTAACTATTACAGCGTATTCCGGGCACACGGTTGGTCCAGTGTCGAGGGGTCGTTTGGATTTTTTTTTTTTTTTTTTTT
>NW_012102388.1:2076495-2087303 GCF_000951045.1 Mandrillus leucophaeus
CCAGGATGGTCTCGATCTCCTGACCTCGTGATCCGCCCGTCTCGGCCTCCCAAAGTGCTGGGATTACAGGCTTGAGCCACCGCGCCCAGCCTGCTCCTTGTTCTAATCCCAAACATGTATTCACTCATTTCATGCCCCCAACATGAGACACACAAGAACCTGGGGGGAAGAAAGAGCCATGAACTCGGGCTTCATGTCCCACTGTTGACAATTTCTTGTGTGTCGTGGTTAAGCGGAACTTTTAAGATCTTTTTCACATGGCCACTTTCTTTAGCGCATGGCCAGATATAAAACAAAGCCTGGGGTGCGGTGCCTCACACCTGTGATCCCAGTGCCTTGGGAGTCAGAGGCAGGATGACTGCATGAGCCCAGGAGTTCGAGACCAGCCTGGGCAACACAGTGAGGTCTTGTCTCTCATTTAAAGAAAAAGAAAAGGAAGGAAACAAAGTCAGGAAACCTTCAATCAACGCTAGCTGGGTGAGAGGCTGCTCTTGTGAGGTCTGATGCATTTCTCATCGTGCCCCCCCTGGGTCTTGAGTTCAGCTTCATAAGGTGACTGGGCCATGAGCCTGCACCAGGGCCGTGGCATGCCTTTCCAGCTCTCCTCTGCCATATCCTTGGCTCAGGTGGGTTCTCCTGGGGCCCTGATGAGCTTGTACTTCTGTGTGCGGGAGAAAAAGCCATGAACGGGGAAGACCTGCCCAGCATTTTCCAAATTAAAGTCCCTGCAGCAGGAGGCAGAGAAGGCCTTCTCAGGGGGCACTTGGAGTAACTAAAACAAAAATTAATGGTTTTGTTTTTATTTTAATATAATGGGTGCATCAGAAACGAATTTTCATATATATTACTTAAGAGGAAATTTCAGTAAGCACCGAGCTTTAAAAATGGGTAGATTTAAAGGAAAACATTCCCTAATAATCATAATTCAGGTGGTATTCAGATCTGATAAAAATTGTGAATGACTGGAACGTGGGAAGCATTGATTTAGCCTTTTCAGATGTGTTGAGTGAGTCCTCCACACTTACTGGTGTGGGCACAAGCTTATAACCTGTTATTCTTATAACAAAAAACAACATTTAAATAGAGAAATGCTCTCCAGTCCCTGCCTAACAGGCCCACTGCTTTTATATTTCTTATTTCCAGATCCTGATGTGGTCTCTGTTCATATTTTCAGCTGATTTTTTAACAAATAATGTTTTAGGGGACAGGGTTGATGCTGAGAAACATGACTGTCCCCCGAGGGCACCCATGGAAGACAGAGGTCCCTGCCGCGGCCCTGCTCCGGACCCCTGCTCCGGGCCCTCCCTCCACCCCTGCTTCTGCCGGAGCCTCTCTGCTGCGTGTCTGCCTGCCTTCATTTTAGGAGCTACTGTGGGTCCTGCCTTTTGGCAAATGGTGCCTTCTGGGGACATTTTCTTAAGGTCACTTGCTGCGAATGGGGGAAGCTTTGGAGGACATTGGAGAGAAAAAGGCTGTCTGGATCTCTGCCCATTCTTGAACGTTAAGGTTAGAAAACACAGTCTGTTCCTTCAATACTCAGGATTCTCTCTTTCAACTCCCCTGACCAGTGAGCACACAGGTGGGGCAACTGAAAAGAGGAAGAGACACTTGCTGGAATGTCCTAGCACCTTCTGTCACCTACCTGGAGACCTTGACGGCTCAGCTCGAGTGTAACCGTTACAGGGATGAGCTGCGGTCCGGGTGAGGTCCTCTGTCTCATGCCCTCATTGCTCCCCAACATTTCTTCCCAGAACTTGCACCACTGATGATGGCCTGTCACTGCCGTCTCCCTTACTTGGTCTTCAGCTCAGTGAGGACGAGGACTGAGTCTGTCTTGGCCACTGATGAGTTCTCAGTGCCTGGCACACCATAGATACTGCACATTGGACGCATCTCCACCAGGCTTTGCTGTACCTTCACATGAATACTGAGCAAGGGCCATTCACGACTCCTAGAGAAGTCATTTCTCCAACATTGAACCCACAGTCAATACTGAATACACTCAAGCACGTTGCTAGGAGGTGGATCTCATGTGACGTTTCTGACCATAATAAAGTTAAATGAAAGGAAACTGATTGCATAAAATTCAAAAAAGGTCATTTTCCATCTCCAGCATCAAGGTGCAAATTATTAGGTAATTCTTCCTTGCTGACTCTCATTTCTACCTCTGATTTATTGCTATGTCAGTTAAGAGAATGTTATTTGATATAACAAGTAAAAGCACGGACAACAGCAGAAAAAGAAGCCCATTCCATTGTTGGACTCCTCTGACTTTTAGTGTGTTATTTCTGATATTGGGCTAAATTCTGTCTTGAGTAACTTCTGCCCATTGCTTCTAGTTCCAGCTCTACTGTGAATGGCTTTGGCAGCTCCTGGGAAAGGCGGCCTCCCTGATTAGCCCCTCAGCTTCGCCTTCCTCCTTCTGTGAATCTTTCCTTCGCTTTTTCCTCACATGTATTAAGAACTTCCTCTGCTTATAAACCCCAGGGAGGCCACTCAGGTCCCGAAGCAGCAGCTGGAGCATCTCCGCATGGCCACTTCCATCTTCTCAGCTTTGAGTTGGCTTTTTCCCCCTTTGCATTTGTTTCCTAAATTTAAAAAGCTGTCGACAATATGCTAAAATACTTGCAGGTGGAGTTTTAGGCTAGAAATTTCCGGAGGGGCCTGGAGGACATGGGCCTGGCAGGGACCCAGCTACTCTCTTCCTCAGATGATCCAGGGTCAGGGGACTCGGAGGCCTGTGGAGCAGGCGATCCTCAGAGAAGCATTCGTTCAGCATGCTCCTTGAACAGATGGGGAAACTGAGGCCCAGAGAGGATGCAAGATAAGCCTGAGCTGCACGATGCTGTGGTGCAGTGCATCTCCAAGTACAGCTCATAGGCCCTGGGTGGCAGCAATTGCAGGTTCCCAGGCCCCTACCAGGATGTGCTGATTCCAAGTCTCAGAGGACAAGGCCCGGGAATCTGCATTTTAAGCCAGTGTCTCCAGGTGATTCTCGCAACTCACGTGATACCACATCCCGGAACTGGCCGCGGCTGACTATACGTGCTTCGTTTGGTGGGTGCTGTGTTGATCTTCTGTTTTTATAGTGAGACTTTCTAGATTGTGTCCAGCCAGGTGGGTGGATCCAAATGCCCTAGCCCACCAGGTTTCCAGAAAGGAAATTTCTCCTGGTGCTTTCAGTGTTTTTCTTTTAAAATTAACATTCAACTCTGGCAGGACACAGTCGCTCACACCTGTAATCCCAGCACTTTGGGAGGCCGAAGCAGGAGGATTGCTTGAACCCAGGAGTTTCAGACCAGCCTGGGCAACATAGGAAGACCCTGTCTCTACAAAAAAAAAAAAAAAAAAATTAGCAGGGCACCATGGTGTGTGTACCTGTCGTCCTAGCTACTCAGGAGGCTGAGGCAGGAGGATCACTTGGGCCCAGGAGGTCAAGCCTGCAGTGAGCCATGATTGCACCACTGCACTCCAGCCTGGACCACGGGGCAAGACGCTGTCTCAAAAAAAGTCAACCTTTATATACGGGAAAATTTCACTTAAAAATTTACTTCTCTCAAAATATCAGAACTGCTCTCCTGCACCCCACTGGCAGCAGCCGGTCAGGGGTAAGGAGTGACCACCCATTAAGGCAGAGCTAGCATTTTCCAGACGTCCTCAGCCTGCAGGACTCTCTGCTGTCCCTCGCTGTGGCTGAAGGCAGTGGCCATTCCCCAGGATGGCCTGCGTGTGGCTTTGTTAGAGGAGCAGAGCCAGGGGAAAGGGAAGAATTTCTTATTCCCGTGAGGAAAGTGAGTGCCCTACAGCCCCAGGCATTTCAGAAAGCGACTAGAGTGGGGCTTTGGGGTGGGGGTGAGGAGTGAGAATTTTAAAGGCTCCATGTGCAAACAAGTGTCTCCTCCTGGTCACACAGGTTCAGGGCCTGCGAGGCAGCCAGGAAACAGGCTCTGAGTCTTGCGTGGAAGCGTGTGGGACGCGCAGCCTCGTGGCTCTCGAGGAAACGCGGTGGGTTGCTGGGATGGCCACCAGACCCCGTCCCTGCCTGGCTCCGGCTGTGTTCTCACCGCTGCTTTCCTGGTGTGGGAGCAGCAGCCGCTCAGAAGCTCCAACTTCTGGTTTTGTCAGCTGAGTCTGCGCATGCCTGGGCCGGTCCTGGTGATTCTGATTGGCCCAGCCCGAGTCAGCCTTCGGGTGTGTGGTCTGCGGTGACTGGCGGGTTCGGACGCCAGGCGGGCCCACACGCGGGTGGAACCTCGTGCCCTCCTGGCCCGCTGTTTCTTTGGCGTGTGTTGAATCATGCTCTTGCACGGTGCTGAGTCTGTGGCCCTGGGAAGAGCAGCTCCATGCATGGTCTCCAAGGGAAGGGCAGTAGCCGCAGCACAGCGATTACAAACGCAGACTCCAGATCCAGGCTGCCTGGGTTCAAATCCTGACTCGTCACAGACCAGCTGTGTGGCCTTGGGCAAGTTACCTCACCTCTCTGTGCTTCAGTTTTCTCCCCTATGAAATGGAGACAGTAAAGATACCTAATTTACAGGTTGTTGGGAGGATTTAGCCTCAGCCCATGTAAGTTCTCCTTACCTGCTAGAAATCATCCTTTGTTTTATGCAGTGGTCTTTACATATGAAGGGAATTAACTTCTCATCTGTTAGATCTGTGACAAATATTTTTTTTCCCTAGATGATTGTCTGTCTTTGAGTTTGTTATGGTGATTTTTTTTGCCTTGCAGAATATTATATTTATGCACTCAAATTTGTTAGTCTTTTCTTATGACTTCTAGATTTTAATTTTTCCTTTTTCTGTCTTGTAGAGAAAGATCTTTCCTCATTTTATTTTTTGGATGTTTTAGGATTCAGTGCTTATAACCAGAAAAAGTTATTACATTAGTTTGTCAATATTGTGCTTGTTTCTTTTTCCTTCAGATTTTTCCTTGTTTGTATTGATGGCCCAACTCCATGAGGCAAAGTTCCTTAAAAGGCTAATATGGAAGGCACGTTGTGAATTTTTTTGACTCTATGAAGACGTGAATTGATACTTAAATATAAGCTGTTGCTCAGGTAGAGGTCATTGTTTTGTGGGTTGAGTGAACGAAATGAAAAGCTTGGTTACCGGCACCGTGGATGGCCTTCAATCTACCCTTTCCTAACACCACATGGAATTTTTACATTTTTATTTCTCTTCCTGAACAGAAAGACATTTGGCCAAGCAGGCTCATTTTGAATTGAGTGAAAGGAGTTTTAAAATGCAGCAAAGTTTTTGGAAAAAATTAACTTCCATGAATCCTACTGGGAATTTGTTTCATAACAAAAATTTCACAACGCACTGTGCCGACTTCCTTGTGAAACGGGTTGTTTCTGAGCGTGGAGGGAAGCGGTGGGAGGCCCAGGGCTTTGTCTTGGCCTCTGTGCCCCTCCGAGCACGAGGCAGGTGTGGCAGAGAGCCTGCTCATGAGGTAGGTGTGGGTGGCACCGGCCAGGTCCGGGGACACCCGCGTCAGCTGCCCCAGGCCTCTGTGCAGCCTCCACAGTCACACTGTTCCACGGTGACCACGTTACTGGGCACTGGTGAGGGCTTTTTCCTTTCCCAGGAGCCTGAGGACAGACACTGCGGGGCTTGGAGTTGTGCACTGCAGCCTCTCAGAGGTCCAGAAAGGTCCAGGCCCCTTCCAATTTTTTGGATGTTCTTCTTCTCTTAAACAATAAAATGGAGAAATTCCATACCAGGGTTTTAAAATGTATGCTGTGTTTTTCATGAATCCTGCGAGGGCTTTGAGCTCACAAAGGTATCGTTGTCTTGATATATTGTCACAAGACATTTGAAGGACTTCTAACAGATGTGTTAATTCATAAGGCATCACAGAAAGGACAGTGGGCAATGAGACACCACCTTATACATGAATGACAAATGTCTTCTTTGAATTCAGTGACTCTCTAAGACTGTGTCCATAACCTTATGTGAAGGTAAGGCCTAAAGTCTAAATTTGGCACCACTTGTAGAAATAAAGCCCAGGGCAAATACCCTTCTGCCTCTCTCCCCGGCCCACCGTCCCATCATGGGCCTCTTTGGACTAGTTCTGGGCACGTGTTCTCTCTCAGCACCACTGAACCCTCTCACCCACGTGCCTGGGCTGGGCTTGGCGGGGGTGAGACAGCTGGATGTATTTCTAGCTGTCACAGGCAGAGTCCAGGCAGGCAGCTAGTGTTACACACACAGACACACACACACACACAGACACACACACACAGACACACACACACACAGACACACACACACACACAGGAGTTTACACACAAAGAAAGGTCAGGTGGGCAGATGCTGCTGGAGGCAAAGAAGTGGAAAAGAGAAAACCAGAGCTCCAAAAGGCAGTGCTAGAGAGGCCCAAGCTCCACGGAGCCTCCAGCGAGGCCCTGCCCCAACTGCCCCTTCAGCAGAGAGCCCGGCCCCCAGACCAGTGGGCGTGAGTGCAGGACAGCGGTCGGGCTTGGGGGGGCACACTCAGGAGCTGGGCTTTTGCAGTTCCTCTTTTTTTTTTTGAGACAGAGTCTCGCTCTGTCGCCCAGGCTGGAGTGCAACGGCGCAGTCTCAGCTCACTGCAACTTCTGCCTCCCCAATTCAAACAATTCTCTTGCCTCAGCTCCCGAGTAGCTGGGACTACAGGTGCCTGCCACCACACCTGGCCAATTTTTGTATTTTTAGTAGAGAGGGCATTTCACTATGTTGGCCAGGTTGGTCTCAAACTTCTGACCTCAGGTGATCCACTTGCCTTGGCCTCCCAAAATGCTGGGATTACAGGCGTGAGCCACCGTGCCCAGCCTGCAGTTCCTCTTGTGGTGAAAAGATGGAGAAATCCCACATCAGGATCATAAAAATTGCACTGTTTTTCCATGTTTACATTGATCACAGTAGGTCTTTGGACCCGCAAAGGTACAATATCTCATTGTCATAGTATACCGTAATATACTGCCACGACATATTTGAGGGATGTTCTATCTGATTCTGGTGGCGGAGGCAGCATGAACTGGTGGGTCAGTTCATTCATGCTAACGTGCGTCACTCAGACTATTTGGTCCACATGGAATCCCTCCTTCCCCACCGCATGGGCCTGGGGTCGGGACTTCCACAAATGTGCAGACTGGGGTCTTGAAAAAGGTTTCAGCTGCTGACCTCTCTGTGTTCACCTGGGAAATGAACAATTGCGGATATCAACAACCTTAAAAGTGTACTTCCCTTTGGCAAGAAATCCCCTCTTGGGAATGTATCCTAAAGGCATATAATCTGAGATAGGCAAAAAAATTTGCTTCAAGTTCTGTTTGAAAATTTCTTCAAAAAGTGGAACAAAACCTTAAGATCCAGTGACAGGGGACTGTTGTTAAAAAAAGACTGTGGTGCTTGTTTAGAATGCACCGCTGTGCAGACATAAAAATGGCAACGTGAAAGTGTATTTATGGACGTTGGAGGAGGTTCACGGTGGAGTGAATTTCATAGAAATGTTGTTTATAAACCAGTGTGCCTGAGGTGGTTCATGTCTTTGTAAATCTATTTATAGAAAAGGCTTAGGAAGGAGCCACCCTAACCACGTTGCTGGAGGAACAGGAGAGAAACCTGGAGGGTGTAGGTCTTCACATTTGCACGCTCCCAGTGGGGGCTGCAGCGATCGTCCTCCGTCACTGGTGACCTTGAGTGAACTAGCCTCAGTTCCTGCATCTGTATAATGGGGATGAAGCAGGATTTTTGTACTTTTTAAAAGGCGAGAGTTCATTTCAAACTCCTAGAAAAGTGCTGGCGCTATGTGAGCCCGTAATAAACATGTGCAAATATTACTGTCTGGATTTTCTGAACTGAACACACACTGCCTTTAGAATGGGGACAACATGCTTTTCGAACGAAAAATAAAAAGCAAAGAGAACCATGTGCTTCTGAGAAGTTGAGTCCCCTGCTCTCAGGGAATAACTGATTTTGTGACTTTCCTCTCCTCAGGGGTCACATTTTCTTTCTTCTGGAAGACACAAGGAGAACAGTCTAGACCAATCCCTTCTGCGTATGGGGGACAGGTCATCTCCAATGGGTTCAAAGTCTGCTCCAGCGACGGCAGAGGCTCCGTGGAGCTGTACACGCGGGACAATTCCATGACATGGGAGGCCTCCTTCAGCCCCCCAGGTGAGTGACAGCGTCGGCCCCAGGAGGCTCTGCCTGGAGGAGACATGGGAGGCCTCCTTCAGCCCCCCAGGTGAGTGACAGCGTCGGCCCCAGGAGGCTGTGCCTGGAGGAGTGGAGTCCTTTCTGAGAACGGGATGCTGAGGAGCCCAGCGCAGCCCGAGGAGCGCAGGGATGCTGCTGCCTCCTGGCACCTGAGCTCCTTTCCTTTAAGGTTGCTGGGGAGGTGCACGGGGAGAGGCAAGGATGTGCCCTTGGTAAGTCGCCTGTGGGTGGTGCAGAGCCCGGGCTCCATCTGCCCATGCGCTGTTACTGCTGTGGGTTACCTGACCACACTGAGCTTCAGTGACCACACCTGTGACGTGCAGATGATATTAACTGTAATTACCTCACGGTTTTCAGGAAATTAAGCTGCAGATGTGGTGTGCAAACTGCAAGCAGTGGTTACATTTCTCCTTCTTTTCCTTCTCATTTTCCCTCTTCCTCCTCATCCTCCTCCTTTTTCTCTCATATTCTTTGTCTCTTCCTCTTTCTCTTCCTCCCCCTCCTCTTCTTCCTTCTTCTTAGTGGTATAGACTCGAAATTGTTTAAAGCATGACGAGAAGAAGCTTTTGGAGAGAGAGGCTGAAGATCCAGGGAGCAGAGGAAGGGGCTGGGGGAGAGGGCGTGACACGCTGGGCTGTGTGTGGTCTTGGAGGAGGGAGGGGCCCTGGATGTGTGGGAAGAGGACGGGGTCCCTGCACATTGGCTGAGTTTGCAGGTGGGTGTTGAGACACGGACATGGGGTAGGAGGCCACAGAGGCTGACGAAGGTCTGAAGTGGAAGCTGGAGAAGCGGAACAGGTGGCCGGGGATGCAGAAGGACTCAGGGTGGCATGGAGTGGGGGCCTAGTCAGGACTGGAGCCCAACAAGGGAAGGGCAGAGGTGAAGGGGGCAGCACAAAAGCCTAGGATGGCCTCCTGGCAGGAAACATCTTTGATGTATTTAAGGGAAATCCATTTTCTGGCTCATTCTTAAGGGAGGCTGCATGGCCCAGTTATTAAAAAGCGTGAACTCTGGAGCCACACAGGCTGGATCAAATCCCGCCTCTGGACGTTGGTAGTTGTGTGAACCTGGGCACCTTCCCTAACTACCCTATGCCTCAGTTTCCTTATTCATAATATGACAGTAATAGCAGTATCACATCATAGGGTGGCTGTGAGAACTAAGTGGGCTGCATAAAGCCTGGAATGATGGCACAGTGGGCCCAGAAGGTGTTTGCCTTTTTCTATGGATGCTCGGTGTGCTCTGACCAGCTTGTACCTCCACCTCTGTAAGGAGGGGCGATTCAGCAGACACCTGCTTCGAATTTGCCCTCTGTGATCCCTAAGGCCAGAAATAATCTCTGACACAGAACCATCTGAACCTTGTCCCTGACCCTCCTGTTCCACTTGCTATCAGAGTCGATTGCAAGCATCTTATCTCTGTGCTCCTTGGGGCTGATGGAACATGGTTTCGGCACCCAGTAGGTTCTCTGACCTTGAACGTGCTTTAAGGTAAAGCCTGCTCAACCCTGGCCGCTTTTCCACCCAGGGAAAGGGCGAGAATTAGAAACGCTTCTGGCTGGCAGTATGCTCTCTTTTGTGCATTGAAGGCGTTTGTTATTCTTGCTTTAATAATACTACTTTGGACCAACCTAGGATCCAAGCATGCTCCAGAGACTCAAAATTATCAGAAAGTTGCACAATCTTGAGCAAGAAGCCCTGATGTCACTCTGGGTGATCTAAGATGCATGGCTGGCTGGAGGCGATGCGTGTCCTTTAAAAGCACCGTGCTGTTCCTTCCAGCAGCAAACTCAGGAGGACGGCTTACCACACACGCTGGCAGAACGAAGGGGACCCTTTGTGGGGGAAGTGACAGTCAAAGTCTGATGAACATTCTTGTTGATGAGCGTGGTTCTTGTGCCAGAGACAAGAGAAACACAAAAGTTGGCTGATGGAGGTTCCTGAATGAGTAGGGAGGTTGGTCTTCCCCCCAACTCACTCCCATGTTGGTTAATATTATACGCCCTCTCTTAGAGCAGAGGCTGATGCCAATGGCCTGTGGGCTGAGTTGGGTCCTCAGATGCGTTTTATGGTCCTATATTGTGATTGCCTAGGCCGTGTTTGTCAGAAAAAGATTTGGAATGATTTACGATCATTAGTAATGATTTTATTTTAAAATTAAGATTTTCCAATTTCTCTTGGAAATAAAAAGACTGGCAAGGCAGGCTGTTCATCTCTCAGGTTACTGGTCGGGGAGGTGAGTGGGGGCCACCTCCCTGTGATGGGGCAGCCACCCTTCCATGCACCGCAGTCAGCACAGAAGCCGCGTCCTCAGGGAAAGCCCATTGCTGTGCTTACCCGCCCTTGGCCTCTGCAGACTGGCTTTGTGGGCGCCACAGAATGCCTATATTGCTGTTAGATTTTAATAGACTTGGTTTTTAGAACAGTTTTAGATTCACAGAAAAATTGAGTGCAGAGTTCAGAGAATTTGGTACTCCACCTCCACACATGCACGCTTCCCCACCATGGACATTCCCCACCAGAGTGATCCATTTGTTACATTTGATGAACCTACAGTGACACATCATTGTCACCCAAGGTCCATAGTTCACATTAGCTCTTGGTGTTGTA
>NW_012102388.1:2090198-2091247 GCF_000951045.1 Mandrillus leucophaeus
TCTGAGAACGGGATGCTGAGGAGCCCAGCGCAGCCCGAGGAGCGCAGGGATGCTGCTGCCTCCTGGCACCTGAGCTCCTTTCCTTTAAGGTTGCTGGGGAGGTGCACGGGGAGAGGCAAGGATGTGCCCTTGGTAAGTCGCCTGTGGGTGGTGCAGAGCCCGGGCTCCATCTGCCCATGCGCTGTTACTGCTGTGGGTTACCTGACCACACTGAGCTTCAGTGACCACACCTGTGACGTGCAGATGATATTAACTGTAATTACCTCACGGTTTTCAGGAAATTAAGCTGCAGATGTGGTGTGCAAACTGCAAGCAGTGGTTACATTTCTCCTTCTTTTCCTTCTCATTTTCCCTCTTCCTCCTCATCCTCCTCCTTTTTCTCTCATATTCTTTGTCTCTTCCTCTTTCTCTTCCTCCCCCTCCTCTTCTTCCTTCTTCTTAGTGGTATAGACTCGAAATTGTTTAAAGCATGACGAGAAGAAGCTTTTGGAGAGAGAGGCTGAAGATCCAGGGAGCAGAGGAAGGGGCTGGGGGAGAGGGCGTGAAACGCTGGGCTGTGTGTGGTCTTGGAGGAGGGAGGGGCCCTGGATGTGTGGGAAGAGGACGGGGTCCCTGCACATTGGCTGAGTTTGCAGGTGGGTGTTGAGACACGGACATGGGGTAGGAGGCCACAGAGGCTGACGAAGGTCTGAAGTGGAAGCTGGAGAAGCGGAACAGGTGGCCGGGGATGCAGAAGGACTCAGGGTGGCATGGAGTGGGGGCCTAGTCAGGACTGGAGCCCAACAAGGGAAGGGCAGAGGTGAAGGGGGCAGCACAAAAGCCTAGGATGGCCTCCTGGCAGGAAACATCTTTGATGTATTTAAGGGAAATCCATTTTCTGGCTCATTCTTAAGGGAGGCTGCATGGCCCAGTTATTAAAAAGCGTGAACTCTGGAGCCAAACAGGCTGGATCAAATCCCGCCTCTGGACGTTGGTAGTTGTGTGAACCTGGGCACCTTCCCTAACTACCCTATGCCTCAGTTTCCTTATTCATAATATGACAGTAATAG